>NC_066873.1:3755616-4355616 GCF_022985175.1 Labeo rohita | reverse complement strand
AATGTTTGTTTATTTATTTATTTATTTGCCAGCATTTTTAATACAGCTGTATGGAGGAGAAAAAAAAAACACATTACAAAAATAAACAGACAACATAAAATTGAAAACAAAATAATAATAAAAAAATCAGTAGACCAACCAACCAATCAACCAATCAATCAATCAATCATAGGGCACTATAATATTACTACTACTACTACTACTACTACTACTACTACTAATAATAATAATAATAATAATAATTATTATTATTATTATTATTATTATTATTATATAATTAAATTCTGAATTCTTACTCCAGAAAAAATGAAATGGAAACCATGGAATTTAGGAAAAATACAACTAAAGAAAAAATCAATCTGATTTAATAAGGCCCTAAAAATGTCATTTTTATTAAACTTTTATTAAACTGATGTCAAATTATGTATGTTTCATGATTTCAGTTAATAATACATGTTTCTTTACTAATTTAACCACTAAAACAGAACTATTAAAACAGCAAAAGAAAGAAAGAAAAAGAAAGAATGAATGAATTAATTAATTAATTAATTAATTTTGGAAAAATAAAACAAATTTTATAGTACCCTGAAACATGCACATAAAAAGGCAAAAAAAAAAAAATCGTTAATGTACATTTTTATATTTATTTTCCACCAATGCATTATGCACAGAACAAGTCTGCAGCTGATGTACGAGGTGCAAAGAATTCAAGCTGCTCTTTAATGATATAATTAAGAAAGAGGAAAGAGTTGCATGAGAAATCTAAAATGTAAGCAAACAATTATGCAAATGATATGTCATCATCAGTGTTTCACTTCCACACACCCCTGACCACAGGCTACGAGTAGACTTAGACGCCACTTTGCACCAAATTAACCAAACTATAAAAGCACCGCTCCGTGTGAAAGCCCCCAAAAAAACCCAGTGATGACAACATGCTTATTTCCTATCCTGTGATTATCAGATGCTGACCATAATCAAAGGTGAAAGACACGCTGACAGGGGCTCTTTATTTTCTCAGATTAAAACATATTTTGGATCATGTATCACCTTCTGTAAAATCTGAGCCAAATATACGCTCTTTGTTTTACAACAAAGGGATCAACTGTTACGATATGAAATAAGAGGATTTGTGGAATAATGGGAGACATTTGGAAATTGGAATTCTTCACGGAGGAAGTTTTGCAGTTTAAGACAGGATGCCTGGGAAAAGAAAATGCCATTAGGGTCAACAAGGACAAAATATTTATTAGCTAAACAAATATTGAGGTCAACTTCCTTAATACAAATATCTGATATTGTTTTGTTTTTTTATGTAAAATGCAATAACTTGCTACCCCTGATTTTTCCTTTGCAATGATGTCAAAAAAGAATAAAAACTCACTTATTTTTCAGCCTCTCACCTCCCACCATCTGATTTCATTCTAATATTTTACTGACTAATATTTATTAACCTAAGTTGACTCATTTGCACGTCCCCATTTCTTTACACCATGTCTTTGCATCTCAGAGAGTTTGTTACTTGCCATATAGCCAGACATGTTAAAGCTGTTAAAATCCTGTAAAGATTATTAGTGAGTGCAAAGCTTTAACTCTGAAAAGAAACTAAAAGATAAAAGGTCTATATTACAGTAATGTAAATTTGCATAGAAAATTAATTAACTGCCATCAATCATGACACAATGGAAAGAATTAATGGTCCTAAAAAGGCAGCATATAATGTTTTTTTTTTTTTTTTTTTTTTTTTTTTTGATTGTTGAATGCATTTGGAAGTAAACATGCTGCAAACTGCTTACTCCACTGCATGGAAACAAGTTATGTCACCTTCATAAAGTTGATGTTGACAAGTTAGTAATGCGATACTGTCTTACATTTTATTACCCCTTTATACAGATTATATGTGTAGTTGTGATTTTTTTTTTTTTTTTTTTTTTTTTTTTTTTTACCTGGCCTGTTTACTTCTATTTCAAACCCCTTACTATGTTTGCTTATGTAAATTTGTTTCAATTAAAATATTTTTTCATATTTTATTTTATTTTATTTTATTTTATTTTATTTTATTTTATTTTATTTTATTTTATTTTATTTTATTTTATTTTATTTTATTTTATTTTATTTTATTTTATTTTATTTTTTTTTTTTATTTAATGATTTGTTAAAAGATGGACTAACTCTTCCAAAGAGTTAGTTTAAAACATTTCACTGGAGATTCACGACTTTGGCCAAGTTCTGATGTGCAGTGAACAATCTGCACAGGTCTGAGTGCTTTCTAAAAACCAGTGCTTAGACTGCAATATTTATATTTGGCCATGAGGACAGTACAGTTAAAAAGTGAAGGAAAAAAAAATCTAATATTTCAGCCAAACACCTCCCTTCTCTCTTTTCGGCTCCATAGATGAACTCATGTTGTGAGATAAAAAAGGAAAAAGAAGAGAAAAGAAAATTCACAACCAACCACTGTGTACACCTAAGGCAGTTGACTCACTGCCCACAAATATGTTTTGCATTTACTAATTAAACTAAATAAAATGTTTAGCTTTGTGCTGACCAATGCTGGGAAGCCAGAATGTTCTTGTCTTGCCATCTATAAACAACTTTATTACATGCTGTTTGCCTCACAATTTTGTACACATAAAATCAGATTCTCGGCAACAGTGTGTCACCACGCGTTACCATTAGGGTTAACATCCTGAGCCTGGCTGACACATATTCGCACAGCAGGACGAGAGAGGAAGGTTTTACGCATTCAACACTTCAAGCCAATTATAATGGGTTCAGACAAGTCCAGACTCGCTTTCTGTACTTTTACTGTCTCCACTTTAACACTTTTTCTTTGAATTTCAAAAAAAAAAAAAAAAAAAAAATGGATTGTGGCGGAACAGAATGTTACCTTCAATTTAGTCATATCGATCCCTGATTTAGAACCAACAGTAGATTTTTCATTTTCGGGCACCAGAGCTGTCTGGTAAATTGTTTTGACGGCTCTTTTCATTTGGCTGTTGCAGGAAAACTCTCTTTCTAGTGTTTATTTTTGTACTTTTTGGAGTTGCACGTAATGCAAGTAAAACTCGCTGTCCTGAAAGTCAGAATGAATCCATCATGGACAGAGTCAAAACATTAGACATGCCAAAATCAACTATTTAGTACATCATTAAGGAGGAAAAAAGTGCCACTCATTTCCTGTGCACAGAGTTACAGTGCAATGGCAACAGATTGACATAAAAAATAAATAAATAAATAAATAAATACATTTATAATAATAAAAACCAATAAAGACACTTTCCATGATGTAGGGGGTGATAAAGCATCACTTGGGTCATATAATGGAATAAAACAGCAAAATGTGTACCTAACATCTTCATATGATGGTGTTTTCACATTTTACACAACTAAAAATAGGTTTTATTGTGTAGAAATGTGAATAAAAAGTTCGGAAACATGGTGAAACCATGTCTGGTTGAATAGATCAGTCATCTGACAGGAAAAGCTGGATGAATGGGGCTTTTTTTTTTGATTGCAATGTTGCCTTTCGACAGGGAAAGTGCTGAATCCTTGCAACATAGAGAGAATTGTTGCAAACCTCTAGATGGCATCCGTTTGCTGAAGCACAGCTCACTTGCAGAGTCAAGGACTTGTGTAGTGCTGGAAGAACCAAGTGAGATGTCTCATGGATATTGCTATCTCTTAGCTCTGACCTTGTCAAATTTAACAGAGATTGCGTAAAGCCAAACCACAGTCCCCTTTCAAAATCACATTTTGGAAATGGAAGCAACTTAAAACGACTTGACCTGCTGTGCAGCTGACGTCCGTCTCCATCATCCGATTCTTTCATTTCCCACCACATTTGTCCGTTTGATGTAGGGCCAACTGCTTAAAAATTTTCCAGAAGCATTTGTACTTGGTGGACGATAACCGAATAGAGCGCATACAGACGTATGACGTAACGCATTTCCTTTTTTCCCTTAAACTTTCATTGCTCAGCGGTTGCTCTGATCTCTTATAAAACTAAAAGAGAAGTGAGATCGCTTATAGATTTTCTCTACTGCTCTCTAGGAGAAATAACTGAGATATCAGGAAGATCTCATTTCTATATGTTTGCGATTATTTAGACAGTTGGTTACTGTAAGTGCAAGTGAAGCTCACGTTTTAGGGCAGGATACTATAATGTTGTGCATTATGTTTATATTTATATTTATATTTATATTTATATTTATATATTATATACGTTTCCTGAAAGCATACCGAGATATGACGTAACACTTACGCTTTTCTTTATCTCAGGAGACTAGATCTCAGTTCATCTGTTTGATATGTTTTCTGTAAAATAAATACAAATAGACACAAATGAGATGCTCTTTGAAATACAGTAAGAGTAAAAAGCTATAAAATGCTGTGTTTGTTGCATACTTCTGTATCTTGTCCTCAAAATTTCTAATGAAAGTATAAAGGAAAACATGTGAGACTGCGTCACCAGTAGTCTCCCTTTGCTCTTTATTTAATCTCATTGCTGTCTAAGAGAAATGACGGAGATGTCAGGGAGATTCCATCTGTGATTTGTTTGCGATAATGACGTCCTCCCTTTGGGTAGCGGCAGTTACTGTAATGAAATCAGGTCAAGTGTAATAGTTGCTCTTTCATAGCTCAGGAGACCTACTGGAGATCTCAGTTCTTTTGTTTGATATTGATGTTTTTGATATTTTTCTGTTTATTTCTCTTAAGATCCCTTAGGAAAAATACATTGTGGGAGAGTTGATATTGAGATCTTAAACTTTTGGTTGTAGACTGGTAATCTGAGCACAGTATGAGTGAAGAGATCTACTCCTGTAATACAGTAAAAACCATTGAACAATTGTAAACAGCAATAATAAAACTGTTCAAATGCAAATAATAACCTAATAAGCATAATAACAGTAAACATAATAAATACATGATACATTGTGTCTCAACTGTACCCCGATGACCACCTCAAACATTTCTCAAAATTTTACGATGACCTTGAATGACACAAAGTCATGCAATATATCAGTTTTTAGAGCACAGATTAAGGTTTACGAAAATGTAAGTTAACTTTAACAGTAGGGCTGTGACGAGACACTTATCCCACGAGACGAGACACGAGACTGGGTTCACGAGAACGAGATGAGACGAGATTTTTACACTTTTCTTAAGAAATCCTCAGTGATGACATATATAGGGAAAATAGTCTTTTATTCAACCGAAAAAGACAAAATGCAAAAAAAATGTAGATGCATTTTGAACTTTATGAACTTAAACGTCCATTTTAATTAATTATAAGCAGTAATAAACAACATTTAAACAAGAGCTTCACGATTCTGGATAAACTGAGATTCCCAGCTGTTTTTAATAAATTTGAGACCATGATTCAGGAGAAAAAAGATTAGAAAACTAAACAAAATAACGTAATTTACTAGTGGTTTTGGCAAACTGTTCATTCCTTAAGTCTTTTAAAAACATGTATTAATTTAAACAAAATAAAAATAAAAAACATTCAGTGAAGCAGTCAGTGTCTCACTTCATTAAGACTTGTTTGACTATTGAAATCTCCTGAATGAATGATTCAGTGACATACTTTTTTTTAAACGGGCAGTTATCGCCACCCCCTGGCGGAAGAGGATAAGCGTTACTATACATCCAAGTGTTAAGATACTTTCGTTTTGATCGCTACTGTAGACAGTAAGTGTTTATACCCAAACTATAAACTTTTATCCCTGTACTTCTATTATTTAAATGTCTGTTACACAGAAATAATGATTGTAATGTGGTTGAAAAAACTGTTGCTCTTTCTGCGTTTCCATTTACCCCGACCCCCTGATTCATTAACATGGGCAGCGACAAAACGTGCTTTTCACGCTCCACTGACACTCGCGACGTGAAACAGTCCTAATACACATAGCTAAATCGTTGTCATTCAGGAAAAAGATTGCGTGGGTGTTTGAATGAAGATATCGATATTTTAAGGATTAATCATGCAGCTCTAATGTGTAAACTGCAAAATGTTTTGGGAAGATATCGTCACGAGGTCTCGCGAGACACATCAGATCTCGCGTCACATCCCTATTTAACAGTCATGTAAGGATGAGAAGCTATTCAATGTGAATAAAAAATTACCTTAGAAAAAAAACTTTTGCCGATATTTTCGGACTGTAGAAGCGCATGTACTTCAAAGTTCCCACAATCGAAGAGGCCGCTAATACGCATGTGCGAAGAAAATATTACAGATCAGACTTGTTGCGCACACAAGTTATTTAAGGTGTTCCAAATGTACCCCTGTACCAACTGTACCCTGTCTATCCTATCTATTGGTACAATATGCATCACATGACTAAACATTCGTCATCGTTTTCAAAAGTCCATTTTCTCCATTTTCAAATTTATACAAGTTGGAGGGCATTTTCAAAAAGCTCAGATTTCCTTGACAAAAATGCTCTCAGTGTGGACAGAAGGCCAAAACTGAAGAGAAAGAGATGCATTTTTCAAACAAAAACGTATTAGCGCGGACAAGGCCTAGAGGTGAAACGGCTGAGATATCAGGGAGAATTCATTTGCGCTTCATTTGGGCTAACGACTGGCAAATCTGAGCGCAATATGAGACATTGTTGAGATCTCTTGAATGAAGGAGACATGAGCTCTCTACTTAATCTCATTGTTGTCTAGGAGAACCGATCTCATTCCTGAATCATTTATGACAATCAGTGTTTAGATAATTGGTTACTGTCAAATGAAGTTCACATGTTCACATGCAGCGTACTATAATGTCTTACTTTTGTAGTGGCAATTTTTGTGGTTGTTCTTTTGGTGATCATTGTCACATTTGCCACCAGCTCCAGTGCTGTACAACAGCTGCTTGTACAGTTTCCGATATCTCGTGCGATTCCGAAGTTTCAGACTTAAGGAACGGTGACACATGACGTAACGCGCTTGTCTCATATAGACCGGCGACGGCGTGTCGTGCTGCAGCGGGATTTCGCAGTCGCAAGACCACACATGTTGGTCTGAGTTTCTTAATTTGTTGCGAGCCAGCGTTCCCGTTCAACCGGCAGCCTGGAAGAAGCACGCTTCTTCCAAATCCGCTAATTAACGACGAGAAGGGTGTCAGAGCGTGAGTATCTCTCACTGTTCCTCGCCGCGGACACATAATGGGAGTCTGCAGGATGGGTGGGGGGAAATGCGGAGGGAACCAGCCGCCACATGCCAATGATGTCATCTCACAGCTCCGCTGTCAGACGGCGCGCTGTAGGACATTCGATCTTTGATTCTCATCTCCATTTCAGCCTCCCGTCACAGCAGGTTTCTTATCGGGAATCCGTCACTGTCCGACACCTCCTGCTCCCCGTCTCCCTCGCCGAGGGTCGAGCCTGCGCTCCGCAGAGGGCTATCCTTTTGTTTACATAACAGTTCCGACGTCGCCTTTGAGCGGAGCGCCGTCCCAGAGTGCCGACGCTTGTCGATAAGCCAGCTTGTCTGAAGCGAGATTCAATTAAAAGGAGATAAAAGGGTGTCCTTCAGGATGAGTGGAGATAACGAATTGGAGAGCCTCAGCTGACTTGCTTTGTTTGCTTAATTAAGGATGACCTCATCGCTAAAAATGGCTCCCGCTTCCCCTGGCGTCACGAGCGGGGCCATCAGCAGATTGGAGTACAGGCAGCAAGCCAAGTCTGGCTTCTTTATTCAGCACAAACCCACACATTCACTCGCACATACTCGTGCTAATGCAAAGGTGAGGCTGAATGCATTTCAACGCGGAGCAGATAGTTAACATGTCATGCACGTGAACAGTCATATCTAATTATTCCAGTGGCTGCAATGATATGAAAAGATTTTTATTGTCATTTCCTCTGTTAAGCTAACAAAGGTTGACGTCATCTTTGGTCTCCTACTGTTGGATGTCAAATGAAGTCACTGTGTTTGGTACTTGAGTTGAGGAGAGCTGGTGCCACAATGTTTTGACTGATCTTGTGGTGGCCAATTAGCTCATCTGGCATTTAAGTCTAAAAGTGCAAGGTTTTTAAAGGGCAAAGTCAATCAGACCAATTTAAGCCACTTAACAACATGGAATTTTCTCTCGTTATATCTACTTTTTCTCGTCAACTGTATAATGTTATTTGCAAGAGCAGAGCTTCCCAAAGTGTTGCAGGTATTGTAGGAGGACGTGGATTAGGCAAAATCAGTCTATTTACAATGATATCGGATCTGAAACAAATGTTTTATTTCATTATACCTATAATAGAGTGCTGCAAGAATGATTGATAAAACCCAGAAACAAGTTGCATTTTTGCACTTGCGGTGCCATTGTCCTGAAATCAGTGGGTTTTTAGTTAAATGTTTAAAATAAGGTCTATGTTTAATACAAGCTCAAAATATTTTCTTGATTTATTCAATGACATAAAATACATAAGTAAAGTCCTCTAAAAAACTGTGTCATGAAAAAGGCAGTTGCTAACAAGTGGCTAAATGGGACTAGAGAAGTTGTTGGGAACACACTGAACAGGTAAACTCACATACTCACTATGGCTGCAAAAAAACAATTATTTTGATAAATGAGTAATCTAACAATTATTAGAACGATTAATTGTAGACTTCATTGATTAATCAGTAGACTTTGCTCGATTATTCCGCTTTTGCTATTTGTTAGAATTACATATTCTGTGAAAAACGCCATGGGGTAAAACGCCCCCTACTGTGTTTTTTTTTTTTTTCCCCAAAATAACCAGAAGATGAAATCAAGATACATTTTTATTGTAATGACAAGAGTGATGTAGAAGTTTTCACCATGATGCTTACACTGGTGATGTACCTGAGAGAAAACAGATTTCACAGTAAATGATCTCATTTTCAGCAGTAAGGGAAAAAAAAAGTGTTTTAAAGGTTGTTGTTTTGTAGAACATCACAGGCATATATGATATGAGAACAGTAGGGCCTGTACTGTAGATAGGGAGTATGTGTTATTTAATAAAAATAGAATTATATTTTCAGAATGACATCATTTTTTTCTCATAGCCAATGGGGTAAAACACCCCCAGTGGGCAATTACTGAAATTACTCTGTTCTAAACATCAAATGCTTTGTTTTTCCATCAAATGAATTCTAACTAGGTTGAATACAAATATTTGGATTTTATATTTAAAGTTACCTTAAGTTAGCATCAGGTAGCTTGTTAGCGGGCCAGTTAACATCAGCTAACAAACAAATAGGCTATTATAATTTTGTAATTCATAATAATTGATTATATATATATATATATATATTTTTTTTTTTTTTTTTTTTTTTTTAAGCTAAAACTGCCTGTACTCTGATTTTGCTGTTTAAAGCAAGACTAAGGGTGTAAAATGCCCCTTTGGTACACATTTAATTAAAAAAAAAAAAAAAAAAAAAAATCTAATAACAAAACTTGGGACATTTTTCATACTTTGTTATTAATTTATGTAATTTTCACTAAAACTATGATAACTTCTCTGAACTCATTTATCCTTTGTTTAAGGGGGGGCGGTGTTTTCCCACACTCTATTCATATACATATAGCCAAAAAAAAAAAAAAAAAAAAGTATTGCTATGGTCAGATGCTTTCATTCTCACCACTGTCATTTTTGTGGTGTCAATTTTGTTATTGAGGGGAAAGTGTGCATTATATACAGTATTTACATATTCACTGAAACGCTGTGTCGAGATGTTCACCGACAATAAACCACTGTTTGTGTATATCAAACTTATTTTTACTCCTGAACGAAGAACCAAAATGAACTCTGCCCTGAGTATATCAATGCTACATAAAATATGCTTTTTTGTTTGCAGTTTAATAAAACCTTCCCACAGTCTACTGATCCACTGATTCTTCTGTTGCACTGTAGACATGAGGACTGAATTAAAGTCTTGAACTACAGCGCCACACTGGTCAAACCGTGTTATTGCAGGTCCTTACATTAGGTGATACGAGCTCAAATGACTGACAACAAAAATATTTTTATATTGTCAATGCTGTCGATAACGATAAATAATCGTTTCAGCCCTACTACTCACTAGATGCTTTCACAGCCTTGTGGTGTTTATAATTGCACAACTTCTCACTCGAACTTTCCAAATATGCATTTTAACCTCCTGGGGTCGACTGATCAAGTCATGCGATCATGGTATAGATTGTTTGTAGCCTACATTGCTCTTTTTGCTTCTGGTGATTGTTTTAGGCTTCTAAATTTAAAATAAGGAAAAAAAAAGTGTAAGATCACAAACTTTTGTTGATCACAGAGTTTATTTTCTACAATAATCCACAGCTAATAGAAATATTTGATTGTATTTTTGTTGAGAGAAGACTAACCCCAGTAAAATATTACAGATAAATGCTTTCGTATCAGTGAAGATTACTGTATACCGACATGAGAATCATTTTCTCTGATAATATTTTAGCAATCATGCCATGTGTGTGCTATCAGCTATGCCAGATTCACAAATGAATTAATCGTTTTATCTATTCGATCAAAAGAGTTGTTTGTGATTCAGTTTAATTCATTAGGACAGTTCACTCACACACTGAATCGTTCGTGACAAATTGAGGTAGACGGGACATTTTGTAAGATAGAAAACAAATAGAGTGCTGGATTAGGTGGATATTTACCTACAATTTATTGTAGGAAACAAAACTTGCAGAAATCTTCTGTCACATGTCAAAGACAAAGCAGCCATGTGTATATATATATATATATATATATATATATATATACTTTAACATTTTGACGCACAGGGTCGCAAAAATTCCGTCATCTATTATTACCCGTCAGATTAATTTTCATATTTTAATTATAACACTTTTAATTGCTTTTATTTGTGTTCATATTTTCATTTTAATCATGAACCTACAGGACTTTATATAGGCTTATATATTTATTTTGAAGAGAACAGATGGAAAGAGACTATTCAACACCACACCTGTAGTGACAGCTGAGGACGCTAAAATATTTCTCAATTTTAATAGATTTTTATTTTTATGAACCAATATAGATTCTTAAATCCCAGACTATCTTTTGGTCTAACGTTATGCTGTTTTTTGTTGTTGAATGAACAGTACACAGTACACCTCCCATCCAATAAATTGCAATAAGATAGCTTTGTGCTTTGTTACTTTTGATATGAAAAAGTCTCAGATTTCAAATTCTGTCCATTTCATTAGGAAATTCAACCAATAAATACCGTTTTGGTGCTCCTTAATGTGGCGTGATAGATCGTCGCAGCTTCTCAGTACTCGCCTTTGCGTAATCAAACGCATAGCTAAAGACTCGTGACAGTTTCGTTTTTGTTCTGGATCCAGTGCTCTGCTGCGACACTGGAGCGCACTCGCCACCAACTAGACAGGGGTGGGAATTACAGCTACAAGTTACAATAGATCACACTCCGTAATTCGTCAAAGTGACGGACGGCCTTCAGATTTTTCTGTCACTGATTCTGACAGAAAACATTCTGTCAATGACGGACAATTTCCGGTTAACACACCCTCTGATATATATTGACGTCACTTTCTCCCGCTGGGACATGCTCCCTCAGCCGGACTGAGTGGCAAAAGAGCCTTCAGCGTGAATGGATTTAATAGGGAAGATGCGAAAACGTGAGTAAAACAAGCGATAATCAGTTTAAACTAAAGATTGCTGAACTTCATATAATGTTCCTAACAATTTAAATATCCAGAGGTCAGTGGATATTGATGCAGCCAGGAATCGTGTTTTCTAACACTTATATGTGTCTGATTTTGATGCCGGGGAAAATGCTTTCAGCAGTCTGTAATAATATAGCTCAGGTTTCTTGTCAAATCTCTTTGTACAGTCAATCGCAAAGCTTGTTCTGGTTTTAGAGGTGTTTTGTGTGTTCTGTCGCAGCATTCACGTTGAGACCAATGCTGCCACTCAGACTTTTTGCCACTCAGTGGGCGGAGCCGCAGCCACTCCAGCTAACGGTGACGTCACATGCATGCCCTCTATTAGGATCTGAAGGAGCACTTGATAATTACAAAATGTGTGTTTGATCAGGGTTGGAACTAAACTCTGCAGGAAGGTAGATCTCCAGGAACAGGGTTGGGCACCCCTGGCCTAGCAGGTAGTCTCACCTGTGCTTATATCTAGTTTTCGAATATCTTGTAATAAAGTAATAAATATTCTGATGCTGTTAACCACAGTGTATCTCCATGGAAGAGGATTTTCAATGCTAGTGGCCTTGAAGGCAAAATACAGAAACATCTTGAGTTGAGTGTTGAAACGGGTCTCGGTCTTAAATTGATGTATATTCAGTACAGCCAGACATCAAATCCACACGGGGCCAGTCACACAGAACACAGGGAGCTTCTGCTGATTTCTGATTATGCGTCTGAAGTTCGGCCGGCTCTGTGCTATAGTTTACACCGGAGGCGATATAAGCAGGGTCTCATTTATTTGAGTTAAGGATTCCCTGCGTCAATGAAAACTAAACAAAGTCTTGTTTTATTTTGTTTTGTCATGACTTGTTTAGCCTTGTGTTGTTTTGTCTTGTAATTTTGTTTTAAGGTTTCGACAGAGCCTTTGCTTTGCAGGGTTATTCTCTCTTCTGTTCTTAAGGATGAAGTAGGCCATCACATTTATTTTCAAGGTTTCCTCTCATTCCTCTCCAGGGAGGATTTAATCAATGCTTCTGTATCAAGCGCACTGGCTCAAATCTCGTGGTTAGGGCCATTATACAGACTGTGTCTCTACTAATAAATTGAATAGACATAGTGATGTCAGATTAGCAAATGGCCCTTTACAATGCAGAGCTGTGATCAGTCTCTCTCTCTCTCTCTCTCTCTCTCTCTCTCTCTCTCTGCCTCTCTCTATCACAGCCTCTTGAACATAAAAAGGCATTGTGCACTTTCTGACTTTGTCAGACTCCATTTCTTTATTACCTTTTCAGAAATTTAGTTTATCAGACTGTTGATTTTACAGTATTCAAACACAGAGATAATGGTAATGATGGAGAAAAAAAAAACAAAAAACATTTAACTTGAGGACTGTATATGTAATGCACCATAATGGTAACTACAATGCATTTGAAATACATTACATTCATAAATGCTGTTTCTTGATAATCATAACAACATGAAAAGTGGTTTAATGTGTCATATATTGTATAGCTTAGTAAATACCTTTATAGTTACTCAAATATTTAGTTAGATTTAGATGTAATTCATTTAAAAAAAATGGCCCAAAAGTACAGACTTTAGGTACATTTATTTTATGGTTTAAAGAGTCTTTATAATCAATTTGTAAAAGCAATAACTGCGGTATGCATACAAATCTGTGAACCCGATAATGTTAAAGTAGCTATCCAATGCACTTTACATACAAAGCTTTCTTTATAACAAATATACGCTGCAGACATTGTAACACAAATCTTCTAAAGTTCCCATCAAATGTGAATGAGTCCAGGTTGAGCTGATGCTAGAGAGAGTGGAGGCAGTTTAACAACAGTACAGCAGACAACTTTGACAAGTCTAATCATAAAATGTGTGCCTGTAGCACAGTGTGTACATTCAGAGTGATTTATGGTTGATCTGCAGTGCAGCGCCATGCAGAGGTTGTGGCATAATGTCTGATTGCTTGTGATCTTTGGAATGCCAAAGACAAGCATTGCTCTTAGAGTAAAGTTTTAAGCACAGTACTATCAATTCAATGTCCGACTATGTTTGGTACTACATTTGCAAAATGTTTTTTGCTTGAAAATGCATTAATGCAATGTATTTTGCAATTGCTTTTCAGTGTGACCTTTGTTGTGTTCACTGGGAATCCTAATGCGCCATTCAGAATTCAAATTATGTATGAGGCTGTATGTAAATCTGAATAGCTGGCATGCATATTTGAATGTAACCTACACTAAATTTTATGATTTATTTATTTTTTTTTAAGTTGATGTTATATGTCATTGGTGTCTTACCTCAGAAAACCACTTGTTAAACTGCTTTTAAAGGTTTAGTCATTTTAAAGGTTTTATGTTTTTTGTTTTGTTTTTTGAAGAAGTCTCATTAAGGGTTTTTTTTTTTTTTTTTGATCATTTTGATTGATTATTTATTTAAAAGTACAGTAATATTTGAAATATGATTACAATTTAAAATAACTGATTTCTATGCTGATATATTTTAAAATGTTATTCATGTGATGCCATTACTCATTAAAGGCATATAAGTCTTTATTGTTCATTTTGATCCATTTATTGCATTTATGTACTCCTTTGAGATGAGTTGGCACAAGAAGTCACACAGAACAGAATGAAATATTAGAATTTCAGATTAAATAAATTAGCCAATTGTATTTATTAAATGCTATTGAAAATATAATGAAAATAAAAACATTAGTACGTCTATAAAGTAAAGTTTGTGTGTAACTCATTTATATTTTAGGTGCTGTCAGTATATCAGCATTATACATTTTACTGTCTATGCAACTTTAAATGAACATAAATACTCAGGAAATCACGTTGACAAGTAAAATTCAAGTTTAGGCCAAAACATACTTTGTTCATCATTTTCATCGCACTGTGAACGTTCTTTATGTAGCCAAAGGGAAACGTATGAAGCAGCTCTCATGTGCCATGTGCTGTTGTGCTTCTGTTACTCTCGTCTGCTCTACTGAATGCAGTTGGACTTCTCTGAACTTGCACTGATTTCGAGTGAGCGTAAAACCAGCAAATGTCAGTGGACATTAATGAGACAGAGAGCATTGCTTCAGGAGATGAAAGAAAGGCCTGGACACCGCAGCGGCATCGTTGAGAACAAACGACCTGTGCTTTGCACTCCCAGCTATTGTTTTGGCCACACTGCTGTTACAGAAACATATGAGGGACTCACATCACATTTGATTAAGTGGCCTCATTAGTGTGTTAACTGAAGTTGTGTTTGGACTACAGTGATTCCTCCTAATCTAAATTCAGCATTATGGTGGCACAAATAACACTGTTAAGCTTTTGCAGCAGGAGGGAGATGCATGAGTCCAGATGCTTTAAATGTCTTGAATAACTCCCATCACAGGCCGGAGTGGATAAATGAGAAAAATACATGTTCCTCCTTCAGTTCAGCGTGATTTGCTTCCTCCCTTGCCTTCTCGAGCAAGAGGTCACCTAACATCTGCGACAAGGTTTTAATCGCTGTGTTAACTCAACATCACGCAATATGTTTCTCCAGTAATAGAATGTCTCGGCTAATCTCAACCGGCTGTTCACGGTTCCTGTTTATATCGACAGAGCCGTCTGATAGGTACCAGGCACTTAACAGAATCCTGGGAAGATCGCAGGTACTCCCCGATGCCGCGGAGAGACCTCACATGCTGAAACGGGGCAGTTCACGCGTTTCTTTTCATTGTGCACCTCTTCTGACCTCCATCTTTTTTCAATCCAAACAGACTGAAGCTGGCACTGCCATTATACTTTTTTACAGTGTGAAGTACAAAAAGCGTGCATAACCAGTGTTGCAATCATCGAGGCTACATGTTTGCGTTGGTTTTGTTAGGAAACACCCAGAAAAACTGTCAAACTGTAATTCCTCAGCACGAGTCTTGAGTCAAATGTTTTGCATAAACCACATTTCTACTCTCGAGGCTTAAAATTAACTGAACTCTCACTTCTTTTGACACAGAAGCCCTTTACTTCAAGAGTAAAAATAAGAGTAACCGTTTAACTTAATACAGAAAATTCAGATGCTCTAAAAAGTTTTCATACCTTTGGTTTATAATATCATGTGTTAAGCAGCACTCACTGCTTGTGGCAGTTTTGTCACAGTTATGAGTCTTTCAGTTGGGTGGATCCCACTGTGGTTGAACCCAAATGTCTAGTGAATGCAAAACAACTAAAGAATTTACAGTTTCGAGTTTTTGTCAAGACCAGTGTGCTGACAAACAAAAGACTACAAACTGTGACTGATTCTCAGGATGCAGCTCATGATTAGATCAGAAACCAAGGGCCAAATTTTAAAGAAGAAGTCCACTTGCAAAACAAAGATTCACATATAATGTACTCACCCCCTTGTCATCCAAGGTGTTCATGTCTTTCTTTCTTCAGTTGTAAAGAAATTATGTTTTTTGAGGAAAACATTTCTGCATTTTTCTCCATATAATGGACTGGTATTGTGCCCCGATTTTGAACTTCCTAAATCCCAAATGCGGTTGTAAACGATCCCAGCCAAGGAAGAAGGGCAAATTGCAAAATATCTAGCAAATTGTAAAAAAATACAATTTAAACACTTTTTAATCTCAAACGCTTGTCTTGCCTTTCTTTCCCTGAACTGACTCAAGACAGTTAGGGTATGTCGAAAAACTCCAATCGTGTTTTCTCCCTCAACTTCAAAAATCATTTCAAAATCATCCTACATCGCTGCAGAAGTACCGACCCAGTATTTGCAAAGTGAACATGCAAAGAAGATCAAACACCCTTAACAAAAAAGGTTAAACAGCAATATAGGACCATTTTGAAGTTGAGGGAGAACACGAGATGGGAGTTTTTCCACGCAGAGTAAGACAAGACGAGCGTTTGGCATTAAAAAAGTATGTAAATTGTATTATTTTTATTAAAATAACCGACCGTTACGCTAGATAAGACCCTTCTTTTTCGGCCGGGATCGTTTACAACCGCATTTAAAATCGGGGCATAATATCAGTCCATTATATGGAGAAAAATGCTGAAATGTGTTCCTCAAAAAACATAATTTCTTGATGACTGAAGACAGAAAGACATGGACATCTTGGATGACAAGGGGTGAGTATATTATATGTGAATCTTTGTTTTAGAAGTGGACTTCTCCTTTAAAAGGGTTATGAACTGCCCTTTTTTATTGTTTTGTACTGTTCTCGGAGGTCCCCTTATAGGGCCCTATTTTATCGATTTAGGCACATGGTCTAAAGCGCACGGCGCAGCTGCACTTAGGGCATGTCCGAATTCACTCTTGATATTTTAAGGACGGGAAAAACGGTCGGTGCGCCTGGCGCATGATCTAAAAGGGTTGTCCCTATTCTATTAGTGAGTTATGGGTGTGTTTTGGGTGTAACGTACATTGAACCAATCAGAGTCTCATCTCCCATTCCCTTTAAGAGCCAGTTGTGCTTGCGCCTGTTACGGGGAGAGAGAGGCGAGAGGCGAGCGGATCCACTTGCGAGCTTTTATTGGGACGAGACAAAGACATGGTCGTACAGGCAGGGTCAAACAACAATAGCAGACAGGTTTAAAGTAGGCGATGCACAATAGAAGTCCGTAAAACAGGCGAGAGTCGATCCGTGGCAAACGTAATCCGTAAGGGGCTGGGCTAGGAGAATAAACCAAAAAACAAGAGCGATAGTCCGAAAAGGCAGGCGGCAGTACAGTCGAGAACGGGGAGCCAGGCGAGGGGAATAAACACTGGGAACTAGGAACACGGGAACTAGGAAACGCTAAACAAAAGAACACAATAACGACTCACAATACTCCGTGGTTTGCATGGGGAAAGTCCGGGTTTTTATAGAGCTGCTGATTGGTCACATGAATAGACGCAATCAGCGTGATGCATGGCGGGAGATGTAGTCCGGGAGTGGTACAAGAGTCAGCGTGTAATGATGGGGTGAGAGTGACATCTGGTGGCGAGCGGACAGCGGGACACCGACCAGATTCGTGACATAGCCCCCCAAGGAGCGGCTTCCAGACGCTCTAAGGGAACAACAGTCCAGGGGAGTGGTGGGGTGGGAGCGAGACAGGGCAAGGGCTGGAGGGCCAGGTCCATGTGGGGGGCCCAGTGATTGAGGCAGGACCGACAGAGCAGGTACCCTCCAGGGCGGAGCCGGAGGCGGAGCAGGAGCCCTCCAGGGCGGAGGCGGAGGAGGAGCCCTCCAGGGCGGAGGCGGAGGCGGAGCAGGAGCCCTCCAGGGCGGAGGCGGATCAGGAGGCGCAGGAGCCCTCCAGGGCGGAGCCGAAGGCGGAGGAGGAGGTGCAGGAGCCCTCCAGGGCGGAGCCGGAGGCAGAGGAGGAGGCGCAGGAGCCCTCCAGGGCGGAGGGGGAGCAGGAGCCTTCCAGGGCGAGGGCGGAGGCGGAGCAGGAGCCCTCCAGGGCGGAGCCGAAGGCGGAGGAGGAGGCGCAGGAGCCCTCCAGGGCGGAGGCGGAGCAGGAGGCGCAGGAGCCCTCCAGGGCGGAACAGGAGGCGCCAGGGCCCTCCAGGGCTGAGAAGGAACCTGTGTCATGGACTGGGACCTGGGGAGAGCAGGGATAGAGGAGGCAGAGAGAATAAGGGGAGAAGCAGAGAGACCACAGGATAACGCCGCCTCCCTAGGAGGATCCACAGCCGAAGCTGACACCTCAGGAGGCATTGGCGCAGCTTCTCCAACAGGGAAGGCCTCCGGAGCAGACTTGAGACCAGACGGGACCTCCGGAGCAGACTTGAGACCAGACGGGACCTCCGGGACCTCTGGAGCAGACTTGAGACCGGACGGGACCTCTGGAGCAGACTTGAGACCAGACGGAACCTCTGGAGCAGACTTGAGACCAAGCGGGAGCTCTGGAGCAGGAAACCGCATTATGGCCTGGGACCTAGGAACAGCAGAGACAGAGGAGGCAGACAGAATAAGGGGAGAAGCAGAGAGGTTGTAGAGGGATGCCGCCTCCGTGGGAGGATCTACAGCCAAGGCTGACACCTCAGGAGGCATTGGCATGGCTTCTCCAAGTGAGGGGAGCTCTGGAGCAGATTTGAGATCAGACGGAAGCTTTGGAGCAGATTTGAGAACAGATGTGACCTCTGGAGTGTAATGTGCGGCCCACATACTGAGAATGGTGATCGTCATCACACTGGCCGACATAATGTGACTTGACTCTGGGCGGTCTCTGGGCTTGACTCTGGGCCGTCAGGCGGACGACGTGGCCGTCAGGCGGGACGTGGCTAGACTCTGGGCCGTCAGGCAGGGGACGTGGCTAGACTCTGGGCCGTCAGCAATAACTTGACCTGGCTCGTGAAGATCAGTTGTGGCTTGACCTGGTTCATGGAGATCGGCTGTGACTTGACCTGATTCGTGAAGATCAGTAGTGACCTGATTTGGCTCATGGAGATCAACGGTGACTTGACTTGGCTCATGGAGATCAGCAGTGACTTGATCTGACACGTGAAGACCAGCGGTGACTTGAACTGGCTTGTGAAGATCAATGACTTTACTTGACTCAGGAACCACGGCTGTGACGTTGCTTGACTCAGGAACGACCGCCTCAGGAAGGGCGGCCATGATGGGTGCAGACTCAGGAGCAGAAGACATGACGTGAACAGACTGTGACCTGACGGAGATGTCCTGAGCAGGCTGTGGCTTGACAGACGTGGTGTTAGCGGG
The DNA here is from genome assembly GCF_022985175.1 of Labeo rohita. NCBI lineage: Eukaryota > Metazoa > Chordata > Actinopteri > Cypriniformes > Cyprinidae > Labeo > Labeo rohita. The sequence goes on along the minus strand of NC_066873.1, from coordinate 4,336,288 downwards.
CGCTGGCTTGACAGACGTGACGTTAGCGGGCGTTGGCTCGACGTTGCTGGACTTGGGAGCTTGACTGGACTTGGGAGCTTGACTGGACTTGGGAGCTTGACTGGACTTGGGAGCTTCAGCTGTAGCCTGACTTGACTCCGGAGCAGCGGCCGAAGCTTGACTTGGCTCTGGAACAACAGCGGTAACGTGACTTGACTCAGGAACAACATGGCTTGACTCAGGAACGACAGCTGTAGCGTGACTTGACTCGTGGAGAACGACTGTGACTTGGCTTGACTCGTGGGGAACAGCTGTGACCTGGCTTGACTCGTGGGGAACAGCTGTGACCTGGCTTGACTCGTGGGGCACAGCTGTGACCTGGCTTGACTCGTGGGGCACAGCTGTGACCTGGCTTGACTCGTGGGGCACAGCTGTGACCTGGCTTGACTCGTGGGGCACAGCTGTGACCTGGCTTGACTCGTGGGGCACAGCTGTGACCTGGCTTGACTCGTGGGGCACAGCTGTGACCTGGCTTGACTCGTGGGGCACAGCTGTGACCTGGCTTGGTGGGGCACAGCTGTGACCTGGCTTGACTCGTGGGGCACAGCTGTGACCTGGCTTGACTCGTGGGGCACAGCTGTGACCTGGCTTGACTCTGTGTCTTGACTTGACTCCGGGGTAGCCGCCGCGGCATGAAGGAGCGCCATTTTAGCTGCCCATACCGTCACTAGAGGTGTGTCCAGCACGTGGGCCATCATGACCACAGGTGGCGTCCGGGTGCTGACCACAGGTTCAGGAATGGCGGCCATCTTGTGGAGTGGCTTGGAGACGGCGGCCATCTTGTGCGGTGGCTCTGGCGTGGCAGCCATCTTGTGCGGTGGCTCTGGCGTGGCAGCCATCTTGTGCGGTGGCTCTGGCGTGGCAGCCATCTTGTCAGTGCTTGGCTCAGGAAAGATGGCGGTAACTTGACTTGAGATAGGGGTGATAGCTCTGACTTGACTTGACACAGGAAACACAACTGCAATTTGACTTGACTTGGAAACTTGACTTGACTCAGGAAACACAGCTGCAACTTGACTTGACTTGGAAACTTGACTTGACTCAGGAAATACAGCTGTACCTTGACTTGACTTGGAAACTCGACTTGACTCAGGAAATGCAGCTGTAACTCCATATAGCTCAGGTATGGCAGCTGTGACGTGACGGAGCTCTGTTTCCGCCGCCATCTTGTGACCGGGCTCCGCCGTCGCCGCCATCTTGTGAGCGCGCGCGCGCGCTGCCGCCATCTTGTGAACGGGCCCCGCTGTCGCCGCCATAGCTTGAGCGCGCTCCTGCACGGCCGCCATCTCACGAGCGATCCAGGCGGCAAACGTGTTCGTGGGATCGTGCTCCGGCATGACCGCCAATTTACGAGCGAGACGCGCGGTCGCCATTGCCGCGTTGTCGCGTTCCCTCTGCGCGACCCCCACGGTGCACGGCGAACCCACACACAACAGTGCAAAGTTCAAAAACGCCTCGAGCGACGAACGCGGACCCTCGCGTCTCAATTGTGTGCGGAGGGGCTGGTTCACGCCGTCGCAAAAAATCTCAATTTTTATACAGTCCGGGAGAGTGGAATGGTTTGATATAGAGAGAAACTCACGGGTGTATTGATCCAGTGTGTGTGATTTCTGTTTAATCCTGCAAAGAATTATGTCCGTGTCCATATCAGATGAATGTCCGGGGTGAAAGCTGCTGGATCCTGTGGAGACGGAGTATTCTGTTACGGGGAGAGAGAGGCGAGAGGCGAGCGGATCCACTTGCGAGCTTTTATTGGGACGAGACAAAGACATGGTCGTACAGGCAGGGTCAAACAACAATAGCAGACAGGTTTAAAGTAGGCGATGCACAATAGAAGTCCGTGAAACAGGCGAGAGTCGATCCGTGGCAAACGTAATCCGTAAGGGGCTGGGCTAGGAGAATAAACCAAAAAACAAGAGCGATAGTCCGAAAAGGCAGGCGGCAGTACAGTCGAGAACGGGGAGCCAGGCGAGGGGAATAAACACTGGGAACTAGGAACACGGGAACTAGGAAACGCTAAACAAAAGAACACAATAACGACTCACAATACTCCGTGGTTTGCATGGGGAAAGTCCGGGGTTTTTATAGAGCTGCTGATTGGTCACATGAATAGACGCAATCAGCGTGATGCATGGCGGGAGATGTAGTCCGGGGAGTGGTACAAGAGTCAGCGTGTAATGATGGGGTGAGAGTGACATCTGGTGGCGAGCGGACAGCGGGACACCGACCAGATTCGTGACAGCGCCATGGTGGATTCGTTATTTACTAGGGCTGCAACTAATGATTATTTTAATAATCGATTAATCGATGAATCGGATAAAAAACAAAAAACAAGAAAAACATTCATTTCCAACCCTTTATTGAAAAACAGAACTAAAATCTTTAGAAAGTGCACAAACATGTTGCTCCTTGAGCTGTTATAATAATAATAAAATAAAATAAAAATGGACTAACACAATTACTTATTACCATCATTGTAGTAAGCGCAGGGTTCATATTTACACCACATTTAAACACAGCTAAAGATGACCAAGTGCTATAAAAGAACTTTAAAATTAAATTAAAAAGTACAACACATACAAATATATTTGTCAATAATAACCTATATGGGACAAAGCACAGAATATACACTGCAAAAAATGCTTTTCTAACTTAGTAGTTTTGTCCTGTTTTCAGTCCAAATATCTAAAAAAATCTTAAATCAAGATACATTTACTAGACACATGAAATAGCATAAGAAATTATGTCTTGTTTTCTGAAAAAACACCTCAAAATTAAGTGATTGTTTGCTTAAAACAAGCAAAATTATCTGCCAATGGGGTAAGAAAAATAATCTTAATGAGATATAATCTCAAACAGAAGTTTTAAGCATCACTTAATTTTCTCATGCCATTTTCTTGTCAAGTAATCTTGATTTAAGATTTTTTAGATATTTGGACTGGAAACGAGACAAAATTACTAAGTAAGAAAAGCTTTTTTTGCAGTGTAGCTATACATGACAACAGACTAAAAAATGAATGGTCCAAAAAAAGGCAAGTGAATAAAAACATGTCTTTAGTCTTGCAATGCAAAGTGCAAAGTAACTGTCAGTCTAATCAAAGGATTATAGCGCGAGCGATCTAAAATCTTTGGTTTTTAGCTGTTAAGTAAACTGTCATATCAGCAAAAAACTTAAAACATACAGCTCCGGGTAACCCGCGATAGACACCAAACGTTTCTCCTCTCCATCACTGCGGTCTCCGGACTTTTTAAGCGTCTGTAAAACTTTCGTCACCACAACAGAAGGTGCTCAGAGCGCTCCGGCAAAAATGCGAGGCGCAGCAGGCGGTTAAAACGCGAGGCGCCCGCGGCGCATAAACAGCGCGCATAACGCTCACTGCCTATAGAAAACAATTAAAAAAGGCGCCTCTCTACCTTTCTTTCCTCTACCTCCGCTCGTTTTTTTTTTATTTTTGCTACGCGCTGTCTATGAGGCGCCGAACTCTGCTAGCATCAGTGCGCGAGAGAGACCGAGTGTGTTCACTCCGCTCCGCGCTCAACTAAAGTTTTTTTTTTTTTTTTAATAACCAAATTTCATAATCGATTCGTGACACAACGAATCGATTATGAAATTCGTTGCCAACTCTTTTAGTAATCGATTTTTATCGATTTAATCGATTCGTTGTTGCAGCCCTATTATTTACACAGGGACATTTGCTGAACGCTACTCCAGAGAGCAGGGCCGGCACCAAGGGGGGGCATTCACGGGCCGAGCCCCCTCAAATGAGTTACTGTACACCCCCTTTCTATCCTCTCCCCTCCTTGCTGAACGTGATCGTTTTTGAAAGCGAAACCAAAAAAAAAACAGCTTGCATAAGAAAGCGATTGACTATTCGTTATGGCATGTAGGCATTTTTATATTTATGTACACAATAATAATCTTTTACATTGTAATTCTTTCATTTTTAATATTTGGCATGTTTGTGAGCTGCTGCGCGTCCCTGTGTGTGTAATAAGCGAAGTGTATCTGCATTGTACACCTGCCTATAGGCGCACATTACTAACGCTCTCTTTAAATAACAAAACAAATATTGCACCGTTGACTTTAGACCAGGTTTCAGTTGGTTCGCACCAGGTTTGCAGTCTATTTCAGTTGCCTCAAAATAGCAACGCTCCAACAGTCCACCTGAACACACCTCATTTTCAGACCAGCACGCCCACGGGCGCAGAAATGGGCGCAAATGCATTTGCTATTTAAACAACGTGGTGTAGGACATGAAAATAATAACTGTGTCAGGCTGAAACTAGCAATAAACACTCGAGTCACACCTGGCGCCGCGTTGCACCAGGTGCATGATAGGGCCCATAATGTTATCAATCATCAGAACGCTCTGTTTGAATAGGCGTGGCGGATTTTAGACTTGGAAGTAAACGCCCACTGCTATGATTGGCCAACAGTTGTGTATTTTTGACTGCCTACATCCCACATAGATTGTCGCTGCTGTGATTTAGGTTAAAAACACATAAATTCTCAGTACATATCAAACGATCTGTAGTGAGCACGTAATAAAAAACAGTTACTCACACGTGTGTGCTGCGACATTACTGTCGGATTCAATATAGCTGGCACAGGATTGTCTTTTAGTTTCAATCTTTCTGAGAATCCCGTCAAATTGAGCCTTGTTTGTAAACAAATCCGCAGTAAAATGAAGCGAACAAAGGACCAAGGTCTTAGTGGCTTGGTCTGGAACTTCATTAAAAATAAAGTTTATCCACTCTTTCCCAATGTCAGGATTAGGGAATAGAAGGCATTGCAAAGACTTCTTGTCTTTGGAGCCATATTTATTGCTTGATTTCTGTGTAGACCTGCATTTGTCTCTCTCATTATGCAGACTACATGTGTGAATTGGTGGGCGGGGCTAAACAGGCAGCAATGTAGAAGCGAGTGTTGCTCTACCTCTGCAGAGGCAGTGTTTAAGCGCACTGTTATGTCATAGAGTGGCACATTTCACAACAAGTCATTTTTGGAAAACTGGCTTCAATATGAGCTGTTTTTAGACTAACAAGAAAGTTTTGAGTTCTTATAGTACAGTGATCTCTTTTGTGTCAAAATTTTGGTTTCTCCGTTCATGACTGCTTTAACTGCTTGCACCAGCGCAAACACTCTTTTGGCATTAAAAAAACAGACAGACAGACAGATAAAAGTAGGGATGCACCGAAACGTATCGGCCGAAATGCTTGCGCGTTTTGTCAGTAAAGCCGGTTCTGTAATCAGCGGTAAATGCCATCAGGTGCGTGATTTCACGTTGAGCCGTATATACTACACACAGCCGTTGTTCACTGACGAGCTGCGCAAATCCATGTTCATTATCAGTGTGAATTTGCGCAGCTCGTCAGTGAACAACGGCTGTGTGTAGTATATACGGCTCAACGTGAAATCACGCACCTGATGGCATTTACCGCTGATTACAGAACCGGCTTTACTGACAAAACGCGCAAGCATTTCGGCCGATACGTTTCGGTGCATCCCTAGATAAAAGTCTATTGAATTCCATCACAGACACACCTCATTCTGCTTCATGAAGTACTGATTAAGTCATCACCTCAACCAAATCCTATTTAATGAGGAAATATATAGAAACCACTGCTGTGGTTATCTCTATTCTTATGCAATAGGACCAGCTGGATGGCAGTATGGCAAAACAGTATTAGTAGTACCTCAGAATAATTTGAAACCAATTGGAATCATTTCTCCATGCCAAAAGAGTTGAAACAAAAGTTTCGAGTGACGAAAAGAAGGGTTCAGTTTACTGGTAGAGGGATACAGAGGGATACAGGTTGCTTTCATCCGTAAAATTTCAAAGACAGTGGTTCATAAGAACCAGGTCAAGCTGCAGACATTGGGGACAACAAAATTACAGACCGGCAGAGGGCAAAAATTACTCTCCACTGAACGGGATGACCACCAACTTTTTCCAGTTGGTTTTCACTCAACAGCCGTAGGATAACATCAAGTGACGTACAAAAAGAATGGCAAATGGCCACTAGGGTGAAGTGCATGGACCGTTCAAAACAGCCTCCTAAGGGCAAGGCAAAGCTAGAAGAAAAAAGTCCTTCATCAGTGAGAAGCAAATAAGAGCCAGGCTGAGGTTTGCAAAAGACTATAAGGATTGGACTTTGTCTAATGAGTTCATTGTCAAATGGTTAGACCTAGTAAGACAGTGACACAGTTTCTTACACCCAGTGTGAAATTTGGTGGTGATGATCTGGGGGTGCTTCACCAAGGCTGGAATCGGGCACATTCACCTTTGTAAAGGGGACATGAATCAAGCCATCTACAAGGTTGTCTTGGAATAACACTTGCTTCCTTCTGCTCTGACAATGTTCCCCAACTCTGAGAATTGGTTAGACAATGAGCCATGCCACACAGTCAGGTCAGTCAAGGTGTGGATGGAGGAGCTCCAGATCAAGACCCTGTCATGGCCAGCCCGATCTCAAGACCTGAATCCCACTGAAAACCTCTGGCATGTGATCAAGAGGAAGATGGATGGTCCCAAGCTATCAAACAAACCTAGCAAGCCGCTTGAATTTTCCGACCAGGAGTGGTGTAAAGTCACCCAACAGCATTGTGAAGGACTGGTGAAGAGCATGCAAAGATGCATGAAAGCTGTGATTGAAATTCAGGGTTATTCCACCAAATGTATTTATTTTTTTATTTGATTTGATTTGATTTTATTTGATTTTTTGACCAGTTGTCTTTTTGTGCAAATAAATGCTTTAAATGGCAATATGTTTATTTGGAATTTGGGAAATGTTGTCAGTATGTTGTCATAGTTCATAGAATAAAACAAAAATGTTCATTTTACTCAAACACATACCTATAAATAGTAACACCGAAGAAAAAACTTTGTATTGCAAAGTATAAACTCTGAGGGAGGAAAAAAAAAAGTGTGAACTTGAAGTGAAGTGTGCGATGTTAACTGAAAATTGTGAGATATAAATTCAGAATTCTGATTTTTTAAAACAAGCAAAATTCTGAGCAATACAGTCAGAATTGTGCATTATAAACTTGCAATTTTGATTAAAAAATTGTCTTAAGTTGTAATTGTGAGACGTTAGCGAATTGTGTGAAATGCAGTCAGAATTGTGAGACAAAAAGCTGTTTTTTTGTTTTGTTTTGTTTTGTTTTGTTTTTCCAAGTATGGGAGTCAGTATAGGAATTTGGCTTTCCTACAGATAAACCTGGCTCGAAATAGACCAAACTTCGTGATAAAGTTTGTGTAAAAACAAATATATTCAGTAGTCCATATACATCTTTGTGATTGTGTTAATTCATGTAGCATACTGTCAAATTCAATTTTTTTGTGTCTGTTTTGCATTCTTGATTTGGAATCAACAAAGAACTTGTGCATTAACCCAGACATGCTTGACAGCTATGATAACCTCACTAGTTTATCTCTAAAATAAAACTTTTTCCTTGGGTTTTTGCCAACACAGTCCAACCAGCTATTGCTGACAAATCACTGATTTACTTTAAATATAAAACTGAATCATGCAGACACTTCAGATATAACATGTAGTAATGTGTACTGTACTTGCAGTTCTCGCAGCCCAGTGATAAAGCTGTGCCTCCTCTGCTCTTAATGAATGAAAGCAGACGGCTAGCATGGACATGGTGTTCCTGCCTGCAGAACCCCTGGCAAGGAGAGAGTGTTAACCAATAGGGGTTAGCTGAGGTAATGTCTGTCCTGCCAGGCTGTACTTTAGCACAGCTGGGGTATTGGTATGGCTATGAATGCAGAGAGAAAGATGCTCACATTCAGTGCTCAGGGATGAAAACTGGTGGAATACATGAAGACATGTACAAGTTCCCATCACAAGGGCGAATGAGTCTCTGCTAGAAGGTTACCATAAAATAAATAAATAAATAAAATCATTAATAAATAAGCAATTCAACCCTTACAATCTAAACCATTCTTCACCAGCAAAGACATTCTCATGTACAGTATGTTGGCCAATATTTTACTTAGCTCATTAAATAATAGTCATTTTCAGCTCAGGCTCACTATAAATATGTGACTCTCCCTGCATTTTTTTGTAAAACTCTTTGTACAGATTCTTGCACAATACTATGTTACGACCTTTTAAAATAGTGCATGATTTGTAAGCTAATATTAATTTCGATATTTGCATCACATAACCAGTTGCATCTGTATGGCTTTTCTGATGTAGTAAACTTGCTCGGTAGCGCACCCGGTACAGCATTGCACTTGATCAGATACGAGTCCAGTGAAACACAAATTTCCCCAACAAAGAAGCTCCAAGTTCAGTAAAAGCAAGAAAAAATGCCATGAGTTTCTATCTCACATTTGTTTTTGTTAACAGTGTTAGTTAAGTTTAGAGTAGCAGTCACATTAATTTCAAACACAGAGCAGTAACATTTTAATGGGTTGACAGTCTCAGGGGTCACAAAAAAAAATATGTCAAAGCAGTGTTTTACAGAAAATTGCTGTTGTTTTATGGAACAGATGTTTTGCACAATCGGGAGGTCATAAGAAAATGCTAAATTGATTGAACCTTGCTCAACCCAACCAAGAGTTGCATAATAAGGCACAGTGCATCCAAATTTAAAACTAGCTTTAAGACCATGTACTGTTGGCCATTTCACAAAGCCAACTAGGAGTGAGTAACATGCATTGCCATGTATGAACTCAGGAAAGCATCAAGTAGTGCAAGTATTTTAAATGTGCAGATGCCACCATATCACTGCGGCAGTACCCTCAAAGTGACACATTTTTGCCTTCTTTGCCCAAAAGGATGCATATTAGCACCTTAGAGTAGCATTTTGTACCCTTCCAGTAGTAAAATGTACTCTCACGGCACTATTATGAACCATTTAGGGGTACAGAAGTTACAGAAGGTACAGCCCCAGTGACAAGTTGTTGTACTCCTAAAGGTATTTTTTTTTTACCAGCCCACCTAAAAGCGCCAACACGGTTCCGTACAAACATACAAACTTCCGGAAACAATGCAACTCATGCAACTTTGATGTCCACACACACGAGCCCACGGGATCCGCGTTCGCTGTGTGCAGTGAGCGGAAGAGCGGCGGCAGGGAGTTTTATATGCCGAACACGTGCACAGTAGACCTGAGCTTTACATTGAGATTCCGACGCTGTCAAACACGATGTCAGATCTCCAAGCGCAGACTGCAGATTCTCAGTCTGGACGGTAATCGCTCCACTGTGTAAATGTAAGTCGTGTCAGATATGGCACGCACGTCTCGGCTCTAATTCGTCCAGGTCTTAAGCAGCAAAGCAGATGTGGGTGATCATTTTGGACGTGCACGTAGATTTCCTTTCTGGGGCTTGTTGACTTCTTTTTACTGTTTTTCCCCTTTAGGATTGCTGGAGTATGTGATAATTACTAGCAAACCCCTGAAACAGCCCCACGGGTGGCCGCTTTCCTCCTTCCCAGTCACGGACCGGACTATTGATTTATTCTGATTATCAAAACATACAAAGATGGCGTTTTGAGCCAAACCTCTATGCAGAAACATCAAACATCAAACAGAGTTTTCTTCCCCCGGCCTTCTGCCATACCTATCAAAGCCTCTTATTTCCCTTCGCTTTTGCACATTCTCTCGGCTTGAAGCTGTCAGGGTGCCTGCGAAATCTGGCTCCGCTCGTGCATTCCACGCATTTTTGTGTCAATGTGAGGAAAATGGACCGAGAGCCAGGCGGTGTAATACAGATAGTCAATCTTAAGCACTTCTTGACCCCTTGTCGCTGCTAATAGTGCAAGGAAACAAAGTGAACAGGTCTCACACGGTTCCCGGACGATCCGAGAAAACCTGGCTGGCTTGTTTTTCGGTAGTTTTTTGCGAATTTTAGAGCAAGACCGTTCTAAAAGTGTCACTTAGCTAATTGTGGTCGTGCTGCGGGGGAGACGCTTCCGTGTGTGCATGGCATCGCTGTACGGTGCTTTGGTACAATTAACGTTTAACGCAAAACAGGTGGCCTCTTCTGGGTGCGCGCTGGGTTCAAGCAAACGGAACATAACTGCAGATATGTTCCATAAATTCACCCCATATAATTCAGGCCAGGGCCACACATACGGTAAAATCATAACAGCTCATGTTTACACAGTTCAAGAGCCTGAAGACAGAACTAGCTGCTCTTGAACAAAGGCCATGCTTTTGTGTTATTGTTGTTCTTGTTGTTGGTGGTGGTGTTTCTGACCAAATATAAGTGTACATGTCCAGTGTGGTTCTGCTAAATTTGTAAATTCGTAGAATAATCCCAAATGCAGTTGTAACGGAATGTACTGTAGTAGATATCGTGTGATTCTGTACCGTAGGATTCTGTATCATATGATTCGTTTTTATCAAACAAAAAAAAAATATATAAATTAAACGAATCGTTAAATGAGCGATCACAAATAAGTTTTCATTTGTGCAAGCATTTAAATTTGCAGTTTTAAAGCTGTTCATTTTAATCATGGAATCAGACTGCATGTATAAACATGGTAAAATGCACTTATTTTTAAGCAGTGATTTAAGAAGGTTTATAAGACCTGTTCTGATAATACTAACAAACTAATTAAATAAATATGTCTACCCTAGTAAAAAAAAAAAATGAAATAGATTTAAAATGCATTTATTTTATACTAATTATAGTTCAAGTCTATTAACATATTTACTGACATATCGACTTACTGATATAAAAATATAAAAATAAGTTAAAACTTTATTTGGAGTACTACTTGTACACGATGCACATTTCTTAATATTAAGTCTAAAATATGTTTTAATGTCACTACTGATGAGGATTGTATGATCTTTAACTAATATAAATCTTTAAATGCAAAATATTTAAAGTGTGCCTAAAGTATACCTGCAATAGTTCCACTTAAGCACAATCAGATATACATCAGTATATCTTTAGTTGGACTGCAGCACTAATTCCGCACAATTAAAGTGCATTAAGTGCAAAATTAGTTGTTCCAAATAAGCAGACTTTAAATGTACCAGTTTAGTATACTAAAAGTACAACTGCAGGGTATTTTTATTAAGTACATAATATGTAAATGTATTTGTAAGTATACTTGAGCATGAAATAATTGTATTGTAAATACATTTTAGTATATTTATTTTTCTAGGGTATATTTGTAGTGCTTATCAGTGTTATTTTACTATCCTTGACATACTTTTATAGTTCTGGTTAATATTTTCAGCTTTTTTTTTTTAGTCATTTAGCAATTACTTTGGTCTTTTTGTTATTTTTCTTTTTTTTTCCTCTTCTTCTTCTTCTTCAGGTCGATACAATTTTAAGTTTTAGTTATTTTAGCACTTTAACTTAAAAATAAAAACGAGAAATTTAGCTTTGACAATTTGCTGAAATATATACATTTTTTTAATACTTTAATTTATTTCAGTTAATGTTTATGTTCTTTCAAGTAATTATTTTTTTTAAAACATGTAACACAAATGTTTGTATTGTTTTAATGAGAGCTGTAACAGGAAAGGGACTATTGTAATGACGTAATTATGTTCAGTGTGTTGGTTCCTTTGTTTTTCTTCATTATCATTTTTTTTGTAATTTTAGCTTCCGATAAACTATATATATATTTTTTTTTACCTAAACATACAATTCAATGCAACGTTTATTCCATTTCTCACAAATAATGATTATAGGGCAGGTTATTGATTAACAAAGACGTATTTTCATGTGGTTCTTTGTGTAATTGTACGATAAAAACACTTTTACCATAGTGCATGATTTGTAAACTAATACATTGTGATATTTGCAGCTCATAACCTGCTCTGTTACATATGGCTTTTCTGATAACATAAAACCGCTCGCTAGCTCACCCGGTACTTGCAACATAAAGTGCTCGGGTACGAGTCCAGTAAAACACAAGTCACTACTGAAGAGCTCAAAGACTTGTAGAAGCAAGATAAATGGCATGGTTGCTTTAACCGTGTAGTGTGACTTAGCAGACATTTTACTGTGAACTGCCGTTATACTGTATGTACAACAAACGACATAAAGTAATATCATTTTGCAGAAATGTTGCCACAGATAGTTTTTAAATGAGCTTGGGTTGTTTTTGTTTAAAATGTCATGTTTATATATTTGTGCACATATTGTATGCCATACCCTATTCTGTATTTGCTCTCGTAGCCTTCAGTTTGCATAGTTTTTGAAGGACACTTGGCAAAATGTGTATTGGCACTTTTTTTGAATAAAATGTAGAAAAATATGACTTTTAATCCGATTAATCAAATAAATAATCGTCAGATTAATCGATTATTAAAATGTTTGTTTGCAGCAGTCTATGTTTTCTGTTATCACGGCCTCATACAACCTTATAGCATATTTCACACCGGAATATTTACTATGCTTTGTTTTGACGGTCAGCTTCAAGGGAGGCATAAGAGAAACATTGTGTCATGCAGAACATGGGCCTCTTGGAAGAGAGGAAACTATGCATGCATTTAAGGGCATTCCATCATTGGAATTATTCAACACGGACCTTTTGCGGTCATGTGTGGAGTTACCATTCCATTGTTTTCCGTTTCATCAATGTCAAGATTCAAAATATACAGAATTTCTTTAGACATGGGGGCCACAAAGTGAAAGCAAAGGGCTTTGAGACAACTTGGCTTGGGCACTCTTGAGGTGTTGGAATGCGAGCGGGAAGCTTCCCTTATATACAGTGTGCTTTCTGGGAAAGTGGCTAAATCATTCGTTCGTTCAATCCCCCCTTTCTAGACCTCCCCTCTGTTGCCCATTTTTTACTGTTCCCTTGGGACGCACAACCCAGACACGTTCTGCCGTTTTGATATGTATTTTGGAACGTGTTAAAAATTGATGTGAGCCTACGACGCATGTTCGTCTAGCTCCAGAGTTGCTAAAATTGGAGGTGTCAAATGTTGTTTTTGCTGCTTGCTTTTTTCTTGTCCGCTTTGCCTCTTAGGTCATGCTGGGAACTGGTTTTAGCAAATGACTGTGTATCATTTCCCCAAAAGTTGACTTTTCTTGTTCGTTGAGCTGCTATTTGCAGGAAATAAATATTTAAAAAATAATAATAATAATTTACTCAGTGGAGCACGTATGCAAACGTTGGGCAGAATATTCATACTCATTTTATAAAACCAAACTGAATGGTGACAATAGCTTTCACGTAAAAATTTTCAAAATGTTCAAATTTGTGTAAAAAAAAAATAAATAAATTGCTTAGAAGACTGGAATGTAACATACATTAGGACTACTATTATTATGCTTTTTTGTCTTTGTTTAACAGGGGTGTGCAATATGTAATTATGTGAAAGTTATGTTTTAATGATGTGATCTGAAATTATTGACTATATATCACCCATTTAGCAAAAAAAATATATATATCATTAATTAAAATTGTAATTAATATTAACTTAATATTGATATTGTTGTTGTTTTGTTTTAATAAATACATTTAGTTATATTATTATTTTATTTTTTATGTTATTTATTTATTTTTCTCTGAGAGTGCTGAATTGTCATTTTTGATGAACTAGTCCTTTATTAATATGAATGTTCTTCTCTCCATTTCTTTGTTTCTCAGGAGAGGTTCTGAGCCTCATGGATGATCTTTTCTCTGGTCTGGGCTCCTCATGTGTGGTAGCAGGACGCAGAAGTGGAGAACATCCACACAGTATGATCTACTCACTCATTTTCAAGTGCCTGGAGCCCGACAGCCTTTATAAGTAAGAGCCACAGCAAACATAGATGTTCAACAAAGATTTAACAAACCCTTGATTATCTGCTGTTCATTTCAGTTAGATCTTCTAGAACCTTTTATATTGTGATTATGATGCTGGCTGAAAGGAATAACATACAGCAAAGTAACACCCTTTAATAATTGGTTTGTTATATGTTTCTACATGAAAATCTCAGTTGCTTTTGGGAATATTAAAATTATCATTGCTATACCAGCTTAAACGGATAACAAAATGCTTAAACTTAAAAACCTTAGGCCGTCCACGATTTACTGTAACTAAGTTTGTTTCTCCATGGTAACAGATTTGGAGAAATGTAGCATTATTCTATCACTTGCTCACAAATGGATCCTCTGCAGTGAATGGGTGCCGTTAGAATGAGAGTCTAAACAGCTGATAAAAACATCACATCATACAAGTAATCCATACTACTTCAGTCCATCAATTAACATCTTGTGAAGTGAAAAGCTGTGTGTTTGTAAGAAAAAAAATCCATCAAGATGTTTTTTAAAACTTTAAAACCTTGTATAAATTATATAGTTTAAAGTAAAACAAACAAACAAACAAACAAACAAAAACGTCTTGATGGATTTTACAAATATGCAACTTCTGGCTTCACAAGACATTGACTGATGGACTGGAGTGGTGTGAATTACTTGTGGATTATTGTGATGTTTTTATCAGCTGTTCGAACTCTCGTTCTGACGGCACCCATTCACTGCAGAGGAACCGCTGGTGAACAAATGATGGAATGCTACATTTCTCCAAATCTGATGATGAAACAAACTCATCTATATCTTGGGTGACCTGTGGGTGAGTAAACTTTCAGCAAATTAGCTTTTTTGGTTAAACTATTCTATGAATATTCAGAGGCAACTACAATGAAGAGGTTGATTTTACTGAGACGTTTACTGAGTCTTTGACATTATTAAAACACTGGGTCTTATTGACAACCATGAGTTTGTGCATGAAATCTGCATATGAACAAACACAGATATTCATAAGTACAGCTGGCATGTACAGTGAGTGAGAAGTCCTGTGCATTTAAATGGTCCACATAATTATTAGTTATTATTACATCATTTTCCTCTGATTATATTTTAAGTACATCAAAAATGTTAGTTTAGTAAACATGTAATGGTTTTGATGCTGTTGTTACCGTTTTGGTTTAATTTGTTGCCAGCTGGCTTTGAGGATGCTCACAGTTCGGCAATGAAGACATGGACACAGGAGGAAAAGCAAGAACAAGCACTGCTGTGTCAATGTCTTTCCATTTTCATCATAAGCAAGTGTGACTTGACAAAAATATTTGCTCTGCTGGTGTGGCGTTTCTGTGCCACATCCTGTTTTTTGGTGCTCATTCAAGTCAGATATTTTATTTGTTTGGAATATGGCTCTCTCTTGTCTCTCTTTTCACGGGGGAGAACCACAGCTGAGTCTTATTAACATCAGTGCATTGTGGACTCAACGGCACCAAGTTTTGCAATGGAGAATAACAAGATCACACTGAATCAGTCTGATTGAAGTCATCCTCATCTTCTGCAGGATTGATTATAGTCAGATGACAACACAAACATAATTTGAATACACACACCACAAGAATGTGAGAATATTTTTTGTTATACATATAGTATTTCATGTAGCATACCATGCTATTTCCTGTTCTTGGGTGTGTTTCGTGTTTTTGACTCACCTCCATTCAACCATATTGGATCACTTTTGTGTTTTGGACTTTGGTCACTCACAAGTGTTAATAACTTAAAGGGGTCATCGGATGCCCATTTTCCACAAGTTGATATGATTCTTTAGGGCCTTAATGAAAATTCTATGACATGCTTTGGTTAAAATTTCTCATTAGTAATGTAAATAACACCCTTTTTTTACCTTGCCAAAATCGGCTCTGCATAAATCATCCTGTTCTGGTCGAGGTTTCTTTAAATGTTAATGAGCTCTGCTCGTCCCGCCCCTCTCTTCCACTCTGTGGAGTGACGAGCCTGTTTACTTTAGCTGCATTTAGCCGCGTTTAGCCGCTAACCTTGCTAGTTACCACGTTATTAGGAAAGGTGATCACAAAGATTCATAAAAAAAACCCTTATACTCACTTCTACTGTAAGTGAAGTTGGATCACGAATGATTTGCGTGAACATAGACGTTCCCTTCACAAACAAAGGTAATTCACTGCATCTTCAGCGGCTCGGATGTCGGTAGTAAATGACGACCACTATGTTCAATATTACATCCAACAACAAAATACCTCAGTCGCTCAATCAAAGATATACTTGTCAAACTTGCATCCCTGCTCCGGCATCAAAACAATGGAGGTCGGACTGTTACAGCTGATTTAAGGCGGGTCTGAGGTAAGACGCTCATGTCAATCAACTATTGTGGGAGTGGCCTCTGTGGGTGTGACGCCACACCGACAGGCATCTGAGAACAGCTCGATTTGAAAAAGGGGATATTATTTTTACAGATTAATTAAAAACCACTGCATGGATTTTTATCATTATAGGGTAGATTTGTACATACACTGCCAACACACATTAATGTTCAAACAACATGTAAAAGTGAGCTTTGCATCCGACGACCCCTTTAAGGATAATTAATCATTTCAAGATCACAAGTAATGTAAATTTTAGTAAATTTACACAAAACAATAAAATGTAGTTTTTGTTTTATTCGAAGTTTGATTTATCGCAGATTCCCTCATAGGCCAGTCTAGGGTTCACTTGCACTTTTACGCACATGTGCACTTATCAAAAACAGATTGTAGATGTGCTAATATATGTATATATATATATATATATATATATATATATATATATATGTATATAGTATGAAATATATGTTAATATTTAAATGGAATGGAAAAATATCGAATGCTGACAGTGGTCAAGAGCATAATCTATGTGAATCCACATACCATACTACCAACAAACTATGCTTCAAACCACAGGTTAAGAGTTGCAGCCACACAACTTTGCAACTCTGTTTGAAAACTGATACGAAACCTGTGTATAATTAATATAATAAGTGATATCGAGGACTGATTAGAAGTTAAAATGATATTCTGGTTTTTAAGGATTTTGAGATATGCTTGATGTGGACTGCAGCAGCTGTAGTCTCTGACCTGCAAGTGAGGAATCAGCACAAATGTGATACATTCAGTCTGGATGCTTTGGAAGGACAAATCCTTCCAACACCGACCTAATGGTCCTAAGACCTCCGGCAAGTAAATTGATGTGGTTTGGATGTGGTGGTTAAAGTTCGCTAAATGTGGTATTACCCATTGTTATTTCTGTAAGTTGTTTACAGAGCTCTTTTTGGAGAGGACCCAGGCAGGTAATAAAATGGCTTTTTCTTTGTTGGGAGTTTAGGCCTCTCGTGACAAGACATGTTAGAACATGGTTTTCTTATGAACAGGATGAACCTCATCAGTGTCAAATTTAATTGTGCTGCCGCCTTCCAGACTTTCTGTTGGGGGCGAGGGGTTCGAGAACATTGTGTACATTTTAGTTCTTTCTGAAATGTTGTGTGATTTTCCATCTCATTGCCACCTTGGTCCCTCACCAATCTCTCCCAGGCCTTTGGGTTTCATTTAAAGGAATTGTTTACCCAGAAATTAACATTTTCTCATCATTTACCCACTATATACAGTTGTGCTCAAAATTATTCATGCCCTTGGTAAATATGATCAAAGAAGGCTGTGAAAATAAGTTTGCATTGTTTATCCATTTGATCTTTCATTCAAAAATGTCATATTCATTTGCTAGACACTACTAGGTTCTATGGTCAGATGAAACTAAAAAATGAGCTTTTTAGCAGCAAACACTCCAGATGGTTTTGGTGCACACAGGGATAAAAAGCACCCCATGTGTACATTGAAATATACTGCTGTATCTTTAATGTTGTTGGCCAATTTTTCTTCCAGAAATCCTGGATATCTTGTTCAGATAGATGCCATCATGGATTCTAGTAAATACCAACAGATAAAAAATACAACTAACTGTCCCTGCTAGAAATCGTATAATGGGTTGTGGTTGGATCCTTCAACAGGGCAATGATCCACAAACAAACATCAAAATCAAAACAAAAAATGGGTCACTGAGAACAAAACCAATCTACTGCCATGGCCGACCCAGTTCCCTGACCTGAACCCTGTAGAAAATGAGTGGGGTGAACTGAACTAAAGAGGAGAAGCACTAACATGGACCTGGAAATCTGAAAGGGCCTGGAGAGATTCTGTATGAAGGAATGGTCTCTGATCTCTTGTCAGATGTTTTGTAAACGTATCAGGCTTTATAGGTTATATCTTGGCAAAAGGAGGTTGCAAAAAGTATTGAATAACAGGGTATGATTAATTGTGGCCAATGTGTTTTAGAGAAAACATTTTTTTTTTTTTTCATATATAGAGATTTCTCTCCCAAAAGGTTATAGTTTTGTACAAATTTAAAAGAGAAGATAAACAGGATTACTGATACAGGTTTATTTTCTTTGAATATATTTACCAAGGGTATGAATAATTTTGAGCACAACTGTATGTTTGCTTCAGCGTCTGTGTCTTGTTTTCCAGTACACATATTTAAAGATTCTTAAATCAAGATGCATCAAGCATTAACTCACTTGATTTTGTTCAATTTCTCAGAAAATGAGACTTCATGTATTTATTTTGTATCAAGTAAATGTATCAAGTTTTAAGGATGTTTAAATACTTGTGTTGGAAAACTAAACATAACATACTGAGGAAGATATTCAGTGTTTTTTTTTTTTTTAGTTCATGCAACATTTCATGGCATGACTTTTGATTTAAAACCTTTCTGCTTTGATTTAAGACCTTTTAAGGCCTTCATTTGTGGAACGGTTAATCAAGACTGTAAAAATCCTGTCTTGATTGCGATATTGTCTAAGGCAACCAACAACCAACGCAGCCTTATATGACCAGTAAATATGAAGAAGCAAACTACTTTTGTTATAGCCATCTTTGTTTCTGGAAAGATCCTTTGGCTTTGGTTTCGTGTCTTAACACCGCACATCTCTGTCCTTCGATAAGACGTCCGTTTACGCAAAGTGTTACGTTCACAACTGACGCCAAATCGGGTCATCTGAAGTTCATTTCATCAGCAGATGATAACAGTGCTAATGATTTTGGGCTGCATTTCTCTGGCTTTTCAGACAGCATTTGTAGTATGCGGAGTCATAACTCAACACATTTTACAAGAGTGATGTGTGTGTGTGTGTGTGTGTGTGTGTGTGTGTGTGTGGTTTATTGAGCTATTGCCCAATGTCTCATTTTGTGCAATATAAAATGCATGCAATTTCTGTTTGTTAGTAAGGAGAATTTTGGTATTTAGTCATCTCTAAATCAGCCCAACAAACAGAACCAGTTTTCAAAATGATGGTTATGTTCCAACCGTTACTTAACTATGAACCTAAATGAACAGCGAAGCATAGTTGAGTCACGAGAGAGAGTTAGTGGTGAAACTTTGAGAACAGACCCTGAAAGAGCGATCCTTTGAGGGCAGAATAAATCATGGCCACTGACACAGCGAAGCATGATAAACCTGGTATGACCCATACTGTGGCGTGAATTATGAGAAGCCTGAATTATGCATAGGCTCTCTCTGAGGTTCAGGGTCCAAATCTCTGTTTAGCTGTCGACTTGCTCATTGTAAAGCCAAAACAATTCATAAACTATATCTTAGGTACATCTATCTTCTGCCGTTGTCTCCTTAATCACGTTTGGCTGCTGTTCTGGTATATTTCACAGTTTGAGCGAACAGTTAAAAACAAACCCTTCAAACAGAGAGAAATATGTGTTATTTTAGCTACTAAAGCTCTGGAAGGCAACTCATTACGAGACTATGACAAGATCTTTAAATGCTTCCTGGTTTCTGTTTCCTAAATGGCTGATATTAAGATTAGCATACCGATGAGGAACACTGTAAACATTATACTTCCAAAAGTATTTTCTTAAATGTGTTTGTGCTTCAGAAATGCCACATGTTTGGTCTCCAACAAGATCCAAAGCAGCAAACAGGCCAGATGCATATTTTCAAGCACAAAGCAAACTCCTAAAAGCCGTATGCCCTCTAGCAGTGATTTAGCAGTGATTTAGCTTCGCTGTGAAAGTACAGTCAAATCAAAATGTATTCAGACACCTTCAACATTTCTCACATGATCAGACTTTATTTGCTATAGTTTGGAAAATGGAAATAAAATATGACACGAATGCAGTGTCAGAACAAATTAATTTGATAGAAAGGTATACAATGGATTACAATCAACCAAAAATTCAGACAACTGTTAGTATGACAACATTGCTGCTAAAAACTAGCCCAATCGCATTTAGAGGGGGGTACACGTTTTTTGGTGGGGTTTTCCCTGGTAAAATTTGCATTTCAGGGGATAAATATCACGTTTTTGGGGTAGCATGAAAAACAACCCACAGCAACAGTGTTAAAGTAGCCCTATTCTATGGGAAAACCACAGACTTGGCAACACTGGTAAAAAGGTTGCAAAGACCCTTAACCAAAACACAGTCACCTGAAAGTGTCTGAATAATTTTTGGTCCCAAATTTTTTATCAGTTTTACTGGTAGTCCACTATATGAAGAATTTTTGGGTATAATATGTCATAGTTTAATTTATTTTGCTATCCTTACTTACATAAATGAACTATAGGGTCCTGCACCCACTAGAAACATATGTATTTGGTGTCTGAATAATTTTTGGTTTGACTGTATCATCTGAGTTTATTATTTTTAGTAGAAAGCGTATAAGAAGACTTTACGGACAGACTGAAAAGCTTCAACAGAATCCCTGTCTGACACCGTAGTATTCAGTAATATTATCAGTTTAACTGCCCTGACACTATCGGTCAGTTGAGAACAAAATATGAACTGAATTGAGCCGAATATTGACATTAAACACTGTTATATTTCTGTTTATTAATGTGAAGCTGCTTTGAGACAATCTGTATTGTATAAAGTGCTGTATAAATCAATGTGACTTGACATGCCAGCATCTGTTCCTCTGCCCACCAAACAAATGCATCCATCCTCTGTCTCAGTATCTACTGTCATCCTCTAATAGCTAGTGTTTACTAAGTCAATCTTTACTATTACTAAATTACACATACTTAGAGCTCCTGATTAGGAGGGTATGCTATTTATGATCTATGATAATACCGTAATTGTTGTTTTAACAATGCGTGATCTGACATTATCATTATCGTAACAGCATGTCTTGGACATTTTGAGTAATTTTACTTAACTTGTATTAGTTATGGGAACTATCTGTTCTAATATTTCAGCAACAACGAAAATTTTTTAGTAAACTCAACATTTTAGTTAAAATAGAGTAAACTTACTAGTATTTTTATAGCAAGGAATACTATTTGGTTTTACAGTGTATGTGGATATTCTTTGCCTTTCTGAAAGGAGTTTGCAAGCAGAGGAGCCCAGAATATGAAAGCAATGCATAAAGTTTCATGTGAAGTATTTTTTTTCCTCCCAGAGTTATGAAAAAAAAACATAATATGGCTTAATGCATTAAGAAAGTAATATTAAAAGGCTAAGCTTAGTACTGATGATGCAAACTATATGCAAGCAAGCAGCCCTGAATATGAAAGCAAAGTGCATGCATGGTAAGTGTTTTCCTCTGATAGAAAACCATTATAAAGAAAACATTTAACGTGGCTTAATGGTTGAAGACAGTGATACTGTATAAAAAGGCCAAATTCAGTCAATTTAATGGGTCTGGCTAATTGTAATGTATTGTCTTAATTGTAAAAAAATGTTTGTGGACAGCAAACAATTTCACCATTTATTACACTGTTATTTTTCTCATGATTTCCCCCGTCGTGCCTAATGAAGCAGAAGCCTTGCACGTTCATAGAAAAAAAAAGCTTACTTTTGCGTTGAAAAATAAGGTGGATAAGTTGTTGTCACAGTAGCGGATTTCTACCATTCCATCTCTTACCGTAGCCAAAAGTATCTGCTTGCGCTTGGAGCCGCTGAGTCACATGATGACATGAAACAAAACAGCATAGCAGAGACGGAACAGCAATAGGGTGACTACAGAGCTCATCAAGTGATATTCTCTACTACTGTCCCGCAACATCCTACTCGCCCCCGCTCCAAGCGGATCTCAAACCCGGGTCTCCGGCATGGGAGGCGGGTGCATTAACAAGGAGGGTAAAGAATGCAGCCACTAGCGCACCTCTTGAGGTCAGGGGAGTGAGGTCATCAGGATCTCATCAGGCTAATATTGATCCAATACCAATACTAACGTATTGATACTATCGATATTAGGATCGATCCGCCCACCCCTAACCCCTAATCCTGATATGCTAAAAATTCAGATTCAAAACACTGTAGAGCAGGGGTGCCCAACTCTGTTCCTGGAGATCTACCTTCTTGCAGAGTTTAGTTCCAACCCTGATCAAACACAGCTGTCTGTAATTATCAAGCGCTCCTTCAGATCCTAATTAGTTGGTTCAGGTGTGTTTGATCAGGGTTGGAGCTGAACTCTGCAGGAAGGTAGATCTCCACGAACAGGGTTGAGCACCCCTGCTGTAGAGCAATGCCTTGACCACCACTAACAACAGTCACTGCAAAGTTTCTTTGCTCAGAATTTCTTCAGAAAATCATTTTGTTCTAGGAATATGAGATTAAATTGTTGTGAGCAAATGGCGATTTTTGCTAAACTCTATGGAAAACAGCTATACATCTATCTGTCTGTTGAAGATTTCAACACTTTCTCAATCCGTGCTCAGATTTGCAAAAACAACTCATTTTACAGCTGAACGATAGATGCCAAAAATCAAAACAGCCATGAGCTGAGAAAAGCCAAATATACAGGAGTAACCAGAGAATAGTGAAGCTGACATGAGAAAGGAGAGAGAGAGGGAGAGAGAGGGATCGTTCCTGGGGGGGCGAAGGGGAATGTGTGTTTTGCCGGCGTGTTTTGACATTCCCAGCGATGCGCCAGACCACTTCTCCTTTGTTCTCCTGGGTGATCTTTATCACTGCCAATTGTTCGCAGAGTTCCTCAAACTTGCAGTTGGATTTAAATGCCATGTGACATCCAGAGAGTAGCAAAGATAAAGAATCATGAAGTATTCTGATGAAAACTACAGCAACAAAAATGTTTTTTGAAAGTCTAAAGAGTTTCTCTTAAACATGACTGGCTTCTTTATTGGCTTTGATGGTTCCATGAAGAACTTTTAACATCCATGCAACCTTTACGTTGCATAAAAGGTTCTTTGTAGTGGGCAAAGGTTCTTTAGACTATTAAAACATTCTTCACGTTGAGAAATGATGGTTCCTTTAAGAACTGTTCATTAAAAGGTTCTTTGGGGAACCAAAAAAAAAAGGTTTCTTTTTTATGGCATCGCTATCAAAACCTCCTTTTGAAACCTTTATTTTAAGAGCGTAAGGTAGAGTGAGAGCTAATTCGAAGCATGTAAGCACAAAAAATACCTTCTGCATCTTTGCAGCACCTTAAATAACCCAAAACAGCAACGGTTCCAGAGCTCCCCGTCTGAAGTCCTTAAACCAAACTACAAATTGTCTGATTAAAAAAAAAAAAAAAAACACTCTACTGGGCGACCACGGAACCACATAATTCAAACAATGTGATTGTTTGAGCCAGTGTTGTTCTGATGAGATTGGCAGTGGATGGTGGCTGGCCCGCATTTGCAGTGATGTCTTTTGGTGAGGTTTAGCAAAGGAATGCCACACTCCTTCGATGAATAACAAGATCGGGCAAACTATGCGTGCCATGTATAAACGGACCATATTACAAACAAAACAATCAGCTGGTGGTTATTGAAATATGGATTTCCAAACAAAGGAAGAGTCAAAGTGTCGAAACCTTGCCGTGTAAAGAAACGTCTCCTTGGACCCGGGGAAAAGACATTTCTGGCATTCTCTCGTTGTCTTATGTGTAGTCAGAGCGTGTATCCATTTCATCGGATTCATCCGATTCGTCTGATGGCAGTGATGCTTGTTATAAAACAAAGCTGGAATGAAGAAATGTCTGCTCTGACTGGCAACTTGGGCTTGGATGCATGAAATGTTGGTTTACGGTATGACTGCACAACAGCGTTTCTCGTAATGAAGGAACTGAAATAAATATTCAAAATGTGCTTTTCGATTTAATCTGATGCTGGCACACTGCGTATAAACTTGGACAGTCTTGTATGCAAATCTACTTAATTCATGATTACAGTAAACTTGACGTACCACACAGCTGTACCAAGATTTGAAGCTATACTGAGGTTATGAGCCACATTTACCAGCCTTTATTATTTAAGCCATCAAGTATTAGAGGCTTTTGTGAATGTAGTCATCGTTGTAGTTGCACCTTTATCTGGGACTGCATTCACAATACAGCATGCTCTTGAGTATTCACCATTGTTATACAACAAAAATGACACACTATGAGTTTTGTGCGGCGACACGTGTTTCACGTCATAGCTGTTACTCCATAATATGGCCGAAATCCTGTGGACACCCCTTTCTAATTAATGGGTTTGGGTAATCCAGTAATTTCCAGTAATGACATGCAGAGGTATTCTACAAAATTGTGGGCTTTCAGCTTTGTTGCAGCAGCTTGGGAAGGTCAACAATAATAATTAAAAATAAAGCTGCAAGCAGCAATTAAGGGGGAAAGCACTAAAGAGACAAAATAATGAGTAAGCATGGCACCGAGCATCAAACCAACTGTAAAAATTAGTAAATAAAGGCATTTGGAAATGGTTGCAAAATGGTTGAAATCTTATAAAAACAATCACTTTCAGCGTGACATACTTACGTATTAGGTTTAAACAATAGGTGGCGCTGACATCAAATTTGTCTGGTGTGGTCAATAGCTATGTTTCCATTGCCACGTTTAATGTGCATTTTGAAGTATCGCTTTAGAAATGAGTGATGAAAATGCCAAATTAAAGAAAAAAAAAAACTAAATTCACAGAAAAATGTTTTTACGCTCATTTGAGGTGGTTTTTGACTTGTTTGAAAAAAGGGTTTATGCAAATAATGGGAGATGGAAACACATTTGCTGAATAAATTGATCCATGCGCATCAAAAAAGTCTAACCAGTGGGCCAAACACGTTGCACAGCATATGAAATGTTGTTATGGTCATTCTTAAATGGCCGAGTAAAATAAGTGTTTACTGTGTTCCCAAACATCAGACATCCACCTCTGAAAAGCGATGTATTTGCATTTATTAAGATTTAAGACAGGTGGTGCTGTTACAAAACTTTTTAAGTACCCTCAGAGCATGGTGCCAAAGACGCATTTTGAGTTTCACAATTATTCGACAGTGCATTCTTAGAACAGAGCATTTAATGACATAATTCGAAATGTTTGATGCCCAAAATGGCTGACATGAAGAAACTGGGTGTTGTTTGACGCGATATGTTGCACCAAAACTAAAGAGGCCAGTGTTATGTTTTCTGGCCAAACTGTTCAGAAAAAGGAAAGAAAAGAAGAAGAAAATAAAAAAATAAAAAAAACTATTACTTGGCTGTTTTTGCACTATGCAAGTACCATCAGATCATGACTGTCATGACACACCAAGTTTGTTTTGAATATTCTAAGGCATTGTGGAGATATAACCTCGCATCCATTGTTCGTTAGATTGGGTCATGAGTTATTCCAGAACGGTTTGATTAATGAACTTGAATTCCACAACTTTTTGTCGCCATGGTCTAAAGATGTTATGGTTCGATTTCCGCGACAAATGGTTTTTGGATAATAATTTTTCATGACTGAAAATAACTTCATAGGGTGCAGTCAACTTGAGCAAAGCAATCAGAGGGGGAAAAAAAGCATTGTTTTTAAAGTTGTTAGCATAAATGTGAGTGCAACTTTGAACAGCTGATGGCGCTAAAGGGATTGAGTTAGAGACTTGAAATTTGCTGTGGTTAATGTTCAGACCAAGGGTGCCCAATTCCTGGAGATCTGCTGTCCTGCAAAGTTCACCTTCAACCCTGATCAAACACAACTGGGCCAACTAATTAAGATCTTCAGAAACACTTGAAAATTACAGTTAGATGTGTTGGATCTGAACTATGCAGGTAAGTATCTCCAGGACCATTGTTGGGCACCACTGGTTCAGACTGTCTTCTATCTGTGTACCAAATTTCATAACTTTCCTAGAAGAAGAAGATTGGATGCAATAGTTTCCTATACACCTTTGGTGCTGGCCCCTAATAACAGTATATTAGCATAATTAAAGTTTTACGTGGTGACTGAAATGGAGTGGTCTAAGAGCTCCATATTATTTAGACCTATTTTCAACTTGTATATATAACGTGTGTATATCCTTGCACAACATTCATAGAGGTCATATATTTCTCTTTTACATGCCATACATGTTTACATTAAGTATATCTTACAATGGCACAAATTAGTGCAGTAAAAGGACATTAAAATGGCGATGTATGCGAATAGTATTATCAATATTAAAGTGTTAACAGTCAAAGTCAAGTCAGATTTATTTATATATGGCTTTTTCACAATATGCATTGTTTATAAGCAGCTTTTCAGAAAGTCATGCTACTATGTCTTTAATGCTTAAGTGCTTTTTCATAAGTTCAGGGCTGGGCGGTAAGACTATATAAAACGATGATGCAAGTGATCCATCAGATTTTAGATCTACCTATGTTGTATTTATAGTCTCGTCTAGTATGTTTCAGTGCCACAGTGACTCACAATTAAAAGATTTAAATGGTGGTTTTGTTCTTTTTAGTTGGTGGTTTAGTTGGTCTTGTTTAAAATGATTCTCGAGTATAAATGACAATAAGGTCAGGTGTCTCAGGTGAAAAGTCTGATGCTTGAGCACATGCCTAATAGCATCTGACTACTGTTTACACTTGCAAATAGCCTCCGCCTAACAATAATGCCTGACTAGACATAGTCAGTCAAACATAGTCAACTAGTCAGCGTCAGTCACCTCAGTGACCTAAGTGTTCATGCCAGCTGATGGTGGGCCATTCCTCCCTGTGATTAGCAGCGGAGCCAGGGCTGTTTAGCGCACGTTGCGCTGGGTGGTCTGAGAAAACGCTGAGCAGCAGCTTTAATGTGTTCTGTATTTGCCAAACGGAACTCCGTCATTAGAGGAAGTGGGAGTCCCATTTAAGCTGCTATTAGCCGTAATGGCTGTTTTTTTTTTTTTTTTTTACTTGTCGTGCATGCAATTTCCTAACGTAACAGAATCCACTGGAATCCCTGCACTCCTGCCTGCGTGTTTTTAGTGGTCTGAGGCTCATAAACAAGAACTCCAGAAACACTCTTTCAGGGACACCTTTTGGTTTTAATGATTTTGTCCCATGATGTCATGTTTATGTTGGCTAAACCCAGAGTTACTTTTTTGTTGTTTTTCAGCTCTGTTTGTGCAGATGTTTCAGTTACATGGAACCTAAAAACAAAGATTATGAAACACACTGAAACAGACTTTTTCTCTCCTTTCTTCTAGGTTCACTTTGTATGCCGTGGACAGCCGTGGTAGTCGGTCGGATGCGAGTTTTGTAACCGTCCGCACATCATGTCCGATGGTGGATGACAGCAAAGCAGAAGG
The DNA here is from genome assembly GCF_022985175.1 of Labeo rohita. Taxonomy (NCBI): domain Eukaryota; kingdom Metazoa; phylum Chordata; class Actinopteri; order Cypriniformes; family Cyprinidae; genus Labeo; species Labeo rohita. The sequence continues at coordinate 4,308,926 of NC_066873.1, read as the reverse complement.
TACACTGCCATTCTCCTTCACTCCATTCACACGTGTGAATGAACAGAGCGAGCCACGCGCCAGTGAAATGTCATCTTCACACCCATCTGAGGTGGCAGCTCTTTGTGTCCTGTCTGTTTACGATTACGTCATCCATTGTGGCTAGACCATTTTACTCGAACAGAATTCACAGGTCTGGCAGCAGTATGAATCACAGGGAAGTACAGCACTCAAAATCCTTGTCAAAGTAAAAGTAAGATGACAGAAAGTTCAAAAAATAATAGCACTTTGCATGCAAATCATAATGTGATATGTGTTAAGAAAGAATTAAAGCATGCTAGGGAATCTGATCTTTGGTTCTCATTCTCTTGTGAAAAAGAAGCACGCTTAATTATATTCAGTATTTACTTGTAGTGTGCTTCAAATCCTAAAAGTATATATTTTTTTAAAAATCTGAGTATCCGGATATGAGTAGTTGTACTGAAAGAGGGACTGTTTCTTAACACATTTAATTACACTGCTAAAAAGTGCACTTTGTAATGATGTCAAATTGAAAGTAGTAGTATAAAGTACATTTTAAATTGTTGTAATAATCTTTTGTCATGCTCTAAAGAAGCTAAAGGACTGTACTGTTTTATTCATTATACATTTACATTTCAACTTCAACATTGCAAATGTATAGTAACAAATATATTTAAATACAGGACATACAAGTTTCCGTAGAAAGTATATTTCAGTTTACCATAAATGCTTGTCGGTAGATTCAGCAGTACACGTTAATCATATTTCAGAAACAATGGGAGTAATTATGAAATTACATTTAATAATACACTTTGTGGGACGAATATATACTATTATGCACCTTCATTTAATTGCATTTAACACTAAAATTATTACATTTAGTTCGCACTGAAGCATGTCATTTTAAAGTGTATTATTTCCCTAATAACTACTAAGTTATATCTAACATAATAGCTAAGTATGCTAAAGTGCACTTCTTTTTCCACAGGGTCCCTCCCCCCCAAAAAAAAAAAAAAACGGGCAGTCATTTTTTAGTCATTAAAAATGAGAGAAAACATCTGAAAAGCCCAGTTTTTCTTAGAAAGCTTGTTCTTTGAAAACTGACAGTTCCAGATTTATTTCAAATGTCAGATCTACTTTCTCCTCAAACAGAGATCGCAGACAAAGTGTACAACCTCTATAATGGCTACACCAGCGGAAAGGAACAACAGACGGCCTACAACACCCTGATGGAGATCTCCCCCCCACTGCTGTATCGTGTACAGCATCACTACAATTCCCACTATGAGAAATTTGGAGACTTTGTCTGGAGAAGCGAGGATGAGCTTGGCCCAAGGTGAGGAAAGCAATGATCAAACAAAGCAGTGCTCCTGTTGACAACACTGCAGTACTTTGTCAGTCCTTTGCTTTCTTTCTCTCAAAAACTAACCTCCATCTTCCACCACTTACTCATTTCTTTACTGAGGACAATCTAAGGTAACACTTTAGATTAGGGAACAAAAAATCTTTTCATTTTTAAAAGACAAATGACATATATGTTAAAGCATATATTGTTACTGTAGGTTGTAAATGATAAAACAACAGATATGCTAGAAAATAAAGTGAAATTGTAAAGCATACAATCATGATATGGACAAAAGTATTGGGAGACCTGACAATTGTACCAACAGGGACTTTAATGACATTGCATTCTAAATACATAGTCATTATTATGGAGTTGGCCCCCCGTCTGCTGCTGTAACAGCTTCCACTTTTTCTACAAGATTTTGGAGTGTTTCTGTGGGACATTTTGCCCATTCATCCACTGATTTTCTGGCTGACAGTCTCTATTCCAGTTCATCCCAAAGGTGTTGGATGGGGACGAGGTCGGCGGGCCAGTCAAGTTCTTCCACGCCAAACTCATCCAATCGTGTCTTTATCAACTACAGTCATGCTGGAATATAAAAGGGCCTTCCCCAGATTATCCCACAAAGTTGAAAGCATAGCATTGTCCAAAATGTCTTATGCTAAAGCATTAAGGCTGCAAATCTCAAATCTGGCCCTCGAGATCCATTTTCCTATAGAGTTTAACTCCAACCCTGATCAAACACACCTGAACAAGCTAATCAAGGTCTTCAGGATTACTAGAGAGTTATGGGCAAGGTTGGAGCAAAACTCTGCAGGAAAGTGGACCTCGAGGGCCAGAGTTGAGAACCCCTGCATTAAGGTTTCCCTTTATTAGCCGAATCCCTGAAAAAACGGCCCTATTCCCTTATCCCTCCTCTACCAAACTTTACAGTTGGCACAATGCAATCAGTCAAATGGTGTTCTCCTGGCATTTGCCAAACCCAGACTTACCCATCAATCTGCCAAACAGAAAAGTGTGATTGGTCCCTCCACCAAACAGGTTTCCACTGATGTGAGGCTTGCATGGAGCTGCTCGGCTATGGAAAGCCATTCCATGAAGCTCCCATCGCACAGTTTCTGTTCTGATATTAATGCCAGTGGAGGTTTGGATCTTTTTAGCTAGAGAATCAGCACTTGATGACCCACTCTGTGACTTTACATGGTTATCTGCTTTGTGGCAGAGTTGCTACTGTTCCTGAAATGCTTCCACTTTTCAATAATACCACTTGCAGTTTACTGTTTTATCCACTTTATTCTTCAACGTGGAAGTAAGCCTATGGGCGAGACTTTTGGTTCATTAGCCGCTATAGCGAAATACTAAGAAGAATAACCACGTCCAGTAAACAGTAAAAGTTACAAAGTGTCTGCACTACAAACCAGTGTGTTCATAATTAAGATAATGCATTACAATAATATGGAAATACACACCCATTTGCAATATCAAGCAGCAAAACAAGCTGTTTTGTACAGCTAATCTAAAAAATAGCTGGAAGCGGATGAGACTGGAAGCCAGACCCATTACATTTACAAATGGCAACGGCCACCCTTACGAGAAAAATAAGGTGGAGAGAGTTGGGGTATTTAGACTTAGGACTTGGACTCAGACATGAACTCGGATTGCAGTTACGAATGAACTTGGTCAGCGCCGATAGCCTCGTGGTCAGTGCACTGAAATATAGTGCAGTTGTGCTCGCGGTGACCGGAGTTTGATTCCCGTCTCGAGGTCCTGTGCCGGTCCTGCTCCCCTCTCTCCACCCAGTGCTTTCCTGTCATCTCTCTACTGCCCTGTCCATTAAAGGCATAAAAAATCATTTTTAAAAAGCCCACCCCCCATCCAGATCATGTGTAAAAAAAAGATTAAAAAATAAATAAATAAATAAAAAGATAAAAATGTCTCCCACTCAAACTCAACTGGTTTAAAACTAGGGCTTGGACTCATCAAGGTGGACTTGATGTTACAGTAAACAGTAAAACAGTAAAAAAAAAAAAAAAAAAAAAAAAAAAACATTGAACAATTGCAAACAGCAATAATAAAACAGATCAAATGCAAACAATAACCTAATAAATATAATATTATATAAATGATACATTGCATCTCCACTGTACCCCACTGACTCGAACATTTCTCTACATTTTACGGTGACCTTGCATGACACAAAATCATGCAATATGTCGGTTTTTAGAGCACAGATTAAGGTTTATGGAAATATAAGTTAAATATAAGGATGAGAAGCTATTCAATGTGGAAAGGATGTGGTGAAGTGAAAAACTTACCTTAGGAAAAAAAAACTTTCGCCTGTATCTTTAGACTGGAGAAGCGCACATACTTCAAACTCCCACGATCAAAGAGGGCGCTAATACACGTGTGAAGCAAAATTCATAGATCAGACTTGTTGTGCACTCAAGTTATTTAAGGTGTTTCACATGTGCCCCTGTGCCAACTGCACCCGGTATACCCTACTGTACACTTCAGCATACTTTTTAAAAGAGTACTTACTATGGATCATGTACTTTAAAAGAATATATTTAAGAAGAATGTTTCCAAACACTTAATTGCATGTTATAATTTAAATTTATATTACACTTTAGAATGCTTTGTTGACTCACTCAACTAGGACAAAATGTACATTCATAATTACTTGTATTGTCTTTGAAATATGGTTTGTGCACTGCTTGAAGGCCATTTGCTGTGATGTAGTGTTATTGTACATTTATATGTATGTATATGTTGCTTGAGAATTTGTAGGTTTTTATGGAACAGCCTCTATATTTTTAGGCAAAACACAAAGAGGAAGTGTGCACAGTCCCTTCCACTGGCCCCTGGTTTAGCTCAGCTTGGCTGGGGCCGTCAGAAGGTTGCCATCCTAAACTCTCTGTGAATGTTTGTGTAATCTGTTCTCTGGCAGAACTAGCAGGGGAATGAAACAGAGACCACCAATTACAGTTCATTTTCCCCTTTTGGAAGGAACCAATAATCTTTATGAATATCAACACAGGCTTTGCATTAGGATTAAATAGCATATTTTTGGAGCAGTAATGCTTTGTCCTAAAACAGGGCATGTGTTTCATGAAAATTCTTTCAAAACAGCTTTGGATCATATTGTGTGTTTGAAGATAAAAAGCAAATAGTTGTGGAGCAGACGCAACTTTATAATGGATGTGTGTGCGTTTTACCTCTCTTTCTACTACATTAAACTTTTTTTGTACTATTGTTTTCATTGTAAGAATGTTAGGTACCATACTGACTTTGATTTTAAAAGTCTTTTGGTTTCTGGACAGTTACGCCACCTAAAGTCTAACACTAACAGCTCTCTTTCACCACAGGAAGGCCCATTTGATCCTGAGACGAATGGATCGGATCAGTCTGTTCTGCCGCTCGCTGCTCCGCAGTGGCTTCATCCAAAGCCGAACAGAGAGCGTGCCATACATGCTGTGCCGCAGCGATGACACGAGACCGGGCAGCACTTTATGGCACAGTTCACTTCACGAAACCCGGCTAGCCTGCCTGGAGAAAGTCATATCAGTTCAACGCAACATATATGGGAAGTCGAAATTACGATGAGACAGGAGACGTTTGGACTCGACCTTCTCTCTAATTGGTCTCCAGCTTGGCCTGGCTTTTTCTAAATCCAAATGACTTTGAGACTGTGAGAGGAGGTTTTGTTGTTTCTTCTTCTGATTTGTTTTTCTTTTTTTCGTTATTCTTCTGCAGAGAGCCTCGGATTGGATTGATTTATTATTGTTCTTATTCTAATTATTATTTGTATTTATTTATGTTTTTTAAACTTGTTTCTCTTGTAAGGACATCAGTTTTGGTCAAAAGACTGAACTACTGAAGGACTATTTACGAATGTAAGAATTTAACTGCATGGTGCTGCAGAACTCCAAACCAGGTTCCCTGATACTCATTTTGCAAACATATCTCTTGGAATACTTAGCCAAGCAAGACGAGGACATGATCTCTCGGTGGTTTTCCTTCTTTTCTATTCAGCCCTTTTTGACATCAATTCTCTTAATCGTTTTTATAGTTTTGCCACAATTAATTAAGAAAACTGTCTAAGAATATTGTCTTGGTCACAGTAAATGCTTTTGAGAACAAGTATAGTCCTGTCACGCATATAATCTTTAGCCAAAAGAATGTTCCTTTACAGTGTCCAAAGAAATGGAAGGGGGTATCGCTGGCCAACGAGACCAACAGATTTCATCAAAGTGAATCATCTAATGTATTTGGCAAAGGGTTGAGGTACAAAAGAAAGCATTGTGCAGAGCTATTCTGTAAATGATTGTCTGGGAACAAAGTGTTGTTGAAAATGCAGTTGGAAATGAACAAACGTTCAGAACTTAGCCTCAACACATTTTCAGTAAGTAAGTTGCTATATTCCATGCTATATTCATTGTGATAGTTAAATATGCGATTGTAAATACAATTGTAAATGCAGTATGTAATAAGTGAATATGATTTTTTTTTGTGTGTCTTTAAATATACATTAAAAATGTATATAGAATCTCAAGAGGTTTTCTCTGTTTTATCAAAAGATAGAAGCGATTTATTTGACGGAAAACCCTCACTGGCAATCTTCATGACAGACCTCATCACACACCTGTTGCAAAACTGTAAGACGCTCAGCATTAAAAAAACAAAAAATAGGGTTGTAGAGCTTAGGGTTATACTTGGTCCGTCTGTTTGCTTGTCTGTTTGAGCACTGATGATGGATTGCGTCATTTTGGGATAGTTGTGTACAAGTTCCTTGATTGCTCTGAATGGCAAAACTGGTTCTCAACACCACTGAGTCACCGTCATTAAGGGAAAAGTCAAATGCACAGAGCATGCCAAGATAACCAAATCATTTATAGGAATAATCTCACCATGAATACAGTACATACATATGCATAACAGGCAAAACATAATGTTCTGTGTTGTTGCACATCGTTGTCACATTAATGTGTTGAATCATTTCAAATATCTCAGTGAGACTACTACAATAGTCAAATTTCAACACCAGCAGCATATGTAATTATAAACATCTGAGAATCCGGGGACATTTTGCCTATACTTTAAATGGTGTCCCTAAAGCATCGTACCAACTTGTGGAAAATGGGCCTTTGATGTCCTTTCTTAAACTTTCTCAAGATTAATATATAAATTCAAATACCTACATTTTTTGTACCCATTCACATTCTAAAACAAAAGGGTTATATTGCCCAAAAAAGGGCAAGTAATCATGTATTTTCAGTTGGTTCAGCTCCTGCTTCAACGGCCAAGAAGAGAATAAATATGTGTTGTGTGTTTCTCATTGTGAAGCATCTGGAGGACCAAAACAATGACATGATTGTTTCTGACAGGAGTTCCACCTTTTTTTCTCATTCACGTAAAAAACAACCATATAATGGTAGATCCAATAGCCCTATTTTAAGGGGATTAATCATGTTGGAAGCATAAAGAGTGAGTTATGGGCTCACTGAACAACATATTCTGTCTGCACAGGCCCCCTTCTCCACCTGCTGTCTGTTGTGCAGACTGTGTCAGACAAAGGAGAAATACAAAATGTGCAGTGTTGGGGTGGCTTCAGGAAAGTGGTTGGGAACCACTGCCTTATACCTATCTTGCAGGTGTTGTGTCCTCGAGGAGGTGGCCCAATGTTGTTTGCTTGGGCTGAGCCCAGTCACCATGCACTCACCTACAAGCTTGATGATTCTGACTTTTGGTGTTCTTCAGTATTTACTTGGGTCTATTGCGGCCAAGTGTACATCTTAGCTGAAAAAGATGGATGGTCCTCTACGGGTGGGATGCGACTTGCTTCAAGTGGAGAAGTTCATGTTTATTGGGATTTTTGTCACTAGTGAAGGTAGGACAGCATGATGTCGACAGACAGATCAGTGCAGCAGTAATTTTATGGGACCGTTGTGGTGAAGAAACTTACCAGTTGATCTTTCTTCTGACCCTCACCGAAGGTCAAAGGCTTTGGGTACTGACCAAAAGAACAGGATTACGGGAACAGGGGACTGAAATAATGTCTGCAAGGTGGATTGGCTAACCCTGAGAGACAGGCCACAAAGCCTGTCATCTGGGAGAGGCTTGGAGTCGCTGCTCCTCAGCATCAGAAGGAGCCAGCTGTGGTGGTTCAGGCATCTGGGGCCGGTACACCAGCTGGGCGTACGCCCGGTTGTAAGACTAGGCTGGACGTAAAATGCGCTTTAAGTCGTGCGTAGAATTTATACCTGTTGCACCATCTCGGCGTAGTGCTACGTCTGAGACTAAATCTTACACTTAGTCAAAGGTAGGCGTAAAGTGAAAAGTCACGATTTGCTCGGATATGATTCATTTTTAATTACTTATTGCAGACGCCAACTGTAACGTTTATGGTCTTTTCGGGCAGGATAATGTGGCCTATAAACAATTATTATGGGGAGGAGTCAAGCAACTTTGCGCAAAAGTTATAAAAGTGAAAATAAAAAAGAAACTACGGCTAACTGCATTAACAGCACAAATTCTCTCAGAGACAACAAGAGACAAATCTACTTTACCATGCTGATAACGGTATATAACTGTCTTAAAGTATTCCCTTAATATTTCTATTCAACATCTTGCTTGAACAGTAAATGCTTGGAAATACTTAAGGTCTTTAATTCCTCTCATCATTTGCAGTGTTCCTGCCATCCAATAATCGCAGTAAGTTTTGTGCTTATTTTTAATCAGAAATAAAATATCAGCTTTCAAATTCTGTCAATTCTATCACAAACTCTAGAATTTATAAATGTGCTTTTTCAGCCACAGAAAGATGTCAAGAGGCTAAAACGCACAATTGTCACGTAAATTCACATTTACTTCAGGAAAGACATTCATTGTACATAAACTCGATAGCTAGAAAAAAAAATAACTCTAGAGAGAAGCATTGTATTACATTCATTATATTTTACTTAACCTGTCACTTTTATTTTTAGTATTAGTCTGAAGAAATACGTCATGGCAATGTGCAGGGAGACCTCAGATACAAAAACGGGGACACGTTAGGAAATATTTCATTAATGAAATTATTTTGCGGTGGCTTCACTTGTTATGATGTCTTGAGCAATTCAGTTTTATATTAGTATCTGTAGCCATTGCAGCGTGGGTGTCGTCTCAGCTATCATTGCGGGAAAATGTGTTTGCGCGGACGCGCATCGTCTACGCCGGGCGTAGTTGCGCCTGGTCGTAGTTTTAGCTGGTGCAACAGGTGTAAATATTTATCGTAAAGTTGGACGTTGCAAAGCCCAGCGTAGGGCTTACACCCTGTTTTTTTACGTCTAGCTGGTGCGACCGGCCCCTGATCAGGTTGTTTCCCGGATGCTTTTATGTGGAAGTGTTCCAGGTCTAGCTGGGTAGAGACCCCGGGGGCAGACCTGGGATCCTGAAGGGAATATATCTCCAGAATGACCAGAAACTCTGTAATTGATGTTGCCGAAGATGTAACATCATCCTGTCTGAAGGAAACCTAGAGACTAGGATTTCAATCTCCGTGTGCAAATTCCACCTCGGAGTAGTGACAGTCCTGCTCTGAGGAAGATGAGAGTGGCAAGGAAAAAGTGTGGTGCTCTCTCCACCCCCATGGCCTCAGGGATAGTTCTGGCTCCCCAAGGCTCGAGCTTGTGCAGTTCCTCGGAGGCCGCAGAAGTAATTTCCATCTGTTTTTAATTTGGTCTACTGACTGATCGAATCCTTCAAACTTTTTTGACATAATCCTTGATACAGACTTTTGGTCTTTCTACAGTCTTTTTGTGCTTTAATTTATTCACCAAATATATTACATAGTCTCCTTGTGTGTGGACAACAGCAAATTTGTGAGTGACCGAATGCTCAAACAGAAGGGTCCACTAAGCATCTAAAGCATCCATCAGTGATTGCGGTCAGTGGAGTAAACTCTGAAAGACATGCATGCTCAGCTGTATGCGAGACACAGGAAAACATGGAAAACAAGGTATACCAAGTTCAAGTGTTGTCCAAGACTTGCTTCAAGTGGTGTTTATTGTTTCACAGAAGTGATATGAGCGTTTGAGAATATCTTGAGAATATCTTTTTTCTTACAAATGTAGCTTTACTGAGAAAAACAAATCTATTCAATAAGCATAGACTGTTCTGCTTCCACTTTCTAATTTTAAGTATAGGAGAATCCAAAAAAAAAGAAGACTTGATTACACAGTCATCATGGATAAAAAAACAGCAGTAACATTATAGTATGTGAGGACATTTTTTTTTTTTCTGGAAAATGATTAGATCAGATCCAGTCAGCACTGCATTTTCCAAAAGCATAGTTGGCCAACTATGGACACAAGTTCCGTCATTACCAACATAGTTCAGTGATTTGGTGTTTCCCGAATTCACAGTTCCAATGAACATTTGCAACAGCACTGCCATGTTGTGTGGTTAGAACTACAGCTCTGGATTTGTGGTTAGAAGTTTCTTGTTAGTTTCTTGTTATGTATGATGTGGACTCACATAGATCATGCACATGAGAAAAATAAGAAGAAGAACAAGAAAAAAGAGCAAAATAAAGGAGAAAATAGCGAAGCAGACCTCAGACCTGTCTTCATTATTTGCAGTAATACTCTGACATTATTTAAACTGATTAATCTGCAGAAGGTATTACTCCAACACCTGCATGAGGGGATTAATGAAGTTCCTACATTTTCAGGAAACAGTACAGACTAACCAGTTCTCCAACAGTGCATGTAATATGGTGGTTAAGCAGCGAGTTACATCATTGTTCAGAAGACGCACCCCTGGACAATGGCTTGTCAGTTCTTTGGAGTCACTGACATGACCTTTGGTCATTGGTCACTGACACAAACAGAAGAGCCTGTCTTAGTAAATGAACAACTTTTTCGGTCTTGTAGGAAGTTCTGTGGAGGACCATTAATAAGCATGGAGATGATGTGGATTTCAACCACCCCTGGAGAGAGATGCAGCTGTATACAGATGACATGCAAATGACAGTAGGACTGAAAGTAGTTTGAAAATATGGTTCAGATGTTGATGTTACAGTCTGCCTACAAGCAATTACTTGTAAATGATTTAGGATGAAAAAAAAAAAAAAAAATGGAGGCAGACAAGCATGCAGAAGTGCATTGGATTGCTGATGTTCCATTAGTCAGAGACAAAACAACCATTAACCATACTGTTTTCTAACATGTTTTTTTTTTTTTCTTTCTTTCTTTTAGCATGCAATAAATGTTCTTCCAGTTTGGATGAAACCCAAATGCTTTATCAGTAAGGTATGCTTATTTTGTCTTGCAGTAAATTGGTTTAAACATCAGTTTCTGCCCTAATGTTTCCGCATGTCAACACAAATGAGTTTATACTCTATCTAAATTCAGTATCCACCACAAAAACTAAATCCAAACCCAAAATGCTGAAGTGGTCAAAAAGTGGATGATACCCTTGAGCAGCTACCAGTGCTTTATTTATACGCAATACATGACAGAGAAATAAAGTTACTCATTCAGCATTTTAATTCATTTTTTTAAATCGTGATACAGAGCACCAAAGTATGAAAATAACAGTAAAACTACACAACAGGATTCCGTGTTAACATTAGTGCAGTATGCAACATCTTATTAAAACAACTAGAGTGTTCAATCTAGGGTAATGCTAATTTATAAATATACTAATATTCATTGCTAATTCTTTCTTCCTACAGTCATGGCCAAAAATATCGACTCTTCTTTTCCAGACTGCTCCAGGTCATTCAGATTTGAAGGATGCGTTCTCCCAACTGCTGTTTTGACATCTTTCCACAGGTGTTCTATGGGATTCAGATCTGGGGTCTCATTTATAAACGTTGCGTACGCACAAAATGGGCATGAAGTATGCGTACGCAATTTTCCACGTACATTTCGGGATTATAAAAAATAAACTTGGTGTAAATATGTACGCACCGTAAGAACATTCTAGACCTAGATATACATGTTTATATTAAGTATTTCATTCTCATTAATGGAGATAAGCAGAAATTATAAAGAATTATAAAGACTTAAACAAAAAATATATGAATTTAGACATAATTGTGGTGGCATGCTGTCATGTGGCATGCTATGTTTTATGCTTTTTTAGCGAGAGCAATGATCAGTGATGCGCACTTCGATATTATGGCGGATACTCCTGGATTTAACTTAGTGGTCATATGGTCCATTCTCAGGTTTGAATAGGTGCCATGATAACAGCTTACTGTAAAACCGCAGCTCCACGGAGGTGTTGATGTCATGTGAAGGCATCTCTACAACATTATTAAAATTTTATACTGTATTTGAAGGATACAGCTGGAAGAAAACGGTAAGATTTGCACGTTTCCTTTTCAAAATACGCGCCGAGTCAGATCGTACACTGCAATAAATATAGGCCTGTCTGTTTCTATAGAAATAACTAAAAGATGTTCATCTTATCTGCAAAAAACTGCACAAATTAAATTTGATTTTATTGGTTTAAAACTACTGAAATAGACTGCTATTTGGCCAGTGGAAAAGATCAACTCTATTCTAAAATATTTTTGAGAACGATTTTAAACACTTTTGTTTTTATGGATATTTTTATATAGGCCTATTTAAGCTCTATATATGGTGATTTCGGTGAGGAGACGGGGTGGAGATGCATATACGCACAATCTTCCCCTGACTGGGATTTAAAGGGATTTTTGCGCAGATTCTGGCGTACATGGTTTTATAAATCTGAAAACTTTTGTGCGCAAGCAAAATCTAGCTTTTGTGTGTACGTAAAGTTTTAGGAAGAAAACTACGTAGAGTTTTTTATAAATGAGACCCCTGGACTCATTGCTGGCCATTTCAGAACTCTCCAGCACTTCATTTGTAACCATTTCTGAGTGCTTTTTAAAGTGTTTTCCGGGTCATTGTCCTGCTGGAAGACCCTTGATCTCTGGTGGAGACGCAGCTTTCTGACACTGGCCGCTACATTGCGCCCCAAAATTCTTTGGTAATTATTAGGTTTCATGATACCATCCGCACAGTCAAGGCATCCAGGGCCAGAAGCAGCAAAGCAATCCCAAAACATCTTTGAACCTCCACCATGTGAAGAACACCTCCGTGTTCTTTTCTTTGAAGGCCTCATTTCTTTTATGCCATGATGTCCTTTACCAAAAAGCTCTACTTTTGTCTCATCTGTCCACAGTACGGTCTCCCAGAAGCATTGTGGTTTTGTCGCATAAGTTTTGGCAAACTCCAGTCTTGCTTTTTTATGCCTTTGTGTCAGCAGTGGTGTCCTCCTGGGTCTCCTACCATAGCATCCCTTTTCATTCAGATGGCGACGGATAGTGCGGGCTGACACTGTTGTACCCTGTGTCTGCAGATCAGCTTGAATTTTTTTGGAAGTTAATCAGGGTTCTTTATCCACCATTTGATCAGTCCTTCTTTGTAATTTTTCATTAATTTTGCTCTTCTGTCCACATCCAAGGAGGTTAGCTACAGTGCCATGGGGTGTAAACCTCTTGATGATATTACGCACAGTGGACACAGGAACATTAAGATCTCTGGAGATGGACTTGTAGCCTTGAGATTGTCCATGTTTTTCCACAATTTGTTCTCTCAAATCCACAGACATCTCTTTACACTTCTTTCTTTTCTCCATGCTCAGTGTGACAAGGTTGAGTCAACTTTTCTCCATTTTAACTGGCTGCAAGTGTGATCACTTGTGATTATTGGCCACACCTGTCACTTGCCACAGTTGTGTCTAAATACAAATTACAGGAGCATCACATGCTTGAAAAGCAATTATTTCTTGCAATTTTGACAAGGTGCCAATCATTTTGTCCAGTCCATTTTCAGAGTTCTGTGTGAAATTTGATCAAGTTTGACTTTTCTTCTCTGTTTTTTGCAGTGCAAGCAAAAAACAATAAGCACGTGAATACCAAAACATTTGCAACTGGAACAATTTTCTATCGGAGGGTGCCGATATTTTTGGCCATGGCGGTATGTTAACTTATGTTAATTTAAACCACTGTAAATGTTACAAATGTATTAGTATATGCATATAAATTAATATAAACCTAGCTAAACATATTCTGTAAAACTGTGACTCTTTGTTATTTCATGTTAGCTATTGCACTGTAAACTAATGTTTACTTATGGAACCTTACTGTAAAGTTTTATCAAAAAACACAAACATGTCACAGCATGTACTGTGTGCCAAAACAGATGCATCTCATTTCGAGAGATCGGATAAAACAGTGGATCAATTCAAAACTACAGTTCTGCTGGAAAGACATCCACTCTATCCACTAGAATTGGGAATCTTCTCAACTGGAATCAGTTATACATTATACGAATGAATCAAGCAAAGGTCCAAATATTGACAGATTTTTGCTTATAATTTATTAGCAATGTGAAGAGCAGACATGGCCAGCATCACAAACACAAATGGGTTTTTGAATAACAGGCACAAAGACAAGAGAATTTCAAGAGAATTTAGAACACTGACTCAAATTAAAGGACACTTGAAGTACAACTCTTGATGCTGATGTAACTGTAATGCTAATGACCATGGTGCATTTCTCAAATTTAAATAACTTTCATAAACGTATCATTGTGTTTAATGAAACTCTTTAAATATACAAGGCATTTGACTGGTACACTTTTTCACATCACTATTTACAACTGGTCAAGACATTCATATGAACCTGTAATAAAGATTTTGATACAATTCCATTCATTTGTTTTCTTACAGATTTTCCACCATCCGACCAACACTTCAAATAAATATAAGTCGACTCTGAGGGCTCCCAATAGTGAGCACTAGTCAGGGAAGAAACTCTGACTCATCGAACACTGATGTTTTACTGTGCACGTCCATATTTTGACACCTGGACAAACATATTGGCAGGCCAAAAACAGCAATACGTTTTCTTCACCTGTCCAATGCTGATGCATGTGAGCTCTAAATTTTGGGCATTTTAAGAGATATTCAAAATGTTTGGTACAAATGGGAAAGAAGCTCATTTTTAAAACTCTGATTTCAAGATATACCATGATCACATTCTCTTCTTGTGGGGACTGCCATAGAATAAATGCACTGTTTTAACAAACAATTACATACATATATTACAGTATTATAACATTTAGTTACAATCATGTCCCGACTGCATTAATGGCAGTATTTCCAAAACATGGAAAATTGTGAGGTGTGACTGAATGACATTCTGTTTTTGAATAGCAATTTTGTTTTCGTATCTTTCTTGCAAAAAAAAAAAAAAAACTGAAGTATTGTATTTGTTCTTCAAAGAATGAACAGAAAATAAAAATAATGTAAGAGCCCCAATAACCAAATTTTACATTTATAAGACCATTGTACAAATAACTTACATAAACAATAAAAAATATAACTTACAAAAGTATAACACTCTCAATAAATAGTTCTACTATGTACACTATTATATGTCGCTAATAGACGCAAATCACTAACATACCAAAATATGGAAGCAGCAAACATTACAGGCATGAGGTACAGCAAGAAATTCTATGGTGCATACAGTAGTGTGTGTCAAACAGCCCACTGGAAACTTCATTTAACAAGCCAACAAACAGTTTCAGACCTGTACGCTTTGAGACGTCTAAAATAAAGCAAAAACGACAAGTATTTGGCGTAATTGCACTCGGAACTGGTTTGGTGTTTTGGATTGCTGATTTGCTGAAAAAGGAAACATTTCTGCAGCATTAAAAAAGAAAAAAAAAAAAGGCATTGGCTGACAGGCCTGTCAATCACAAGACCTGTCAGGAAATTGGCAAGTTATTTGATGTTCGTGCTAATTTGGCGACATGGTTGCTGATCATTTTTGCTGTCCATCTTGGCAATAAATGCTGACTATTGTTATCTTGAGTACAGTTACATAATTTCAGGTAATAGCAACTTAATACATTTGTTCTCCCAAGAATATATAACAAACAAAATCTTTATACATTATTATTATTATAATTATTGTACTCTCGTGCATCATATAGTTTTTTTTTTTTTTTTTTTTTTTTTTTTTTTCTTTGGGTGCTGTAGTTTCTTCATTATAATAATAATAATAATAATAATAAATCCTTCAACCTAACTCAAAAATGACTCAAAAAAACAAAAAAAAAAAAAAAAACATAAAAACATACAAACATACATACATACATATAATGACCCATTTAAAGTCTTAATTTTCACACGTTCAGAAACATAAATATTAAAGCCAGTTTTCCATGATCCCAAAGGTTTGTTCAGACAGGGCATATAAATCCAATAACTTGTTTCCACACGTCACATTGCTCTGCTTTTTACAATAAAACCAGACGTGACGCATATGGAACCACAATAATCATCAGTAATCACAGAGGCATATGATAGTATCATACAGTAAAAAAGGAAAATCAAACATTACTAATTCCACCACAAACACATATGCCCTCCCAAATTGTCCTGCCTAACAATAGCAGCGATTTTAAAAGTTTTGACTTTCGTTCAACGGGCTACCAAAAAAAAAGTGCAGCAACTGAGGTCATTAATACAAATACTGACTACTGGTACATAAGATTATTATTTATTACTTTTTTTTTTTTTTTTTTTTTCATTTTATCTTTTCTTTAGAAATATAAATGACTGCAACTGTGACACTACAACCACAATAAAAGAAACTACTGACTTCAGCATCTGATCATGAAGTCTTTATGCCACATACATGATGACTCAATATTAAACAAATAAAAAGAAGAAGAAAAAACAACAACACTATGGTTGACTTTCTTCCAGGTGTTGTTTCTTTTCTTTTCTTTTTTTTTTTTTTTTTTTTCTTAATCATAAATGTCATAGTTATTATACTTTAACTACCATATATCTACAATTGCACAAAGTTATGCCCATTATTAAAATATTAGGCAAAATAATCCTCAGCGCTTTAGCATGTTTTCCATGCCAATAAAACAGCCAATGTTCAAGAAGCCATTTTCTTCAGCCTTGGCCCAATCGCACTAAATTAATAAATTCCAGGAGAAGAGGACAAACCTTATTGGAAATGTTTTGTGTTTACTTTTTCTGCACAAGCGTGAAGTTTTGCACCTGGCAAACTCTTCAAAACAGGAATAACCGCAATAACATTATACTTATTTCTTAACCACGTGTCTCAATATTATGGCTTTTTTAATGAACAAGGGTACATTATATATTAGTGGGGTTAAATTCAGCTCTTCCTAAAGAGTTCAGCTACAAACCTCATGAAACACACCTAAATCAAGATCTTTAGGGCTGCAACTACAGTCTTCAAAATGATGGCGCCTCAGAAAAGGTTTGACGCACCTGATACAAACTTGGAGATTCAGACATTAGTGAGAAACTAGTCAAAACATTTTAAGGCCATACACAAGGGGAAGGTAAAAAAAAAAAAAAGTAGTTCACAGTTGGTAGCCAAATATTATACAAAAGAATGAATGAAATAAATAATATAGGCTGTTTAAGTTCATTTTTGTATGCGTTAAGGAATAGTTTACCCCAAAATAACCATTTGCTTAAATGTACTCTCTCTCAAGCCATCCAAGATGTAGACGATTTTGTTTCTTCATCAGGTTTAGAGAAATCATTCCATCACTTGCACATCAACGGATCCTCTGCAGTGAATGGGTGCCGTCAGAATGAGAGTCCAAACAGCTGATAAAAACATCACAATAATCCACATTCAATCCACTCCATTACATCAATTAACATCTTGTTACAGTTTCTGTAAAAACAAATCCATTACGTAACTTCATACCATCACTTCTGAATAAAATATGAATCCATAATCCATAACTGACTGCCTGTGTCAGACCATAATCTACAATAACGCTTTCTCTAGTTAAAAAGCCCATCCCCTCTTGTCCTTTTGCATCAAATCCACCCACATATTTGTCTTCTTTTGTAAACAGTGTTTAATCTGTGCATATTTCTCTCCTGATTCAGATGAGACGACGACTTCGCTGGAAGACTAATATTTTCTAAAAAGAGGACTTTTAGTCGAAAGTAAAGGTTTGAAAGTAAAAACATCTTAAACTGACAATAACAGTTATGGACAAAGTTAAAATGTCTTGATGGATTTGTTTCTTAAATACACGCAGCTTTTCACTTCACAAGATGCTAACTGGCTAATTGATGGACTGGAGTGGTGTGGATCACTTGTGGATTATTTTGATGTTTTTATCAGCTGTTTGGACTCTCATTCTGACGGCACCCATTCCCATTCACTGCAAAGGATCCATTGGTGAGCAAGTGACGTAATGTTATATTTCTCCAAATCTGATGAAAAACAAACTCATTGACATCTTGGATGACCTGAGAGTGAGCAATTTTCAGCACATTTTCATTTTTGGGTCCTATCTTTATTTCTTAAAGTAATGATTAAAGTGACATTTTTCTTCTCTCTTTCACTCCGATTATCATTTTGTGTATATAAAGTCATTCCGATTACTGCTAGGCAAAACTATTTTTAAGGTTTTTGGCAAAAACACATACAAGTGGTTAAAAAGTTGGCACATGTGCGGTAAGTTACCTTTAAAAATGTTTTTGACTGGCAACAGATTCGCTGAGATTAGAAAGAGTGTGTAAGAGTCCCCATTTGTCATCTCCATTCATATTACATAATCAAGGTCAATTTAATAATGCAAAGCACAAAAGAAGTACCACAGCTGTAGTCCGTAGTACTCATGCAGTCTTCTGAGGCTGATACGTTTTGTGTGAGGAACAGGCCCAAGGTTAAGTTGTTTTTAGTTCCTGAAAACCTTCCCCATCATCAGAGCTCACAAATATCTTCCATGCTAGTGGTCAGATTGAAATATGGCACCTTTGGACGTCACACCACGCTTTGATGTCATGGGTTTTGTAACCAGAGATCGGAGAATGACATGTGAGAGGTCCAGCAGATGGAAAGATTTTCTGTGAATAATCACTTTGATTTCAATCTTTTCATCACACAAGACCAGCATGGCTTCAGAAGACTTGCTTGCACTATTTTTATTATGCTTTTATTTAACTGTCATTTTATGGATATGATTTTTTCTTAAGCAACAAAAAATGAGGGTGAGTAAATGATATAGTCTTGAGTTCTCAGGTGATCATTTACGTTAAATCAAATGTTTTTGACACTGGCCTCTACATTCAGGATTTTGTGTCTATTTTGCATTCAGGACCAGATGAGTCACAACTCAGCACTGGCCCGGAGCTGTACTGGGAGGTCTTCGGTCATTGACGGTTATATTGATTAGAGGTAAGTGTTAAGGCAGACTGACGACACACTAGATCATGGCCTGCATATTCCTGTTGTCTGTTGTTTGACTAATTAGCAGCAATTGTAGCAGCAACAACAGCAGCCATGCTAAAGAAACCAATATTTATGCACGGATGCATTTTAAATAAACCTCAAATCACAATGATTTCATAACAGAACGAAAATAGTGTGCGACGGGACCTGCGACCGTTCCCCATTGCGCATTTATACTCGATAGATTTGATTTGTTTCTGGAACACTGAAATAACTGCTGATTAGTCTTTAAAAACAGCCTGTGATCATGTGATTGCTCTCCAGCCAACCGTACCATCCTTGTTTTGGGGCACAAGACAAAGGTGAGGGTGGAAACGCCACACGCCATCTTCCTGGGATGACTGAGGCCACATTCGAGACAAACTAAAACAAATCAAGCCGTCTAAACAGTTTAGCGAGTGCATTTCGGTGGAAAGTTGTTTCATTTCTTTTTCTGGCTTTGGTCAAATCAGTATGGTTTCCTCGAGATGCCTTGCTTTCATTTTTCTTCATTTTTCATTTGGAGGGGTCGTGAGCGATCTGGAGATGGCATACACATACCAGTTTGGTCCTTTGTGGGGTCTTGACATTGGGATCCTTTTCTAAACGTACTGTAAGAGATAGCAGGTAGACTCGGATTTGGAAATTATGAACAGCTATAAGAGAAGAGGTACAACTGTGAAGCAGCAGCATTTCTGGGAAGAATATCTCATCTCGTCCCAGTCGGCGCACCGGCTTGGTGGAGCGTATTTAACCAAGTGAGTGCAAGTGCTCGCCCTTTCGGTTCTCCAAGGCGTTGGGGTCCCGGCAAGCGCACTCTCTTCGGATGTCACAAGACATGGGGAACGGAATCACCTTGAAGGAGAAAAGAAACACATGTTAAAACATACAAACCAAAAAAGGTTCGGAGTACATTCTTAAAAGAAAGCTCCCACAAGAGGTTTTCACAGTGATGCTGTCGAAACGGGTGTGTCCAAACCAGTTTCTGGAAGGCCGCTGACCTGCAGAGTTTAGCTTCAACCCTAATTAAAAACACCTGAACCAGCTAATTACTAGAAACTTCCAGGCAAGTGTGTTGGAGCTGGTTAACACTGCAGGACATTGGCCCTTCAGGCACCCCTGCAAGGTTTTGGTTCCCCAAAGAACCATCCAGTGAAAAAAAAAAACAAAAAAAAACATTTGAATATTCTGAAGAACATTTTTTGCATTGTTTATGGGATGGAAAGGTTCATGGATGTTAATGGTTCTTCATGGAACCATTAATGCCAACAAAGGTCTTTTAGTTTTAAAGGATTAGTTCCCCCAAAAATGAAAATTCTGTCATTAAATACTCTCACCCTCATGTCGTAGCTTCATACTGTAACATTACGGTTAAACCACTGATGGACTATTTTAACGATGTCCTTACTATCTTTCTGGGCCTTGAACGTGGCAGTTGCATTGCAGTCTATGCAGGGTCAGAAAGCTCTCAGATTTCATCAAAAATATCTGTATTTGTGTTCCGAAGGTTTGGAACGAAATGAGGTTGAGTAATTAATAACAGAATTTTCATTTTCGGTAAACTATCCCTTTAAGAGTGTACTGACAGCTTGCATCATTGGTCAAGATGTCTGGACCTGGCAATGACTTTGCCAAATTTTACAAGCCCCTTGGAGGGATTGAAAATAGAATTTGAATGTTGTTTGGCACTTGACGTCACAATTGAATGCTGGCAGTGCGTCACTGACACCAGCTGCTGCAATGTGGCCTCCCTTGGGACAGGCCTCAGCTGCTTTTGAGGAAAAAATGCATCTCCAGTCGCTCAAAACTAGGACCATATGTGCAGTTCACATTTCCACATTCATGTAACCATTTGTCTTAGCCTCAGCGGCCGAACAGACTGATTCGCTCGTGACGTGAATTCACATGCAAATTTATCTTGGTACGCAACAAAGCCAGTTCTCTAATTCATATCATCGATTATGGAGTAATATCCTGCCTTTTTGTACCTGAAACAGATGAGGGTTTGAGTCAAGGCCACAGCGGAAGCACTTACATATCAAATATAGCTGCGGAGACATTCGCAGGCTGATTCCCTTGAACAGTGCAAACACTTTACACGTTCATAATGTGATTAGGCAATTAAACTTTAGCTTGTGAAAACAATGAATTGTGACTAAATTAATGTGATTATGGTCCTAATTGTAAGTTTTAAGTTACTAATGTAAGGGAAATCAACACTGTTGATTATCCCACTTATTCCATTTGCAAATTTATAGACATGTTAAAACTAGTATTGCTCTTTGCAGCACAATATTTGACTGAATGGGTAAAAATGACGTTATTTTAGTCTGTTACGGCATATTATCTCTAGTGTTCTGCCTGCATCAAATCAGACACAGAGATGAAATAGTGCGGTAACATCACATTTATTTGAATGAATTATAGCATTTATTTCAATAAATTATTGATTGCTCGAGAATGAGAAGGAGAGAGATGACAGTTGTGTGTGTTACCTGCATGCTGCACGTCTCTCTCTACAAACAACTAATTAATTCAAAAACAGCGGTTATCCTACACAGTTTTGCTTCTAAAACAAATGTAAGGATGTACAGATATGTTTTTTTTTTTTTTTTTTTTTTTTTCTGGCTAACAAGAAAAAAAAACTGATGAAGAAAAGCTTTTTGTAGTGTGAGAGTGCAGTTCTCCAGACGGAAATGGCATGTATTACCAAGTAATGAAAACAAAACATGTTTGTGTGAGCAGCACTTAGTCTCTCCAGAGCCACTTACCTGTAAAGCTTTTACAAGCATGAACCGGACACATATCAAAACCAGCCGTCATTGCCCTGCATGCCATTTCCTGTCCAACCATGTGCCTTCTCTCTCATTTGAACGCATTCATTTTTTTGGATTTTGCTAACCTTACTTAAAAAAAAAAAAAAAAAAAAGAAAAAAAAAGAAAGAAAACACCCTGATGTACTTTACTGACCAGACTGGCTTCCCATACTGACCAGCTGACAAGAGGTCCAAAGCCCTCTAAAACCATCAAACAGACCAACCTAACCAGTTCTTTAAGACCGGGACGCCAACTAAGGCTGTTTCAAATGTTTTTCAACTGTTTTTTTGTGCGACTGCCCCAAAGAAGGTGCACACTTCCATTTTTTTTTTCCTCTAGGACTTTACATAACTTCTTTCTCTCCCATCTCACGACATGCAAACTTTCACAGTTCTCATTCAGCACCCCTCTCCTTATCTCACCATCGGACTAAGATGTGGGTGGCAAATCTGACATGGTTTCCTCTGCCCTTGACCCTTAGGGTGGCGGGACCAGCTGCCACATCTGGGGCTCATCGATGGTGGCTGGGAATGTCAGCATGGGGCAGAGGCCAGTCCAGAACACACACACATACACACACGTTCCCTGACACACCATGTACGTCATGGCGCACGACCCCCCACCACTGCAGAGTGCGTGCATGTGTCAGATTGCAGTTGAAGGAAAATAGTATCGGGGGCTGGGGATCGGGGCACAGACGGAGCGCTTCAAAACACAGCACAGCGTAATGCCGGTCTGCGCCGAGGCTCAGTCGTATACGTCACGTAACATTTGTAAGACAGTGATTTACTATACAACGTTAATTTGTTTTGCTCCTGTTATCTTTAAAGGTATTTCTCTAATAAGAGGTTCATTTGGTTTGCACTGTAAACTCAAGTTCAATACACTCTGAGTAAATACGCTTTGTTAAGCAATTTCTAAAAATATAATAATGGGCTGTTATTTAATAAATGTGTTCTAGAAGTTCTCTGAATGCAAGAACAAATTCTGATCCACTGCATTAGTTTAAAATATGGCCTAAACCTGAATTTCTAAGAATAAACTGTGTTCCTTTTGAAAGAATGCAAAATGCACAATGCAAAAATGAACTGGGTGCAACAGATTCACCAGCAGGAACTTTAAACATAACCGTGAACCAGTTAACAGTGCTGATTCTTGTACTTTTTAGATCGGTCTTACGGCCTTGCAATTAATACAGCAGCTCATATTGTAATAGTCAAAATAAACATTCTGATAATTACCTGGGAAATTACACCACGTAATTTGGTGGACCACAAAACCAGTCATAAGGGTCAAATAAATAAGCTTTCCATTGATGTATGGTTTGTTAGGAAAGAACAATATTTGGCTGAGATACAACTATTTGAAAATCTGGAATCTGAGGGTGCTGAAAAATCTAAATATTGAGAAAATTGCCTTTAAAGTTCTTCAAATGAAGTTCTTAGCAATGCATATTACTAATCAAAAATAGGTTTTGATATATTTACGGTGGGAAATGTACAAATATCTTTATGGAACTTGATCTTTACTTAATAGCCTAATAATTTTTGGCATAAAAGAAAATTTGATCATTTTGACCCATACAATTTTTGGCTATTGCTACAAATAAACCTGTGTTAGTTAAGATTGGTTTTGTGGTCCAGGGTCATATCTGTGATTTGCAGCTGACTGCAGTTGCAACATAGCACATTAACAAGGAATTCAGTCATGTGCGGGACGGGTATTTTTCAGCAGTTTGATAAGTGGATCAGAATCCAATCAGAAGCTATTCATTTTATAACACTTTTTTTGTTTAATCACAATATGGTTAACAACTCTTTTCAGCTAATGCTAATCATCAAATGCATTGGGATTTTTGTATATTTTATAAGAAGCGACGTCATGGCAATCACTAAATGCTTTTGTACTGTTAAATTATATGCACTGCAAAAAGTGATTTTCTTACTAGTATTGTTTTGTGTGTCAGAAATAAATAAACAAATGCATTTTCAGTTTCAAATATGTTTTTTTTTCTTACTCAATTGGCAGATTTTTTCTTGTTTTAGGAAAACTTAAACGCACTTAATTTTTAATCATTTTTGAAAAAGCAGTCTGGTGCCACTTTGCTTCAAGTAAATGTGTCTTGATTTAAGAATGTTTAGACATTTGCACTTATAAACACAACAAAAATACTGAGGAAGAAAATCACTTTGTAATACACACACACAAGCAATCGTTTAGTTAAATGATCTGTGACCACATAGTTTTCATTAATATTTTAAGTTGCTGCTTAGCTTGACAAATAGACTTCAGTTAGGCTAATGAACAATACAACTTGCCAGAGAAATTGTTTATTCTGATTATTAATATTGGTCAAGCTGATGTACAGTAGTAATATTTACAACACGCTCTCCTTCAGTCCAGAGTGCACTCGTGCGCTCAGGCCATTAAACCTGTGGAAAGTGGAGTCTCGAGAGGCACAGCCGTCAGTCTCAGCCTCGATAGGGAAAACCTTGTTGTGAAAGTCTCTAAAACCTCTCTCACCCTCATTTTTGCTGCAGAAACAGCAATCTTGCCCCAATCTTGCACGGTTGGCACTTCATTGCCACTTTTCCCTAAAACAGCCAAGATTAAAGGAAAGAATTTGGAAAACTGAAAAGCTCATTTGGAGATGTGGTTTCATAGCCATAAACTTTGCAAGGCAAAACCAACATGCGTTGATAATTACGTCTTATAAAAAGGTAAGAGACACACATTTGCAACCGCCACGACTGCGGGTCGGCCCCCGGAGGAGTTTCCCCCTTTACATTTATTACCTTGGCACGGTATTGGGTGTTGGGAATGCAAACAAGAACCTACTGAATTCGGGTTGTCCCTCATTTATCCTAAAAGGCCACTGAGACTCTGAATTTGGAGGTTTGATTATTTTAATGACAAGGGTTGTGTTATGTAAATGCAAGAGATGTCTTTTACATACAGAGGGGTCTAAAGATTGCATTGAATGTCTGTGATCTGCTTATTAAAACATTAGGACTTGGGAAAATAGTGAAGATTTTAACAAATGTATATGTTTACTTATGATCTAAATCATGCTGGAATCTTGTTTTTTTTTTCTTTTCACATAAATTTTCACTCACTTTTAAAATATGGGTGAAATATAGTTTAGATCATTTGTAAATAAAAGGCTTCGTTATCTACAAAAACAAATGTTTTGATCCAAAACACTTTTAGATTTTTTTAAGAGTCTTTAAGATGTGACTGTAAAACTGGCCTTTTCTACTTCTTTTCATTAAACTTTAAAGCTCTAAATTATACAGTACAGTACCCATACAACATACAACTGATGGTCCAAAAACAAATGACTGAAGTGCATTCCCTCTGGGAATTTATAATCAGTAGTAGTAGTAGTAGTAGTAGTAGTAGTAGTAGTAGTAGTAGTATTTTCCTGAGATTTGGAGAAGAATTACATTTCTATACCTGTGTACACATGATTTAACAATCCAGTACCAAGTCCAGACCAAATCACGACAATAGCCAAAATGAAAAAGATGCACAACAATCTACATGCCAGTGTTTAATGTCTAGGGGTTTGTTGAAACCTCTAACACTCCATTTGATCAAAAGTGAGGTGAAACCGATTGGTTAACATTTTAAGGTTAAGTCTTTCTAAATCACCAACCTTGAGAGCTTAAAATAATCAAAAACTTCACTTTAGACTTTAAAACCTCCCATTCTCTGCCAAAAAAAAAAAAAAAAAGGTCTCTTGTAAAGGAAAACCGAAGTCTCTCGCTTTCTTTGCCCTAATATACCCACTGGCCTCCCTCCTCATGCCAACAGCTTGTAGTGATTAGTAAAGCATCCTGCAGTGACCTGAGATGCAGTTTGACTCGCACCTTCAAAGTCCCTGACAGGAATAATACACAGCCAGTCATCCAAAACATCTTAATTCGCAAACCTTTCAGAGAACATGACGAGAGCCGGGATAAAGTGAGCAAGACAGGGTGAGATAAGGAAGGGAAACAAACACACAGCAAGCAGCAGGGAAGTGCCTTGGTTTCCTTTGCCTTGGGGTCATCATGGCCAAAGAGAGGATCACCCAAAGAGAGACAGACCTCGTTGCAGGCATTACTGGCAATGCTTTGCTTTTGTGTGCTTTGCCATATTGTCAAGAACATGGACAAGAGTCTGGCTGAGTCAACAATAACACATAAGACAAAAGATTTATTCTGTATTTGTCTTTTTTTTAATGTCCTTTTGTTTGTTTATTAGTAGAGTTAGGAAAGACGCCTAGCCATGAAGACCAAAAATCAGTATCATACAATGAAATGTCATTGAATGAAAAGAGCCAGGTGAAGAGTCTCAAAGTAAACAAACAAGCAAATATCTAAATGTTTTGGAAGACAAGAGGAAGTAAATGAACAGATTCTGGAGTATCGCTTGTGTTCCTCACGACAGCGCCAGTGTAGTCCAATTCATGAAGAAATGACTCATTTTTACTCGTTTCTGGTTTTAATCATTTTAATGAATCCTTCACTGAATGAAGTCACTGAATCAGTCAGGAGTGTGTTTACCGAAATCACTGTTAGCCAACTATTGTTGTAAGTTCTGTTGTTTAGAACAGTCCAGCATTTCAGAGTGTGTATGCACATACAGTAAATGCTTAAGGGAACCCTGGGCTATGATGTAAGGCCAAACCTGCGATGAATCAATCATCAGATAAAATGACAAAAATCAAAAAACGTGATGTAGTCCTCAGATGCCATGTTCGTTAAAGCAACTTTTTCAGAGGCCTTACGTTGAGAAAGCTGTTGACTGAATGAACTGCATATACTGTATAGGCCGCAAATGAAAAAAAAAAACAAAAACACCTGCAAACTAAAAAAAAAAACCTGCACCTGCAAATTAAGAAAACATCTTCATCAGTTTGACAACTCGTGTGCTGCAAATACTCACAACATGACCAAATATAGAAATTATTTGCAGAACTTTTGTACTTGGTTGTGTTGCGAGTATTTGCAGCATTTCTGTATTTACTTGTGTTGTGAGTACTTGCAGCGTGTTTCCGTATTTGTTTGTGATGCAAGCATTTGCAGCGTTTCTGTATTTGGTTGTGTTGCGAGTATTTGCAGTGCGTTTCCATATTTGTTTGTGTTGCGAGTATTTTCAGCGTGTTTCTGTATTTGGTTGTGTTGCGAGTATTTGCAGCACTTTTCTGTATTTGGATGTGTTATGAGCATTTGCAGCGTTTCTGTATTTCGTTGTGTCGCGAGTATTTGCAGCACGTTTCTGTATTTGGTTGTGTTGCGAGTATTTTCAGCGTGTTTCTGTATTTGGTTGTGTTACGAGTATTTGCAGCACTTTTCTGTATTTGGATGTGTTATGAGTATCTGCAGCGTTTCTGTATTTGTGTTGCGAGTATTTGCTGTGCGTTTTTGTATTAGGTTGTGTTGTGATGTTTTAATTATTACACATGGTGTATACGTAGATTAGACATCAGATCAAATATCTGGGTAACTTCTCTACTGTAGCACCGATTTAAAATAACAATGCAAATTGCTGCAATATTCAACCAGCTGTTGGCTAAATAAACCAGCTACTGGCTAAATGAAAACTTACTCTGTACACAGAGCTGTCAATGCCTTTCTAATGAAATTCTTCTAAACGTCAGATCGTGTTGCTGCTCTACTGTGATTTTCTGTATGTAACAACTTTTGGACAAACACATCCCCACATGGTCTTGCCATTTTCAGTTGCTCTTGAACATTTCAGGTTTCTCCTCACAACCCAGAAGAAATCGTCATCTGTTCTTGGGTTAAATGAAAATCAGCTGGTGAGGTTATAAAAGTTCTTTGTGGGGATGACTAGGAGCACGTTTCAAGGGACAACAAACAGTCACATACTATCTCAAGTGATTATCTCATCAAAATACTCCGGGAATGGCGCAGAGAAGTTAAGTGCAATTTGAAATCAGAGGCTCATAACAAAGCAGACCGCCGCTTATCTGTGCGCTAATGCGTAAACTCCATTGATCTGCACTTGTGTTTGTGGGCATGGCTAGGAAATGTATGAATGAGTTTGGGAATTTGAAAAGATGAAGATAAAGTGGTGCAAACATAGGACACATTGGGAACAAAATGGATGTGGTGATACTCCTGGAGCCAACAGTCAGATGACCTACAGCAGAACTCGTCCAACTCCAGCAATCCATCAGTCTCAATGTGATTTCCTTTAGAGTCATTTTCTACAGCTCTTCCCTAAACCCTGGCTATTTCCAGAGGCAGGACGTCTTGCAAAACCCTGCTGATATATTTGCTTCAAGGACTGCCAGGACGTTGAACATGGCTCGGGATTGTGGATGATTCTCATATCAGTTGCTGCTCGGGGAGCCAACTTTCCCAACATCAGACACAGACTAAATCATTTGAGTACAGAATACTGTTCTCCAAAGGTTATAAGTGGCCATTTTGGCCAATTGATCTATTTTCATCTTTTCCAAAGTCTGAGCTTGCCACTTGATTATCTAAAATAAGGAATATTTACAAAAATGTTTCTGAAAAAACTGTCTAATAAAAGACATGCATGAAATCATGGGAGACAAACTAAAAACTATCTTTAGCTACATAAAGCAAACTGATACCTTCACAAAGCAATGCCACACAACCAGAAAGCTCTTGCTCATCAAAAGATGACTTTATCTCATTCCATCCCGCTGTCAATTGCCTGCCAACTGTGTGACATACTATCAGGAGGAAGGAGGCACCAGCAATCTGGCTTATGGTTGCAGAACAATTTAACCTTCTATCAACACTGGCACATGGTCAACTCCCGCTAAGATCCCTGTCTGCTCAATGACGTAGGCTGCACATTGTGAAATTCCCAAAAAGCATCCTCTTGTAGACTGGATTTAATGAATCACTGCCGTTCATACCCTCACACTCTGAGCATATGCCAAATATTTAAGACGATGACAGTGCAAGACAAGGAGAAAGCCAAGAGACAGCTCAGAGCTGCCTGGAAAGAAAAGTAACTGCTAAGTCTGCTAAGTAACCTCATGGATGGGCACACGAGTTGATAAGGCACAAAGCTGGCAAGGCAAAGGAAATGAGCCTGGATGAAGGGTGAATCTGAGAGTAAGGATAACAATAACTGACAAACCTTCCACTTTTTCTCACAGACAAAATTCACTTTTAGAATGGACAATGCACTTTGGTGTCAATGAACACTTACTAATGCAAATTTATTACAGTAAATGCATTTGAATGTCATAGTTTTATAGAAACCAAATTAACTAAATTTTCATAATGGTAATTTTCTACAATGGTCCTCACTCAGTCTCACTGTCAGAATATTTACTTTTTTTTTTTGCTTTAAAAACACATTTACATTTACGTCTTACCGTTGTTAATGAATGTAAATTTACATCTGCCCCCCAAATCAAGCTTAAAATATTTAACATTATTAATAACTGCACTTATTTATGAAATACAATAATTAGAATAATAATTTATGATCATTATTTTATGATTGCTACTGCACCTGAAATTTTAGTCCGGAGCCCTGTTTGAACAGAAAGTGAAATGATGCAGCATCACAGCCAATTCCAAGATGGTTGATATTTAATATACAGCTGTGTGGATTTGAAACCAGAAACCAGGCAATTAAAATTTGCTGTCGGTTGTTGTGGCTGGCTCCATTATTTTAAATATTAAATGAATGTGTGTTGTCACTTTATAAGAACAGGAAAAATCCAATCCAATGCTTGGATGTTGTCTGTCACCTGCTAGATACTACAAGTGAGGAAGGATGACGTATAAACTGACTGATCAAACTGACTGATTTTATGTTGTTTACAAATGGTTTAGGAGCAGGTTTAACTGAATTAACTGAAAAAGTGTAGATTCAAAAAACTGCAATTCAACTGCAATGCAACTGCAGTCCATGACAGAATGTGCAAATAACGGAAAAAACAATGTGGAAAATGAAAATGTGAAAAAGTGTATAAAACAAAACACTGAATAGCTTTTAAAGATTGCATGCCACTTGCCTGGCAGACGTGGGTAAATCCAGGGATTAGTTTCTCAGAAGTGGTCAACGCAACAACCTGATACTTTGTAAACACAACTTTGTTTCCAGGCATACTGATAAATACCTGTGTATCCTGAGTCCAAGAAATTACGTAAATGCAGCCAATCAGATTAGAGCTTGCCAGAAAGCATTTGCCATTCTTGTGTGCAGTAAGAGTCAGACGGTCAGTCGTAACATCTAGCATCTCAGGCTTGTCAGTGACTTTCATCTCTAAATTTAGTCAATCTTGGTAAGGTTTTGAATTTAGACATAAACAATGGGCACACGAAACGTATAACTGAAAAGAAACGTTGCAGACGTGTACGGTACCTTCTTAGTCTTGACAGTGGAATGGCAGCAGTCACCTCCATCGTAGTTGCAGTAGGCTCTGTTGTTGATGGCGTCACAGTAATTGTCACCCATGAAAGGCTGAGACAAAAACACAGAGAGAAACTCAGAGCACCACTAACATGAGAAATGGAGAGACATTGATCTACTGTATGTGATGAACACAGCTGTTTGCCAACCCAAACATATTCATTGCTTTATTGCTTCTAGGCTTATGTGTCTTCTCCAAAACCCACCATTTTGAAGTATTAAAATACTTGTTCATTAAAAAATGGTTATTATTGAATCCACAAGGTTTATTTAAGGTGTATAAACATCTTGGGTTACTCATGGTGTAACCTACACTAACATAATGTTTAAGTGGTACAGAGTTTCAAAAATAAACCGCAAGGAACAGATGTACAGTCTGTTTGATGGGTTGTATTGTATATCATTCAGCCAATATGAACAACTGAAAATAGGATTCTTAAAAGTGCTCTAAATGACTTGCAGTGGAGTTCATATGATAGGTCTGATTGAGCAACAGACAAATGTATGTTGCTATTCACCAAAATTGTTGACATTTGACATTGTATGATTACCAGTGAACAAACAGTGACCATTTTTAGTCTGTTTCTCATATAACTCTATCTTATAGTTGTATATTTATATATTGTGCTCTGGGTTAGTAAATGATGATGAAACTGTATATATATATTTTTTTTTTTTTTTTTTTTTTTTTTTTCCAAACTAAAGCAGTGCATCCTATTGAGGATACTGTCCTTCTATTCTTCACAATCTCATTTCAATCCATGTCAAATAAGTCTAGAATGTCATACTAAAGCATAGTTGAAATTAATTTGTGACTGAAATATTAATCAACAGCATGCAGACATATTTAAAATTGACCTGAATTATATTTGAATATTTGCAAACCTAGGATAATTCTTTAAATTGGTCAGTCTTCACATTCTGAGAAAATATTTAATTTAAAGCACAGCCACCACAAATTCTTATTTATCATTCTGAGGTTAAATACAGGTTTAAAATCATAACAAGAAATAGTTTAATAGCTATGATACTGGTTTTGAAATGAAATGGTTGCATAGTTATGACAGGAAACACTGGTATCTAACAAAGCCTTGGAAAATGAACAAGTAACCTCAAAAATATATGTATAAACTCAAATAGGAAATAAAACAGTTATCGAATAAGCATGTGTCCTAAACTCCTGAAACATTGGTGTCTCATTTTAGAGCAGTCAGTGCAATTTATGAAAGAAGTCAATTAAATCTGTGTATGGGTGTGTGTGTGAAAAAATTCAGATGTAATCCGCTTTGTAATCATTAATATTTCCAAAAGTAACTGTAATTTAATTACTAAATTATTAATTAATTTTTTTATCAGTAACTGTAACTAATTACAATGACATTTACTTTGTAATAAAATTACGTAATTCCGTTACATGTAACTAGTTACTCCCCAACACTGGTCATAATTATAAGTTAAAAGTCAAAATTATGATATGGCAAGTCATAACTATAACCAAGTAGACATTTTGAGATAAAAAGTTATAATTATCAGACAAAATTATAAGATACAAAAAGTCAAAATTAGTTGTCAATTACAAGAAAAAGTCAAAATCATGTGATAATGTGTCATAATTATGAGATTAAAACTATGAAGTACAGCAGAGGAAGTCATAATTCATAATAAAAAAATTATGTGATACTAAGTCATAATGATAAGATTTGAAAGTCAAAATTATGAGATTAAAATGGCACATTTACCAGACATTCGACTTTTCATCACATAATTATGACTTTGGATCTCCTAACTGCAACTTTGTTTCTCATAGTTTTGACTTTCAAGAGAAAGTCACAATTATAACAAAACTTTGACTTTTTTTCTCACAATTATGAATGAGTATCTCATAATTACGACTTGGTCTGTCACACTTTTTATCTCATAATTAAGTTGTACCAAAGCATTGTTTTCTTTCTTACGAAGCGGAACTGAACCTTTTTATTGGCAGATCCCTTATCAAACAAGAAAGAGCATGTATGGTGTG
The DNA here is from genome assembly GCF_022985175.1 of Labeo rohita. Taxonomy (NCBI): domain Eukaryota; kingdom Metazoa; phylum Chordata; class Actinopteri; order Cypriniformes; family Cyprinidae; genus Labeo; species Labeo rohita. The sequence continues at coordinate 4,277,012 of NC_066873.1, read as the reverse complement.
TTGTGAATTACTTAAACATTTGTAGATATGCCAGTCCGTACTACAAACAGATTGCACCAAGTGACAGGTATCGACAAGCACAGAGGGGAAAACAGAAAGACAGGAGGAGCACTGAACATCACAGTAACTTGTACATGTACTGACTTTAGTGTAGAGTTCCTCTACATCTTCATCTTCATAAATCTTCTTGGGCCTCTGCAAATGGAGGTCAAGGCAAGAGTGTTGCCAATGAGGGAGGGAAGGCACAGGATAGAGAGCCATTTGAGAGGATATGGACGGGTGTCCGGATGTCTTACCTCACATCCTTTTATGCAGTGCAGGACTTCCGGATGGGGGTACCACTTCAGGCCCATGGTGCAGACTATGTGCTGAAAAGAGAAACGAAACAAAGAGATTTTCAGAAAGACTTGACAATTTTGATCCATCATTGGCATCACAAAGTCAGCACCGATTCCTTTGTTTGCGTCTGAAAACTGACACACAACAGCACTCAGTTACTGTAAGTGTTCTGTTCCCTCCACATGCCAAACACACAAAAGCCAAAACAGGAATGTTTACCTTCACAAGTCTTTCACCTCTGGCCAACTTGAAAAAAAAACAAAAAAAACAAAACAAAACAAAAAAAAAATCAGGAACCCATCCAAATTCAACCTCTTGTGAAACGTTACCAGTTTCGAAACATGTATAATTGTGTGACCACATAAGTTTTGAATGTTTCCAGCATCTTTGTCATCTAGTTAAAGAGCGATATTATAGGCACTGTACAGAGAGAGACGTGTTCACACAGATATGTTCTTTAGAACTTACGTACTCTCGTGAAAAAAAAAAAAAGAAGAAGGGTCCAGTGCGGTTGACATGAGGGCAGCCAAAATTAAAGGACTGTCTGACCTCCACAGCTCCCAAACATTCCCTGTCCCAGAAACACACACACACACACACAAAACACCTGCCTCTTCTCATGCCATACCCACCGCTGCAAACTAAGGTATTTCTCATTTCATGCCAGTCAGCAAATCAATGCAAAAACAACCAAAAAAAAAAAAAAAATAGCGAGCGAGAGAGAGAAAAATAACGGCACTGAACTAGAAGGAACAGAAAACAAAGCATTGGGGACAGCTGGGGAAGGGTTCACTATAGCGCTAAGCTAAAATAAGCTAAATAAGCTGCATGTGTAGGGGATGCTGTAGGTTTTACATACCAAAGGGACAAATGCAGAGTACTGGCATAAATAACACTTTATTAGATTTAGTCAAGAGGAAACTAAAACTGTCTTTAAATTCACATTCCTGTCTTATTGTGAATAATTATCCAGTGCACTTTATTCTGATTTTTTTTTTTTTTTTTTTTTTTTTTTTTTTAGCAATCTTTCATTACAGCAACCAACTTCCTTTTTGAATGACATCACAAATACACCCTTAGTAAATCACACTTTAGCATAGTAAAAAGAGAACTTATTATTGAAATATTCTAATATACTAATATATACTTTCTGTCTTTAGTCGATAAGAAATTATGTTTCAGGAATTATCTCCATATAATGGACTTCAATGGTGCCCCCAAGTTTGATCTTCCAAAATGCAGGTTAAATGCAGCTTCAAATGGCTCTAACGATCCCAGCCGAGCAAAAAGGGTCTTATCTAGCAAAACGATCAGTCATTTTTCAAAAAAAATTGACAATTACTATATTTATTAACCTCAAATGCTCGTCTTGTCTAAGTCTGTGTGAACTTTGTTTTTTGTTTTTTTTTTCTGATTCAATACGGTCAAAGCAGTTAGGGTATGTCGAAAAACTCCCATCTCGTTTTCTTCCCCAACTTCAAAACTGTCCTACATCGATTTTGACGTTGAAGAAGAAAACGAGACAGGATTTTTTCAACATACCCTTAACTGTATTGACTCGGACTACACACACTATGCGTGCACATCACAGAGACAAAACAAGACGAGCATTTGAGGTTAAAAAGTATAGAAATTGTCAATTTGTTTCGAAAATGACGCTTCGCTAGATAAGACCCTTCTTTATTAGCTGGGATCATTTAGAGCCATCTGAAGCTGCATTTAAACTGCATCTTGGAAGTTCAAATTTGCGACCACCACTGAAGTCCACTATATTGAGAGAAATCCTAAAATGTTTTCTTATCGACTGAAGAAATAAAGACATGAACATCTTGGATGAGACGGGGGTGAGTAAATTATCTGTAAATGTTTCTTCTGGAAGTGAACTTCTCGTTTAACTTTGAAATATAGCTAAAGTGTAAAATTGTATGTATCTAAATATATTTGTAGATGCACTTTAGTACATTTAAATATTGATTATCTTTCAATGTAATATTGATTACACTAGAGTTAAAATTATAATCAAGTATTTTACATGTGCTTTAGTATGTTAGTCAACACATCAAGATAAGCGTCTTTCTTCAAAGCATGCCAAAATATTTTTAAAACATTATGATTTAATAACATTTTGTCATGATTTAAACTTTTCATTTGACATTATTAAAAAATGCACTTTGAACATAGTGTACTAATTTTAAGAACCCTTAAATGGCCTTTTATTTCATTAATATCATAAAATAAACAATTACTTGAAGTGCACTACAAGTGCACATTAAATATCATTTAAAGCCCTTCTTTTTCACAAAGGCCTATGAACTTTTTTTAACCCCATCGATCCAATCACCCACCTTCATTCTGAATTAAACCACCAATGTTTCACAATCCAAACAGTTCTGTCCAGTGTTTATATGTTAAACAACTTGTTTCGCTTGGAAATACGTCAGACTGCGAAGAAAAAAGGCTTTTCACCAGCTAGCATGAAGAAAAGCTTTCACAGAACTGTCCCGGACTGACCGGTCTTGTTGTATTTTCATCATTTAGTGGGGAAACTCACAGTACACTTATGACAGATTCAGTCCTTCTGCAGTAACTTGACCCTGAGCGGTGACTAATGGTGAAGTGCATGTATCAATCCTTTCAGGGGTCTGAACCGACAATATTTTGGTTACAGTGAGGTCCTGCACGTCGCAGTCTTTGGTGAACACGTTATGCCCTGTTAGCCCAAGTGACCTCAAACCGATAAAATTCAGATCGCTTTGTTTCCCTCAGACTAGCATGTCATCATCATCTGAATAAGCCGATATCAAATTAGATGTGCAAGATCTCTTCTCCCGAAGCACTCTCCCATAGCTCCCGAGATCACATTTAGCTCTCAGGCCTTTTAATAAAGGTTTGGTTTATTAATTAGAGGTTAATATTAGTACTCCCCTCAGCCGACCCGGCATGAACAATCGACTCTCCGAAGTGACGCTGACATCACGTAAAGGCCACGGTCTGCCAAGGCAGCCTAATGCATCAGCAATGTGCGCAGTCATTTTGCTGATGTCAGGGAAGCTAATAAGTGAGAAAATAAGAGAAGCGTCTTAGTAGGTCAGCGGTGAAACCTGAAACGAATCGCTCTCGAGGGCCGATTCGTCACGATAACTGATTCACGCGGCCAACGGCCCGACTCAGCAGGAAACGTAACAAAAAGAACCGAAAAAACGCATTAAGTCAGAATGGGAAATGAGGAATTGTACGGCCACCAAAGCTTCAGTCAGCACGCAACCGCATTGGGCAATCGCCAGCTTGCTTTTCCACTTCCACACCTTGGCCAGTGTGGCTTTATAGAACGTTCTCGCTGTGCCGGCACGACGTTAGCATTAGCTCAGGTGTCAATCAGGGCAGCCCTGGGTCTGGGAGTTACTGGACGGATTGTGCCCTTGCACGGCGTGCAGAAGGGAACAGGTGCTGTGGAATTCAAACAGCATCGATTGACACAGGGTGGCCAGTGCTGAGAGAACAGTTATTGATCTCACCTCAGCCAACCCCCCTGGAACATTTCAGCCACATCGATTTGGCCTCCTCTTCCCCTCACACTCTGTCTCCAGACTCGAATTACCACCCAGGGAAGATCATATCAATTACACAAATCAATCAGAAACGTGTTGTTTCATTTCTCTGCCGAAAACCGCCTGACTTGACACAAATGCCCATCTAAACACAACAGATGTGGGGGGATGGCGTTCAATTCGAGAACAGTGAGTTTGTTTCCAACTTTCTAGCCTCTTCGATCAATCCTGAAACTCCCTCGTCTTAAAGGGATAAAAACACTTTCATTTACTCACTCTCAAGTTGTTCCAAAACCCGTAAAACTTTCGTTAATCCTCATAGCACAAGTGAAAGCATTTTTAATGAAACCTGAGCGTTTCTGTCCCTGCATTGAAAGTCCAGGTAACCAACATTTCAAAAACCCAAAAAGGTCAAACAGGCTCCATGAAACAAATCCATATGAATCAAACGGTCTAATCCATGTCTTGTGAAGAGATGCAATCACTTAGTATGATGAACGGATTTAATTTAGGCTTTTATTCAGAAATAAACTTGAGTGCAAGCATGACTAATGAGACAAAAAGTTAGTAATGCAGAATTCAATATTAGATTTAGACTGCCAGTTGTTCGTGAACTGTATCTGCTAGGCGAGCTGTTTAAACCCACTGCATGAAATGCTTGAATGTGAACATGTCTGAATGATTTAGCTTTTATTTAAGAACTAAACATAACGTAAAAATCATGCAAATTAAGGCCCATGCATCTTCCCCACTGCCGAAGCACATACTGGATAAATGTTTGCATAGAGGCATATCGTCTCAAAATGTAAAACACAAACTAAAACACATTTTCTTGCAAAATAAATAAACATTCTTCAATCAGTACTGCTTTCTACTTTTAATCCTTATCGCAAGTAAAATTGAAAAGGAGTACATAATACTTTTACTGGAGTAAAATGTTATTGGGATATCTGTGCTTTTACTCAAGTACTTGATTTGTATACTTCATCCACCACTGTATGTGTGTCGATTATTGTAAATTAAAATGTTCATTGTATGAAGCGATACCTCATATCTATACAAGACTTGCGTTAAACTGCTCAATTCTTTACGACGGTTTACGACGTCGGTTTACAACGTCTTTATGACCTTTTTGGATAATAAGTTTACCAGGACTTTGAGTGGAGGGACAAACCTCTCAGGTTTCAGTAAAAAATATCTTAATTTGCATTTTAAAGTCTAATGGATTTGCAACAACATGAGGGTGAGTAAATTACAGCAGAATTTTAATTTTTAGGACACTACACAACTTTTGCCCAGATTTACAGTCTAAAGGAGTTGACACTAGTTGTCGAAAACCAGAGCCAGTGTGCAGATACAGTGTGCAGAGTTAGATGGATGTGTATGATGGGCACACACTCCCATTTTTTAGCTTTAGACTACAAATCCGTCCAGTCAGATAATAGAAAACATGTATAATATTTTGAGTCGATTTTAAAATGCATATTATTTTCATTTGTCATTCATCTCTTATCAATGAGGTGCACGTTTCTGTGCGAGTTTGTTGTGTTCGAGTCTGGTAGTTCTGCAGACGTTTAGTGTATGATGACGTTTTTGCTTTATACTGATACTGTAAATATTGTTTTAAAAGTTGAGTAGGGTATTCCAGCATGCAAAGATCGAAGATTGCATGCTCTGGCCTGCAGTGGAGCCTGAAAAGTGTTCAGCAAAAGTGCCTGAAGACTGCCATCATAACACTCCCAGTCAAACCCAGCAGTCACCGCTAAAACATTGTAATACTTCTGACAGGTAAATTTATATAAAGCTTTTCTGCTAATGCCTGTAATAGGGTCATTGTTGAAATTATAGTGATTACAGATGGCTTTCTAACTTTTATGACTTGGCCTCAGCCTCGTTGCGGTTCAGATGAGTTAACAGATTACTGTAATCATACCCTGTTTTACCAATGCCAGGTAATTGGGAAAGCCATGCATGCCTGTGCCTGCGGCTAATGAACAGTAATTGGATGTCTGCGACATTCGATGCAAAGTTACAGCCGCTGCATGTGTTCACTGATCAGAGACAGAAGGTAACGGCAGAAGTTCACTTTGAAAAATTCACATGGAAAAGTTAATGCTGAACGATTATTGTTGCTCCATTGTTATTATGGAATATATATATTTTTATTATATATATCTATCTATATCTATCTATCTCTCTCTCTCTCGCCCTCTCTCTCTCTCTCTCTCTCTCTCTGTATATATATATATATATATATATATATATCAGTGGTGTCAATCGATTAAAAAAAAAACCTAATTAATCACACATTTTTTCTAAAATTAAAATTTTATACTTTTATACTTTTATATTGCAATAATTTCACATTCAATCTTCAAATCAATGTAGAAACAACATAAAGGAAGTATATTTTTTAGAATTTTTTAATGACATCTTTTTTTTTGACTGAAGGCAAGTATCACTGATACCAACTGATGTCTCTATGAATTTTTTTTCCTACTAGTAATTGATTGGAACCGACCAATGATATATTTTGAAGACCGTCTTAATCTGCACTTTGTCACTTTTAAATACATATATTTTAAATTTCAATTTTAAATTTCAATATTTCAATTTTAAATACAAACTATCTCCCCCAATAGCTCTAGAAACTATCAAAAAGCCCATTTAGTGTTGGTTGGGTTCTCCATTACCCCCAAAGTTATTTTAGCTGTCCAGGTGTCACTGGTGTGCCCCCTTTTAAACTGGTGTATGTTTGCTACTATTTTTGATACTCTCTCACCAGGTGGACAGGCAGTGCGCTGAGGCATGGCATAGTGGATATTTCATTCCCTATAGTTTTCACTGAAGGACGCAGTGTGAGTTCCCTTGAAGGGGAACATCTTGGGTTACACATGTAACCATGGTTCCCCGAGAGGGAATTAGACACTGCGTCCCCTTGCTATGCCTAGGGCCTGCCTGTTTCACAGTCCTCTTATACCTCTGGGCGCTCCGTCAGTGATGTCACAGGCTGCATGGTCCAGTGGATTTGGAGTTGTTTCACATATGCTTCAGACACCAGTCATGCTAATGGCATTCCCCATAGTATCCACTAGAGGACGCAGTGTCTTGTTCTCTCTCAAGAAACCATAGGTTTTATTAAAACCCAAGTTTTGTTAATATTTATTTGGATTCAAATGTGTTATTTTGTATGTTCACATATAACAGACATCAAATAAAGTTTTTCTTTATATGTAACACATGAAAATGTATTTTCTTAGATTGAAATATAGGTGGGCAAAATATATTTTTAAATATGTATATTTGCATTTTTAAAATATATTTTCAAAAATATACAAAAAATTGCCTCTTTTTTTATTTTTGCTTTGTGACAGGATGGTAGACTAATACATAAAAATAACCTATGTTTTCCATTGTTACTAAAATAATTTTTAATCGCATATGATATTTTATAATATTTATCGCAAATCGTGATATGTTTTAGTTTATCACCCAGCCCTAGTTACCGTTACAGCTGACAATCTTGATGTGAACAGGCCTTTACTTGTCCTCACTGTAATTTATTTCCTTATGCGGCATATTAAAAAAATAATTTCCAAATTTTTTTATGCATCATTATAACTGCATGAGAAGGCATTTTAGAGGTGAATTCCTCTTAGACTGTGCTTCTTGCTGACACTAAAGTCCCGAGCCTATAGACATTGATGAATGACACTGATGAATCATCAGGCACAATCCAATATCTGCTGTCCAAGGAGTGTCACCTCAAACTTCGAGTCACACTCAGGATGTGGCGTTCCGGTGCAACATTCTCTGCCAGTAAGCTAAAAGGGTGCACACAAAAACACAAACCTTGACTTTGGGAGGGTTCATCCAGTGATGTCTCATAATGTTGCTGGCCGTCATGTTGCTCGGCAAAATGACCACATCATTGTTACTGTCTCTGCATGACAACTCGCACTCCTCTCCTGAGAAGAATACAGAGAGGAAATAAGCCCACAGCTCATGTAACATTTTGAACACTACGTAACATTTTTTCTTTGTGTTTGTCTGTTTGCCACTAAGGGCATTACAGACAATGACACTTCAGTAAATTTTAATGGACACTTCCTCCAGTTTAAACATGTTAAGGTCTGAACGTCACAGCACATCTTCTGATGAAGTTTTCTGTAAATTATTGAGTACTTTACTGTGACAGTGCAGTATACTGTATTGAATATTGAAACAGTTAAACCTATTTTGCATCCTAACACTACTGATTACAAACAGTACAACAAATAATCATCATAATATGTCGATATTATCATTAAAACATTGGGGTTGGTAAGACTTGTTAGTATTTTTGAAAGAATCACCAAGGCTGCATTTATCTGATCAAAAATACAGTAAAATCAGTAATATTGTGAAATACTATTACAATTTTAAATAGTTGTTTTCTATGTGAATTTATTGCAAAATGTAATTTATTTCTGTGTTGCAATGCTGAAATACCTTTTATTTGAAATAATCTTTTGTAACACTGTAAATGTCTTTACTTTCACTTTTGATCATTATTTAAATTATTTATTTCATTGTCTGTATCACAATAATGACTTACATTTTTCTTGAAATCACAACTCTATAGTATTCTATTCCCAAAATATTATATAAAACAGTAGCTTTCAACCCCGGAAAAAGTTTACAACCACTGGTATAAACAATTCTGTCATGGATTTATAAAACATTATAGATCAGTATTAACTGTTCTGATGATACTGCCAAATTTTAGATAATTTATATTTGAAGTAGCTGAATTCTGACGGGCTGAATAAAACATACAATTGCACAACCAAAAACATTAATTCTATCCCAACATAGAAAGTAACCTGCATAAATTTGGTCTCCCTGTACAATGCACAGGTCTGCAGGAATAGTTCGTACCTATGCCGTGGCCCTTCTTGCAGCTGACACGGATGCTGGGATGCAGGTTCTGAGGTAGAGAGCATTGACCTTTCAGCTGAGGGCATAAGCGGAAGCTTCCAGTCCAGTTCCCGTCCTTTCTGCAGCGGATTACATTGGAGCTGAGCCCCTGTGGAGACGTCAAAGCACACGTCATTTGCAGCATCTATAAATACCTAATTAAGGAGTTCTTCGTTTTTAAACGTGGAACCAAAGTCGCACCTGTTTGCATGGTGGTTGTCTCAGTGTGTTGTTGGCCCTGTTGCAGTGGACCCAGCAGGTGCTGTCGAACTTGAAGTCGTCTGTGCACTGGTACATGCCATAGAAGACGGATGGAGGAGGTGGACAGGTGACCGGCTCACACGAGCCCTCTAACCAGCGGCCGTCTTCTGTGCACTGACGCTTGAAGGCTCTCCTGCAGGAACAGACACGTATACTGTGAAACCATTCGTGTCAAATTTCAATTTGATTATAAAAGACAACTGTGCAAAACACATCTTGAGTGGTTGTTGTTGTGTTTTGCGTATGTCTGCGCACCTCTTTGGCTTGTTGGCCACATGGTATCCTGGTTTGCATTTGTATTTGCAGAGGGTGCCCACTTTGAGACCTGTCTCATTGCAGCGTTTGGTCTGCAGCATGGCGTTGGGCACGGGAGGAGGCACAGGACAGCGGAGCTCACACAAAGCTTCTGGGAACGACCACAGACCGTCCTCCATACAGGTCAGAGTGTTATTAGTGCCTACAGATGACAGACATATAGAACAAATCAAATCTAATTTTATTTTATTTTATTTTCATTCTGAAACACAAGACAAAAGTACTGGTGAGAAAATCACTTTTTGTCAGTGTAAATATCATTTTAAAGTATTTAGTTACTGCCTTGACATCACTTCAATCCCAATGCATTTGATTAATCAGTATTAGCTGAGAACAGCTGTTAACCATATTGTGAAGAAGTAAAAGAGCATGTTTTAAAATGAATAGCTCCTCTAAATTCTGAATGGATGAGTCACTTATCAAACCGCTGAAACATACCTGTGACCGCACATGACTCAATTTCATGTTAATGTGCTGTGTTGCAACTGCAAACAGCTGCAAATCACACATTACATGGCGTAATTTCTCAGTAATAATCAGAATGTTTATTTTGATTATCACAATATGAGCTGCTGTATGAAGTTTTATTCTTTATTTTGTTCTAATCATTGCAATGAGAATTTTTTACTACAAGCTGGAAGGAAAATCTACCATGACCCTAGATAACCTATTTTACCAAGTATTCTTCTTGTTCTGTTTACGGCATCACAGTTCAGTCAGTCAGAGTTTTTCCAGGGTTTCTTACCAACAAGCTGAGCAGGCTCCTTGCACTGGAAAGTGCTCTTCTTGCCGTAGGTGGTGCCTTCTGGGAAATCGAAGTGGGCAGGGTGCACATGGTACTTATCTGGAAGCCCACAGTCAACCGGCTCACACGAAACTTGCTTGTTCCATTTCCTATCAGCACAGGTGATGGTCACGGTTGAGTCCGTCTACAGAGAAAAGACGTCAGATTTTCAATGAGTTCAGTGCAGTTCAGTATGGCCAGCTGACCACAAAGTGCACAAGGCTGATATCACAGTAAAGGATACATCTGTTCCTTTCATGGGCCGGAAAGTAGCACTAATATCTACTATCTTTTTGGCCATACAAATATCAGCATCAGACCAAATTGTATATTTCTGAATAAAACTGAGCTGTTTTGTTCTTTCATAAGTGTGAGCTCCATATTTTCACTCATACTACCTGAGCCATAAAAGCCTGACACATTAAACATGAAACAAATACGATGTATCATATATGACATCAAATACGCTTTTTTAAAATTTTGTCAATAAACTGCTTCATTTTTCTAGATATTACATCATATCTCAAATATGATGTATCATTTTTTTATTGTTTGTTTGTTTGTCTAAAGGTTCAATAATCTGTTCAGTTTTTCTGACTATTATATCATATGTCAGACTTTACAGGGTTAAGGCAATGTAGGCATATAACCAAAAGGTAGGCAGTCACCTAAGATACTTTAGAGTAAATTATGTGCTCACATTAGTAAAATTCAGGCAAAGTAGGTCCATTGTCAGTAGTATTGATGCATGAAGCACCACTTACTCAGAGTCACTTACAAACCAAGCAGCTTTATGTTGGTAAACATGGCAAATTTGCATGTTCAAAGTTCAAAATACTTGAATCTGATGCAAAATCGGAGGGAAAATTTCGTCTCACATGACATTTCCCGATCACACATTCCTACTGAAATGACAACTGAAACACAATTTCAGTGAACTCAGGTAAACGTGACCACATCTTAAACCAGCATCATGCACTTTGTGGAGAGGCCAATCCCTGAATGCATGAAGGCAAGCTCCATGCAAAAAAAAAGATACTAAAAGGCAAGCCTGCAAACTTTAGCCAAAAAAAGTAATGGCTAACACAACGGCTTTGGCGGTACACAGTTAAGGAGACCAGAGGCTGCTTTTTCTTTTTTTTTTCTTTTAATGGATGTACAAAGGCTTCACTACACTGAAGAAACAGCTTTTGTGAAGAAACAGCTTCACAAGCTTCACTGGTTTGGATCTGACTTCAGAAACATATTGTTTCTGGTTAACATATTGAATCGAAAACTGTTCGATAATCTTGAACATACACTATACCAGTGGTTCCCAATCATGTTCCTGGAGGCCCCCCAAAACTGCATTTTTTCCACATCTCCTTAATCAAACACACCTGATTCAGATCATCAGCTCATTAGTAGAGAATGACTTTCTCATCACCACCTGCTTTTGGTGGTTATCAAGTGTATTACAAAGATACAAAACAGATTTCAGTACTTCAATATGTTGGTTAACATTACATCAGTTGTTGAAATTATGGTATTTAAATGTACATTTAAGTTAAAACCGTAAAACCTAAACCTAAAATGTTGCTATCGTATTTTTTACAGTAAAATTCCAGCAACCACAGCTGCCGGTTTTTACCGTAAATTTTACCGTTTTTTTTTTATTTTTTATTTTTAAAGATGACTTATGACTGGCATGTTCATAAAATGCAATTTTTTACTGAATAAAGGACATTAATAATTTAAAACACTGCATTATATTGCATGTTGTTTAATGAAAATAAAATATGTTCTTTTTTTATGGCTTACAAATGTCAATAAATAGACATGAAATGTCTTGTGACTACTGCATATGATGATGATGATGATATATTGCTTTTTAATGAATAAAAGCACAACCCATTTCAGTTAGGATGCCACCTATGTAGAAAGCAGACAACTGGCTTGTTTGAAGCAGAGCTAGTGATTAGGTAATACAATCCAAAGGCAAAACACATCAATTTTGTTTAAAGCTCAATGTGATACACAGTGTTTTGATAATACGAAGACAATGTGTGTAGCTTGGACACTGCTGTGCAAAAATTTTGGCACATTCTCTTGACCAAAAAACTCTGTTATTCCAAAAATGCCCCGAAATGGCCTGACATCTGGTTACAGCGTTTGAAACATCTCTGACCCAGGATTTTGTTGCTATGCCTCATCTCGCAACTTCACTGTATAATGTGCTTTTAAAATACCTAAAGAGACTATCTGGTTTGGATCTGACTTCAGAAAATAACAAATGGACAAAATCATTCCTGGTAGCTTTTCTGGTTGTACTGTGAGGGAAAATATAGCAAAAATCTATCATTTTAATTAGGTGCACCAAGATGAACCTATATAAAAACATAATATATAAGACCTGTAAATGGAAAACCTGTTAGATTTTATTAATTTAATTTAATTTAATAAATTGGATTATTGGAGTACATTTCACTAGAAAATGCTATTTCTGTGTTTTTACTTCAAAATTTCATGTTTTATTCAGTGTGTTGCTTGACATTTCTCTGTAATTATTTGAGAGATTTACTATCAATTTCTAAATGAAAACTGTTTCAAAGCTTTTCTTTTCAGTGCAGTAAAAAAAAACACACAACTTGAAGTATACAAAAATGCAAGCTGGGTATTACAGCGAAAGTTTATTCTGACATTTTGGGTTTGTTTGATTTGACAAACGTCAGCACACTGTAAAAAAAAATGACTGTGATTTTAACGGCAAAAGACTGTAAAAATGCTTTTTACACTGTTGTACATTAGGGTTGTATGTTACACCTAATGTTGTTAAGTGATGTTTTATTAACAAATTTCGGGAGGAGCACGCACAGATAATTAACACGGCCAATTCATCATCAGCAAACACGCTCCCTATCCAGTCAGCACGAGAGAATCCCTACAAATACCCAAAGCAGTCTTACCGTCATTTTTCTCCTCTTGCAGCACCCCTCCACCATCCCGACTCCTCACCTTCAGTGGCTTTGGGTTCGGGCTAAAATGCCTAGCTAGGACCCCTCTCCCCAGGCAGGGGCAGTGCCCCGGGCTCGGGAATGATTATCGAGCTCGGAGCCCTCTCCCGGACGGCACGCCAAATACGCATAACCTTTACTCAGTTTATTATATGCAAATGTGAACTCGTGAAATGAATTTTTATTGCATTATTTCAGTTTCATGTGTGTTACCATGATGGTGTTTAGTGTGAATGACTCTGTGCACCTTCTATAGATGTTAATATTTAAAGGCTGCTTGACTTTCTCATCACCACCTGGAGGTACAAAACAGATTTCAGTACTTGGTATATTTTAATATTGTATCAATTAATGATTTTACGGTATTTAACTGTAAATTTAAGTTAAAACCCGTAAAACCTAAAATGTTGCCACCGTATTTTTTTCAGTAAAACTCCATCAACCACAGCTGCTGTTATTTTACCGTAAATTTTATGTTTTTTTTTCTTTTGTTTGTTTTTTGTTGTTGTTGTTGTTGTTGTAAACCAAATCAGATAGCTACAACATTTAAGCAATTCCAAAATATATTCAACATTATTTGAAAATGTTGTTTTGTCTTATAACAGAACTGGTACTTTCCTCATAAAGCATTTGGTTGAGCTGGTAAAGGAGGACTATAACACTACATTATATGTTATTGATAAGCTCAGGCAGATATTCTTTCTCTCACATATAGTTCAGCCTTTTCTTTGATTATCTGATACACCACAACAATATCTTCTTACCCAGCCATTATTCACTTTCATAGTTCTCTGCACAAAACATATGCTTTCCACATGCTAAACTCAATCAATATGTTTAGAATATCTGCACAGAATTCCCGAAAGTGACTGAACTAAGTGTGAGGGCTGAATTACAATGAATTATCACACCAGACAAGGTCTTGTGAAGGACACACGGGTATACACAGGTAAGTGCTGACCTGTAGGCAGGCGTGCATAAGAGCTAAACTCACCAAAGGAAAAAAAAAAAAAAAAAGAAGGAAGGAAAAACAGCTTTATAAACATTGCATAATATCCTGGCCTTTGTGAAGTAAGCTTGAATCATGCAAGAAACTTTCTGTGTTCAGTATCTGTTCAAATGCAATCAAATTCAAAACATCTGTATCAGGGTTATTACGGTAACCCTTCTATTTTGATAGCCCACTTTAGACATTCCACTAACTATAAGAAACTTTACAACTCCATGTCAACTTGAAGTCGTTAGAGTATTTGTAGACTGTCTGCTTAATATCTGCTAACACTTTATTTTGATGGTTCTCCAACACACATTCGACTGACTATAAGTAACTCTGTAAGTACGTCAACTTATTCTACAAACCCTAACCTAACCTAACCTAACAGTCTACTAATACTCTAATGGGAGTTAACTGACATGCAGTCGCAAATGTATTCATAGTTAGCAATAGACTATCCAAAAAAAAAAAAAAAAGTGTAACCAGTATGATGGCGAACTAAACTTTTCATTTAGCTTAACTGCATGTACTAAAATAACTAAAACCGAAAAAAAAAAAAATAATAATAATAATAAAATATTAGTATATAGTATAATGATACTAAAATAGAACTATCTGCATAACATTTAAGTAAATGCATACTGTTAAAAAAAAACACAAGAGAGCTGTGAAAAGAGAGCTCCTCATTAGGAAAGCACATATTTAAACAGATTTACACACATAAATGCATGCATTTTTGAATGAGTTAGTAGCAAAACAGTTTTGGTGAGTGTTTGGACTGATTATATCCTTTGCAAATGTGGTAGACTCATACTGAGACACACACAATAATAAACACATAAACAAACAAACACATTTACAACACTGGGTTACTGCCAATAAATGCTTAGTTGGAGAGAGATGAAAAAAAAAGTTTGTATGGCGTGTATTTCCTTATTTAATACAAATTTATAGCCAAGCGGTTCACCTCATTTAGGCTTCTGTGCCTAATTAAACACAGCCATCACATCACTGACTTAACGAAATGAACACACTAAAGCTTTTGTTCGAATGCATCACTATATCAAGCAATGATAAACATATTTCAACATTAAAGCGATAGTTTATACAGAAATGAAATGACTTTCTACTTTCTGACAAACACAATCAGAGTTATATTAAAACATGTCCCCGCTCTCCCACTTTGGGGGTTTAATACAGGCCTTCTGAAGCAAAGTGATTGTGTAAGAAAAATATCCATATATAAAAGTATATAAAGTGTAATCTCTAACTTCCGCTAACTGTTGCATGCATGTTCAGTTCCAGTAGATGGTGTAGGACGTAGGCATAGCGTAAGCTCAAGTAAGAATATGCTTGTCTTATATGAGTCTTGCGAGAACAAAGTTTTGTTTACAGCTCGTATCTTGGCTTATAACAAAATCCTCCGACATTTTGCTTTACAACTATACTTGTAATTCGTGACCAGTGTTTTGTTTTGTTCTGTCCACTGCACTTCCTCCGTCCTACACCATTCTCTGGAATACCACTCTCGTGTGAACGTGCATACAACAGTTAGCAGAAGTTAGAGATTACAGTTTACAAAGTTTTAAATATGGATATTTTTCTTACACAAATGCAATGATTCACTTTAAAAGCCCTCTATTAACCCCCCGGAGTCTTGTGGAGTACTTTTTTTGATGGATGGATGCACTTTAGTCCACTTACAAAAAACTATTTTGACACCCATTCACTGCCATTATAAAGCTCGGAAGAGCCAGGATACTTTTTAATATAACTCCTATTGTATTTGTCTGAAAGAAGAAAGTCACACACACCTAACCTGTAAAAAAAAACAAAAAAAAAATTAAGTCTAAAATTTACAGTAAGAAAATGGTAGCAGTGGTACGTGTTTTTACAGATTTAACTTAAATTTACATGTAAAAACTGTAGTACATTAATGCTAAGTAATGCTAATATAATATTGTAATACATTTATATCCACCAAAAGTGGGCGGTGATGAGAAAGTCACATGATGAACCAAATTTTGCGAATGTCAATTTATGTTTTTTCACTTGCAAAAACAGTGTTTTACTGTGAAATTACATGAAATGTCCATTACAATTTTACTTACCATTAACCAGTTAATAGGTTTTTACTGTAGAAATTTTACTGTTTTTACCGTAAAATCACGATCATTTTTTACAGCTTGAGTGTGAGTAAATCATGGGGTAATTTACTCACCTTCATGTTGTTCCAAACCCATCAGACTTTGAAGTTTGTTCTTATGCGTCAAGCACAATGTTTACCATATTTGATGTGCTCCATGTATGCATTAGTGTTTCCATGTGAATAAAAGGCAAAAATAAATCAGTTAATTGCATTAAAGTGTATCTCCAAAAGACTTAAATCGTTTCATTTTATGTAGTATGAAGAAGAATATGATTACTTTTTCAGTGTTCTTTTGTACTTTTTGAAAGTTTTGTTTTCATGGACTTTCAGTAGATGGACAAAAATGATAAGAGAAAATGAAAAGCAGTCTTATGGATTTGGAACAACATGAGGGGTCTAAAATAAATGTTTTAAAAAGTGGTTTCGTAACGATGCCGTAGGAAAAAAAAGAAAACTTTCAGTGAATAGTTAAAAAAAAAAAAAAAATCTTTAATTATCTGAAGAACCTTTATTTTCAATTTTAAAGAACCTTTGTGGAATGGAAAACTTGCATGGATGTTAATGATTCTTTATGGAACCATCATAACCAATAAAGAGCCTTTATTTTTAAAAGTGAGTAAATGATGACAAAATTATTCATTTTTTGATGAACCATTCCTTTAGGAAAGAATCATACTCTGGGTAAGTTGGCAAATTCTGATGTGAATACTTGACCAATGCATTTCAAGCACGAGTTGTACCAACTTAACATGAATTTTTGTGTTACTGTGGCAGTAACAAACCTCAATACTCAAGGACTGAAAGAGTGTCTGTGTCATATTTCCAGATGTTATTATTCAGGTATCTAGCTCTAGAGAAATCATCCCTGTTAAGGCATTTTGCAACATTTTAAAGAGCAAACTAACAACTAATTGTAATATAGCTAGCAGAAAAAAGCTTATTCAAGTACTGATTAGATGAGATGCATCTAATCTAGTAGAAGAGCAGCAGCTTGACTGGATTTCACATTGGTTATCCATTAAACATCGGAGCATAGTGTTTGCATGATGAAAACAAACAAGGTCACACACACTCACACACAAACAAGTGGAGGGAACAGATCGTTTTGGTGATAGCACCATCTAAGGCAGATTTCCTGGAAGGCTTGTGACACAACTGAAGCGAGTGCACTTTCTAATGAAGCTCGACAAGATGCAACTTGACACCATTGTCCTTGCTCCCATGCTGATGCTACAGAAACACGCTGTTCTGACATTCTATTGCATGACCTCGTCATAAACGCTGCTAAGACGAAGAATGAAGAGATCAAACGCGAGGGCGTGATTGGATCGCTCTGGGCACTGTTTCATCAAACTATTACATCACTGCAGTGAGAGCCGATGAAACCCAAAGGGGAAATATCAAGGGCAACACGATGTTCCTTGCTCCTTTGGAATGTAGGTTTGCATTCACAATGGCAGTTGTTTACAACCGATTTCCATGAGAGCTAGTGATCTTGAGGTCCGTGCAGAATCAGCATCTGCAGAACTCTCAACTCATTTTGACACAGTTTACTATTAAGTATATTATGCAAATTATCCAGAAACTGTATGGGCCTGGGCATGTTTAACATCATGCAACTGCAACAGGTTACCAACAAGAGTCAAGGCAATGGAGCAAACATTAAAAAAACACCCATCTGGAAAGCAAAACAAGGCTTTCCTTTGCTTCCCACTGATTATTTTTACCAGGTTTGTACTAATGTACTAAGACAGTAGGGGAGCGCAGGGCACAACTTAACATTTTTTGAATCCATGTCGGGTTCAGAGCATAATTTTTTAATCCACATTAATTTCACACACGTCTATTACAAATATGTTTTGTTGTTTTATAATGACAGCGTATACGTGTTTCGTTACTTACACTGTTAAAAATAAAGGTGCTTCATGATGCCATAGAAGAACTTTTTGTCCAAATGGTTCCATAAAGAACCTTTAACATCTGAAGAACCTTACTGTTTCACAAAAAATTCTTTGTGGCCAAAGAAGGTTCTTCAGATTATAAAAAGGTAACGAAGAGATAGTTCTTTAAAGAGCCTTTGACTGAATGGTTCTTTGTGCCAACTAAAAATGGTTCTTCTATAGCATCGCTGTGAAGAACCTTTTAAAGCACCTTTATTTTTAAGAGTGTACCTCAAAGGAATGAAAGTGAAATGTGACAACATGCCCCGCAGGTGGGGCACATTGTAACATGTGAGGGGCACATTATAACATGACCATATGACAGCTTAAAATGTTATCTAATGAAAAAAACATACAAGGCAAACTAAAATATTTTGTCAATAAAACAAAATGCTTATCTTTTTTCAATTAAAACAATGGTGTTTTTTTTTTTTTTAATTAAAAATAATCTCTTTTTGGATTTTGACATTGAACACATTGCACCATGCTTGAGATGGCCCTGATGGCAACACACAGCTATACAGTATAATTCAAAACAGTGTGCGCACATGAAGAAACTAGGGCTGTCAAACGATTAATCGTGATTAATTGTGCACGAAATACTCAAAAAGGTTGTGTTTTCCTTATATTTGTGTGTGTACAGTGTGTAATTATTATGTATATATAAATACCAACACATTCATGTATATATTTAAGAGAAATATGGGTTACACTTTATGTTGATAGTCCACTTTAGACATTCTACTAACTATAAGTAACTTTGCAACTACATGTCAACTAATTCTCATTAATTTGCAACTACATGTCTACTAACTCTCAGAGCAGACTGTTAGGTTAGGTTTAGTAGAATAAGTTGACACATACTTGCAAAGTTTAGAAGAGTGTTAGAAGATATTAAGCCGACAGTCTACTAATACTCTAATGACTAGTTGACATGCAGTTGCGAAGTTACTTACTGTTAGTAGAATGTCTAAAGTGGACTATCAAAATAAAGTGTTACCGAAATATGTTATGTACAAAATATTTGTATTTAGATATAATATAAATTCTATACAAATTATAATCAATACATATACTTGTAAATGTTTCTTAAATATATACATGAATGTGTATATATTTAAGTACACACACATTTATCAGGCAAACTCAAACTAATCGCGATTAATCATTTGACAGCCCTAAAAGAAACACATTCAGACATTCAGAAAAATGCTCCCCTCTCTCCACACACAGCTCTCATAAACAAGCCAAAATGTTTTACATTTCTTATAATAATAATTTCTGAACATTAAACAAGGATTGTCAGTCTCTATTCACTTGTTTCTTGTGGTTTCTTCTGCTGAATCTAAACTGATAAATAACATATTGGAGATTAAAATAATAGCAGATTTGTCTCATTTTAAATGAATACTAAAAACTGAGATGAAAAATTCACTTCAGCCAGAAATGTATTTTAACTATGGTAAAATAATTATTCAGTGACATATTTAAAAGATTTTCGAATTTTGGCACACTTTTTTTCTCTATATAGTATTGATATTGCAACTAGTAAATACCGTTATGCTAGCATGTGTGGAAATATTTAAACCACATGTGTTACAAATAACCCCATGTTACTCTGGGCCCCACCCTCCCCTAATTAGTTCACTATACACCTTATTGATACTATATACAGGCAAATAGATGCACCCAGAATATGAACCCAACAGACTGAATGTGACTGAAAAGTTTATACATTAAAATACATTAAAGTATTAAAATAACACTGGTGTACGGCCCCCTTGCATTGTTTGACCTGCAATACGAATGGCACAGTGGTTCACATTCGGTGTACGAAATGAGAGCTTTAGACCACATAAAGTCTTTCTTTTTTGTCTGCCCATATTGGTAAATACCTGGCTCTTGATGATGTCATCATCCCGGTGGATTTGCAGGACATAGCCGCTGTTGCACGTGACAGTGCAGCGCGCTCCGTTGAAGTAGCCGCCGTCGCTGCACTGCACCTCTGCATTCCGGATCAGCGGCTCCTGGCAATCAATGGCTTCACAGGAGTAATGAACACAGCTGAAAATAAAAAAGATTGATATGTGACAGTATTGTATTTATTTAACACAGGGGTCATCAGAAAACTTCCAAGACGTTTTTTTTTTCGTCTGATTTAGAAATCAAATTAACTATTTATTACTATGAAACCACATATTTTCAGCACATTTACAGTAATCAACTGTCCAGATGCTTTCATAAACGTACATTTCACTTTTTTCAAATGAAAATCAATATCTATCTTTTACAAGAAAAAAAAAAGTTGTTTTGGTGTCTTATGTCTACACTGTTCTTTGTAACATAAAGAGTAATTCATGTGGCCAGATTAACAATTCTGGACAAATTGAGAGCTAAACTCGATCCTCAGAAAAAGAGAAACAGAAAAAAAAAAAAAAAAAGCCAGTGGGAAGGAAAAATAAATCTCCACTGGAGTCAGTTTGTAAATGCAGAGTTGGCATTTTTCAACTCTTAGCTGACCAAGTAGAAACCTGGCAGATCTGGCGGTGGCCAGAGGGGCAAACATGAGGTGTGGGAGCTTTCAGTAAGCAAGAAAATAAGAAATATGGTTTAAGGTTTCAGACACATTTTTCTTAAAGCAGGAGAACCTGAAAATAAGTTTCTCTCCAGTACTTGGAATCACTAAAATGTTGTTCTAAGTTGGAATCAATACACCTTTTTTCGCTTTTTAATGGCATCAATAAAAACAAGCACACATAACGCTACATTGGATGTTGGCATTCAAAATATTGACATACATATATATATATATATATATATATAAATAGAAAGTGTATGTAGGCATCTGTAAGATTACAAAACACTGCATTTTTGAGTTACCATTGTAAGTATTTGGCCTAAATTCCTCTTATTAGTTTGCAGATTAATTTATGGTGCACCCATTAACCAGTGAGCCAAGACCCAGGGCCAAACACAGCCCTCTAAACGCATTAAACTGATGCTATGAAAAAAGGGAGGGACACATAAAACCAATCCATGTTAATGGCCCCTGTTGTTAACAACATTGGGAATAGGGGACATAGTGTCAATAGTGTTTCGTATTGGACAGCGTTACGGGAAATATGGTGTTAGTGGTCAAAGGCCTTCGGATAAGGTCGGCATTAGATCTAGATAGAGCAGATCAGATTTGTGTATATGTGCACTAGAGAAACATAAGTAGTTTGCAAATTCTGGATATTCAGCATGCATGCCTCTGAGCATTATTTTACTCAGATAAATCAGCCAAAGTGCACTATGGACCTGAAGCAAATCAAACTGTTGCCGATACAGTGTCAGAGGAGGCGCTTTGCAGTCAAAGGACCATTGATGGCTTTAACTGAATGCAAAGTGGCTGTTTCAAAATGACCTCATTCTATAAATCAAACACATTATGTTTATTGTACACAGTGTTGGGGAGTAACTAATTACATGTAATGGAATTACGTAATTTAATTACAAAATAAATGTAATTGTAATTAGTTACAGTTACTGAGAAAAAATGTGTAATTTAATTACAGTTACTTTTGAAAAATGCCAGTGATTACAAAGGCGATTACATCTGAATTTTTTCACACACCCACCCCCACTTACAGATTTTATTGACTTCTTTCATAAATTGCATTGACTGCTCTAAAATGAGACACCAATGTTTCAGGAGTCTAGGACACAGAATAGGACACATGCTTATTCAATAACTCTTTTATTTCCTATTTGGGTTTATGCATAAACTTTATTTTTTTAAGATGGTTTTTTCCAAGGCATTGTTTCTGTCATAACTATGCAAACATTTGATTTCAAACCCAGTATCATAGCTATTAAACTGTTTCTTGTTATGATGTTATTTATGTTATGATCTTGTTATGACATATAGTGCAACTGCGCGCACGGTGACCCAAGTTCGATTCCCATCTCAAGGCCCATTTGTTGATCCCAGCTCTTTCCTGTCATCTCTCTACTGTCCTATCACAATAAACGGCATAAAAAAGTAAAAAAAAAAAAAAAAAAAAAAAGTCTGAATTTGTGGTGGCTGTGCTTTAAATAAATTATTACACAGCTCAGACTCATTCGGGGCAACTTAAGTCAGTGCTATATGCTTGATAATTTTTTGTGGCGGAAGCTTTGAGTTTGGTTAGCTAATAAAATATTAAAGCTTAATTCAATATTATGTGGACAATTTCTTAATTCTGTCATCCTGGTATTGTGAACTCACTCTATTGTTTCATACAAACACAGCTGCTGCCATTTTTTTTTTTTTTTTTTTTTGTACACTGTAATTGATTATAAGATAACTAACAAACTAGTACTACTACTTAATTATTTATGTGGTGAAATGTTGTGTAAGAAAACTGGTGTGACTGCACTGTATCCCTAAAATGTCTAGTTTGAACTTGCCGTTTGCTAGTGACTGATTTCTTTGTGGAAGCTTTGCTTCCAGATCAGTGTTTCATGTCTAATAATTCTGACACGAAACATCTAAATAATCTATCAAGCAGCTGTGTAATAAGTGAGATAATGTACATTCAGCCAGCTGTTATCGCAAAATAAAGATGTATGTTATCCCTTACTTATTATAATCTTAATTCAAGTGATATAGGATT
Organism: Labeo rohita; assembly: GCF_022985175.1. Classification (NCBI taxonomy): domain Eukaryota; kingdom Metazoa; phylum Chordata; class Actinopteri; order Cypriniformes; family Cyprinidae; genus Labeo; species Labeo rohita. The sequence goes on along the minus strand of NC_066873.1, from coordinate 4,254,093 downwards.
TTGAAAGTCTGAGAGTAATCAGTGTTAAGTGATACTGTAAGGTTAACCCTGCCTGGTTTAAATGTTTCAAAATGATGAACAGTTGAAAATATTAGAAATTAGAAAAGTAATCAAAAAGTAATTAAAAGTAATGTTACATTACTTTAATAAAGTAAACATTTCCAAAGTAACCTTCCCAACACTGATTGTACATCCTTAAATGAACGGATGCTATTATATATTATTGTAAGCATGATGAATGTGTAACACAGCTCTCATGTTGGGTTCTAGTGTCTTGTTTATGCGGTTTTTAACCGGTTTGGATGCTCGCTATGGTTTGTTACAAGATCACTATTATTTTAAGTTGAAACAATGCATAGATTACTTCTGGAATCATTTAGAAGTCAGATGTAAAGGATTTTCTTCAAGTTTCCTGGCGATGGTTCCAGCTGTAAGATATGTGGTTCAGAAGAGATGAACTCACTGCACTAATGGAGAGTTTGTCAATGTGCAGTGATACGCATAGTCTCTTCAGGATTTATTTTGTCTTTTTTGTTCCTAGTTTTGTGTGTTTTTGGAGTCTCCTTATGGAACATAAATGTCATACAGCCAGATTCAAATAAAAGTTAGAGCAGTGTGCTGTTCTGGCCCCGAAAACATCAGGAAACAATATAAAACAGATCCCCTTAAAAAGGTCACATGAAACTTTTTTTCAGTATACATTAAATACACGTGAAATGTTAAACAAATTTCATAATTCATTGTTCATTACTATTTCCCCGCGTCTCTGACCAATTAAACAGGCCATTTGTGGATGCTGAGCAACAATGCTTTGCTTGCTGTCAGGTATAATAAAGTTAAAGCAGGAAAAAGTATTTGGCAGCGGGGCAGAATAATAAACTTGTTTTCCCTTTGAATTATGTTTATTTTCCTTTCCCATTTTTTTCCTCTTGCATTAAGCATAACCCTCACTTAATTTTGTTAGATGTCTCTGAAAACAAGACTTTATTTTATTCGGCTTGTCAACTGAATGTTTTTCGCTTAAAGCAGAACTCCACTTTCAGAACAACAATTTACAAAAAATTTACTTACCCCCTCATCATCCAAGATGTTCATGTATTTCTGTCATTCAGTCGTGAAGAAATTATGGTTTTTGAAAGCATTTCAGGCTTTCTCTCCACATTAGAGCCCTTTGAAGCTGCATGTAAACTACATTTTGGAAGTTCAAAATCGGCGCACCAATGAAGTCTATTATATGGAGAAAAATTCTGAAATGTTTTCCTCAAAACCCATAATTTCTTCATGACTGAAGACAGAAAGACATGAACATCTTGGATGACAATGGGCTGAGTAAATGATCTGTAAATTGTTGTTCTGCAAGTGGACTTCTCCTTTAAGGATATATTAACTGGAAAACAGGACAACAGTATTGACTAAGAAATTGACATTTTCATAAGGTGTTTACCCTGTTTTATGGTTTAAGGTACTTCTTGATGCATAAATGTGGGAGGTCATATATGAATGTGTTTGCGACTTCGGAAACTGGTGAACTGTTTTGGACTGAGGAAAATGTTTTGAACTTTGAATGTCACAGCACATGCTCATATTACAACAAATATCAGGGATAATTTCTTTGTAAATTCCATTAACCTTCAAAACCCAGTGGACAACTTTTTCAAAAATTCTTCATTTTACTCTCTATCATAAACTGCATGGATAACCAGGAGTGACATCTCATAAGGACTATGAAACCTGTCGTGTGACTCTAGGCCTGACTGCTCACCTCTGGCCCATGGGGTTGTATATTTCATTGCTCTGACAGCCGCTGATGGTGATCGGGTCGAAGAACTGGAAGGAACGCAGGCCGACGCCTGAGATGGCCACGAAATCGGAGCGGAACATGAGGAGAATGGCTTTGGTGTGGTAGAAGGCCATGCTCAAGTCATGACTCACAGGGATGACCAGAGGATTGGTGCGGCAGCTCAAACGCCAGTCGCCTAAACATTTCAGGGGAAAGAATGGCCACATATGAAAGCAATCAGCATTTAGCCAATTGCCAATATTAGAATTAAAGTCAACAGTTCCACAAAACTGTGAAATGTCACGTGTTCCCACCTAGGCTGTGGACGCCCTCTTTGGTGTCGATCAGTTGGACTGTGATGTTGCACTGGGCTTGGTCAATGTAGCTGGTTCCGTCTGCAGCTAAATGGATAATAACGGCTGCAGCAACCATAGGATGTGAGAAATACGCCTGCCGGAGACAAGAGCTGGTCTTACATTTATGCAGAAGTCTTCCTCTATACTGTAGTAACAGTCACTAGCATAGAAGTTGAGATTTGGGTCTAACCATTAGACCCAGTGTAGCAAAACTGCATCACATGTTTGAGGCATAACATGCAAGTCAATTTTGAAATTTTAGGCTATTTTGCTTCTATAACGTGTCATTCAGTAGAAAGAAAACGTCCAAAATACATATTTAAATGTTTCTATTATGACACCTTTATCTGTACAGGTAGAATTTAATTGCAATATGTAACCTTAAAAAAGTTTTTCTGGTTATTCCGAGTCAAAAATCTCCACTTAACTTCATCGTTTTGATTCTATTCATATTCTGAATAGATTTTACAGAGGATTTGATATATAATTCACTTGATTTATATAACATTTCATTCCTGAAAACAAATTAAAAAATTCATTTTCTTTTCCTGTTGACAGTATTTTATGATTTATTGAGGGATAAAAAGAGAAATCCAAAATTAAATATTAAAAGCCTTTAATATGTCAACAAAGTGAAACAAGAATTTTAAACCTGGCTTTATTCAAAATTCTGATTTCTGTTCTGGATGTATGCCTCATTTGCATTTTGAAACATACAATTTCAGAGAACTTATAATTATGTCTTAATGTACTGTTAGTAACTGGAGAAGCATGGTAATGTTAAGATCATGTTCTGTGTTCTGTTCTGCATTTTAATTTGTACGACCTGGTTTTCCTATGTTTTGTTCTTGTTTCCCTGTGTTTCCGCTTTTCATTTGTCACCATAGTAACCTATTGAGTTAACTGAATTGTTAATTTTCACAACTGTCTTTTGTTTTACCCCTCATCAGATCTAGTATATCTTGTCCTATTTTAGTTCAGTTCAGTTTTTTGACTTGTACTGCTGCAGTGTCATGTGGTTTCTCCTGTGATTATGGTTATTCATTTGTATGGTCTTTTTTGGTGTTGTTAAAAAAAAAAATAAAACAAAGAAAAGCTGCATGATTCTGCCTTCTCACCCTGTTTCCCTTAACTGAAATGACAGTGATAACGATTCATTAAAAGTTTATCCTATTCACCTGTAGTGTCTCACCCTAAAGTAATTAATAAACCTGCAAGCTACAACAGCTTATATTCTGCAATGCATCATAACAGCTACTGTGGCGTGAAGTATGTAAATAAAATTATAATATAAAACAAAATCTCACCTTTAACCAGTACTGGGGATACCAGGAAACACCCTGGGCCTCTCGACACGGAAACCAGGCGTACTGAGACACTCCATCGGAAAGGTCAAACACTTTGGACTGGCACGTCTGGGGACAAACAGACAATATATACATTTACCAGTGCTGGGCAAAATTCAAGAATTAACTGAATTACAATCAATCAATAAACCACAGGAAATGCCATCAAATCGTCAAACTCCAAGGCTTTTTAAAACTTTTTTTAAAACTTTTTCTTTTTTTCTCTATATACAGTACATGGTTTTTAAAAATGACATTTTACAGTTTATTTTAAGGAAGAAGCATATGGTTAGTATTTGTGTTGTTTTGTCTGCTAGAGTTATACCGCAGGTTGACAGCTCTGAAAACAATGTCTACCCTGATCTGCATCGTGTGATGTGTTGAGAATACTGCGAAAGTGATTTTATCGAACCTCACTGAGAAAAAAAAAGAGCTGTAGACATCATGACATTAGACAAGGACACCATGTTTCGCCCATTCTCCTGACCAGATGAAATATGATACATGTAATTGGAGCCACTATGGAAACCACAGAGAAAAATAATGAAGCATCTGACCAAGAGATCTGTTGATCTGTCATGTATGATCTGGTCCCTCAAGGGAATAAAGCATTCCCTAAATGCAAGGCATGCACTTTTTTTCGTTTATGCAAAGCAAGAAGCCTTCGACCAAACTCTTGTGAAAAAGACATGAGCTTAATTGTATCGATTGTGCATTAGTAGTGTACTTAAAATCTCAAATGTATATGAAAAAAAAAAAATGATGATAATAATAATAATAGTTAATAATGTAATAAATAATAAACAAGTATTATATGTTGTATTATTATATTATATATTATGTTGTAAATAATGTTCAGTTTCTTGCACAGATGGATCGTTTTGCTTCATAAGATCTCAAAATATCACCAGGAGCCACGTTATTCATTTCATGTTCTATGACATACGCTTTTTTTTTTTTTTTTTTTTTTTGGACACCTGTTGACCTGCATTTTATGAATCACCAAGGACCACAATTTCAGCTAAAAATCTTTACTCTTCTACTGGAGAAAAAAAGTCACCTACATCTTGGATGGTATGAGGGTGAGTAAATAATAGCAATAAATAGTGTTTTGCAATGCAACATGAACACGATAAGTACATTGTACCATTGTAACTATAATACACGTTCATTTAATTGTAATTACCATGCAATTAAGTGTCTGAAAAAAATTACTTTCAGTTCACATTTAATGTGTATTCTTTAAAGTATATTAAAGTTATGAAAGTATATTATTCTAATTATTATTCTTAAAGTATGTTTTCATAATAATAACTACTCTTTTTAAAAGTAAACTATAGTGTACTTTTCACAAGGGAAGGTACCAAACGATACCTGCACAGTGGCTTCTCCGCTTCTCTGCATGTACTTATCATTGATTTGATGAGGTCATTGGGGGAATGGCTACCTATCAGTGGGTGGTGGAAGTCTCCCTGCGGATGCATAGCAGGCCTGTGACATCACTGTAAAACCACAACATCACCGCCAGGAAAGGCCCACCAATAGCCCAGCATGAGGGGCTAAATAAACCAATAAAACAAATGATCTACAACTTATTGACTCAAACCACAGGTTACTGGAATGTGAGGACAGGCTGTAAATTATAAAAGGAGCTGGAAAAATCAACACTCAGTGCTCGGAGCTGGTTGGGGTGTATTTTCAAGTGAGAGGAAAACACTTGATTGAGATTTTGTGCTGTGAGGCTGGTCACGTCAGTAAGGTGGATCACTGACAGCTGCAAAGTTCAACTTGGTGCGGTTTGGCGGCCTAGTCTCAAGTGTGTGATGTAATAGTGGTTGTTTTTGTCACCATGTCCTACACCGTGGTATGTATGTGTAGCATAGCAGGCGGCATGCAGAAAAACTGCACTTATAACCCAGCACCACGGTCGACCCAGCAACTGGATGTTTCAATGTGAAGTTAATTATAAGCAAACAACCTCAAGCATTCACTCCTGAAAACAAAGTAAGCCTGGGATGGTTTGACAATTGTGTCCAAGAGCTAATGTCTACCAGCTGTGTAGTTCTGGAGTGGAACGCCCCCCTACCACCACCTTACTACAGACACATATACACAGAACCACAGCCAAACCCCAAGATTTTGTTTGTAAATCACCACTTAAGATAAAAGGGAAATGGAGAAGAATCATTGGGAGCCACAGGGGCAGGCCTCCTGCGTGCCTGTCCCTCCTCTGTCTGCATGAGCAAAACTCTTCTTGCTCAGTTCAGCTGAGGCCTCACCTCACAAGTTCCAGTGCATGTTAGAAAGCTGCATGTGGACTCGTTGGATTAAATGGAGTTCCTAACAAAAGCTGGGTCTGGTCTCCATCAGTTAAAATCACGTTTATCGGTTGTCGCCATGGGCGCCCAACAACTGGGGGCCACTAGATCCTAATTCTGCAACAGTTCTTTTGGCATTCCTCCACCATCTTGGCTTGTTATTAAAACTAGTCAAGGAAGTTCTTGGGCAGATGTTTCCAGATACGCCAACACTGCCTCCTTAGAGTCTCTACTACTGAGCTGATGATCAGAATAAGGTGTGTCTGATTAAGGAGACAGGCAAAATGTGCACTGTTTGGGGGACTCCAGGAACAAGGGTGAGGACCACTGTCCTAGAGGGTACCTCAGGCTCATGGTAGATCTCGAGCTTGAACCCTCCATCATGGACGGCAAACAAAATGTGCATACCTCCTCTTCATTAAAGATCACATGAACATATGAACTTGTCAGCTAAGCTAGGTTCAGCAATATTCGTGTTTGTACAACTTCGCACAATTTGCACAATTTTAGTAATCCTTTAGAAAAGATGTGGATATGCAACAGGTGTCCTCTGCAGAGGTAAAACAAAGTACTCCACGGTTGACTCAGTCATGATAAAGTACAGGGTTCTTACAGAGAAATCCATGTTTCTCTGTACAAAAGGCTCACTGAAGAACAGCTGTGCGACCTGGCACTGAATCAGTTCCTGGATCGCTTGATTAAAGGATAAGTTTGCAGATTTCCAACTCTTGTATTGTTACAATGTCTTTAGCATATGTTCATGAACAATCTGCAGTATTTCTCCATGTTACTTGCTCTCAGATGTCCTTGTTTGTTTGTCAGCAAAAGTGTGAGAGTTCGACGCGGAGCTGTTGAATGTCTATCGGATGGCACAAAATGACACAACCTGCATCATCCAATAGACTTTTGGCAGCTAAAGATCTAGCTTACAGAGGGTCAGTGCCAAAATCAAAAGTGCAATACGGGTGTCAAGGTTTTTTTCTCCTTTCTCTGTTTTCTATAGTCACATGGCACTACTGCATGGACAGCCAAGTTTTATTAAAAGTCCATCTTGCTATAGTGCTATATGTGTGATTTTGTCTTTTGCAAGATCTCTCAATGCAGAATCATCTGCTGAAAGTTGATGTGCACGAAGAATGCAAATGTGTAGCTGTTCGTGCTTACTAGAATAATGAAAAATGAACATATTTGTGTCATTGTGAACATTTGAAGGCATTTTGTCTTTGTTTTTCCTTCTTAAGGACTTTCAACTCCTTGCTTTTCTTTAGCATACACAAACCATTTTAAGGGAAATGAGTGTTTCTTGTTTGGAATCTATTTGCATATTTGCTTGTTTATTTTCCCTGCCCACATTGGATAAACTTGAACTTGTTTTTCCAGCGAAATTGGGACAAATAAGACAGTGCTTTGCCAACTAACCACCTAACATCTGCAAGATATTTATCGAAAGACCTTTGTGAGGTTTAAACAACCATCACGACATGAGGGAACCCTGCAGAAAGTTTGCCATGTGAGGTAACATCCTTTGGAAGCCATGCAGACAGGCTCACAAATCTGCCACAAAAGCTCTCGCAGAATAAGGGAAAGTGTTGGGAGTGGGACCACACTTCTCGTCTAGGTGCAAGCTCAAACATATCAATCTCTCCCAGATAGTTTATGACAGCACTGATCTCATAAGTGGGACTGCACCTGGTACAGCTTCATCTAGTGTGTCAGGCCTGAAGCATTGGCTCTTGCCTCTGTGGGCACAGAAGGAAAATGTGTGGTTGGCCAATGGCTTCCCAAGAGCGGTCCGTCTGTGAGCTACCTCCACATCACATAAACAGCCCTAGTTCAACAGGCTTCCAAAAACCCTGGCGTTTTAACAGCCAGCAGTGTAAATGGAGGTTGCCAGTCCAGTCTTCAATGGGAAAACCAAATGGTCTTTTTAATTATAAATGAAGCAGCAGAAGCTCAAACAGTATGGAAAAACCAGCCGCCCCTTTTCTGGCTGCACAAAGTATTCAAATCAAATTCTTAAATGAAATTTACACAAAATCAGTTGATCAGCCCTAGATCTCTGGGCTTCTCTCTATGTAAATTAGGAAACCCTGAGAGATGACTGCACAAAGTTATCTTGCCACATTGCAGCACAGCAATCAAAGCATTGCTGAAGACGATTAGTGACCCAGCAAGGAAATGGGCGTGACTCATCTGCCCCTCCCACCTGGCAAGACCTTGCCAGCGTTTTGTGGTTGCGTCTGTTCACACGCAGACTCCAGCAGCACAATGCTCTCCTGTGTGCCGTCATTATGCCTCCAGGGCAATGGAGCTTGCGTCATCGCTTTCTGAGGAGCATGGACACTTTCGAGATCAGCTGGCTGCATTATGCGACCACGCTATGCTAGCATGTGCTTACTTAATGTTAACGGGTGAATTCCCCCCGGACCAGCATCAGCTAAAAGCAGCATCCCAATGGTGCCACCACATGAACAAGATGTTCTGTTCAAGCATTATTACATCGGAGAACTCTGAGTCCTGTTCGTGCCTGGCCAGGTGTAGGGTGTAAGAAGTGCCTCAACTGACCCCAACAGCAGTTAGCCCAAGAGACAGGTAAAATTAGGAGTAGGTAATTATTTAAATACGTCAACCGTAATTTTGATGCACGATTAGCTGGTCTGTGTAACAAACCCAAAACTTTCTTCCCAGGCTTTTAAACATGCACAGAATTGGAAAGGTTACACTTATGAAACAGGGTGCTATATAAAAGCAACTGCAGAAACTGTTGCCAAATTATAGAAGTATAAGCCGTTACATTTACAAAGTATGAATAGTATTACATACTATTTTATTATTGTGCAAAATAGGGATGTGCCTAAGGAAGGGTGACCATACAAGCCATTTGAGAAAATGGTCAAAGCGATGCAAATACGCGTACATATTAGATGTGTTCGTTCGTTCATTCATTCGACTTGTAGCGTGCTGTGCAGACCGATGATTGTATAACATCAAAGTACTGTGAGTCTGCTCTCTATAGCCTTATTGCTGGTATTGTTATTTACTATTGGTTTTATGGGTTAGGAAGTTGTGTAATAGTGATTGTTCCGTTGTGCACTGTTGATATACTGTCTGCACACCTTGCCCCCCTGTATAGTATGTTTAAAGTGTGATATATGTGATATATGTTATTTATGTGTGTATACGCAGCAAAATCCTGGATATTGTAGGCAATACAGAAATCCTGGCCAGGACGTGTCCCATAAAAATGGCATGTATGGTAGATTAATTTATGACAAGTGCACCTCAAAAACTGACATCATAACAGAAGTTCTGACCTTTTTCACAAAAAAAGGTATTTTTTCGTTGTCCTTTCCCGTCACATTTTAGAAATCATCATAAATTATATATCAACTGAAAGCTTAAAACCTCAAAATTCATCCTGTGAAAACCAATTTAATATCAGACTTTGCATGGTGAGAACTGCTCACTGGAAGATTCTATGGGGAACCAAAAATGGTTCTTCTATGGCATCACTGCAAAAACCACCTTTTGGAACCTTTATTTTTAAGAGTGTAGTCTGCTATTATTGTGCATGTCTCAGAAATCTGAATTTGTCAAGAGTACCATTGAACTAAGATATACCATAATATGCATATTTTTCACTTTTTGAAATGCCTAATGTTTATGTTTAAACATTCTGCGTGATGACTTAGGTTGCTGTATTTTTGGCCAATTATTTGTATTATCTCTACAATAATTAAATTGAAACACATAATAGCCCATAATTGGTACAGCTAAAATTGGCATATTTAAGATATACATAAGTCTATGCATTAATATTCTTCATTTTTACATATTGTCATCTCATATTGTCAAGTGTGAAAAGAGCTTATATGCCAAATAAATGCTGCTCTTGTTTTGAATCATACCATTTGATAATTAACTTAAAGTTTGTTTAATGTTCAGGAGAAGTCCACTTCCAGAACAAAAAAGTACAGATAATTTACTCACCCCCTTGTCATCCAAGATGTTCATGTCTTTCTTTCTTCAGTCAGTAAGAAATTATGTTTCTTGAGCTGTCTTGACCGTATTGAGTTCACGCTGACTTAGACAAGACGAGCGTTTGAGGTTAAAAAGTATATAAATTGTCAATTTGTTTCGAAAATGACAGATCGTTTTGCTAGATTAGACCCTTCTTCCTCGGCTGGGATCGTTTAGAGCCATTTGAAGCTGCATTTGAACTGCATTTTGGAAGTTCAAACTTGGGGGCACCATTGAAGTCCATTATATGGAGATAATTCCTGAATTGTTTTCCTCAAGAAACATAATTTTCTATCGACTGAAGAAAGAAAGACACAAACATCTTGGATGACTAGGGGGTGAGTAAATGATCTGTACATTTTTGTTCTGGAAGTGAACTTCTCCTTTAACTGCAACTGAACTACTTTAATTGAAACTGTAGCTTGCCAGGCTAATCATAATTTAAGGTTCCTCAGCACTGGCGATGTAGGAGTCATCTGTGAAACATCACTGACTCCTAACAACCTGATAACACAGAACTTTCAACTGGAATCCACAGTACGCAACTGCTCCGTGATTAATTGGTATTAAATGTTAATTTAATAGTGTAAATGCAAATGACCTAAATCAAGAGCATTTCTTCCAGGCCACACAGAAGAAAAGACACTGTGTTCTCTCTAGATATAAGACATACAGCTGGTCTTCAAAATGTCAGGTGGTGAGCAGAGACGTTACAGTGTGTAAGTTTTCAGATGTGGCTTTCACATGAATGAAAGCGTGCTCCCTTGACCTAAAGATCAGTTTGTTCTTCACGGCAAATAGCTTGAAGCAGTGGCTCCAGGCCCACTGGCATCTGATGCTCCAGCACAGAACCATCCTCCCCCCTGCACTCCGAAACCATCCCAGCAGATCCCTATCGGCTACGCTCATTTCCCTACAAGAGTGAATGGGCCTTGAAGGTACGGGACATGTCCAAATCATTCTGAATGAGGGGACTCAACAAACAACTGAAGAAAACAAAACAACACAAGCATTTCAAAGATGCAAGTATTTCAAAGCTGATGGGCCACTTCAGACGGCAGTACAGACGGCAGATGGCACTCTAAGAGCCAGATGAAGCTAGAGTCATGTGAGCGACATGTTTAAGAGTATGAATGAAGTGGGTGAATCTCACGAAGACTGTTCAGGTTGTTTTGCATTAACAAGCAAAATCTACTTTTAGGACCATTTTTAGAGGGCTTAAATATATTATGTAATGTGTAACTCGCACGTTTTACTTTTGGAATTTTTTTCTTCTTGGACATTTTAGGAAACAGACATTCCTCAGCCATACTTAACACTGTCTGTTCTTAGAAGGCAACAGGCCAGGACATTGTGCTCAAGGGCCGTTTGACACTGAGGTCGACGTGTAATTTTGCAGACATCTTTATGGTCTGCTCAGCTCTGGAGATTTTATCTCCAGTCTTACCAAAGAAACTAATTCAAGTATTTGTGGCAAGCCAAAGTTCTTAAATGAAAAGGACCATCTTTTGCAAAAGCCAACAAGAGTTCCAAAAGACTTAACCATATAAACCCACATTTACTGTTTTTTTTTTTAAGTAAACGTGTGAACTTTTATATTGTTAGCACTTCAAGATGAACACTTACTGAACTGATGCAACTTCGGTTTACTTAATTATCCATTAAAAAAAATAAAATAAAAAATACATTCAAAATGTGAGTATCAAATATGACCCATCAGGCTTTTGAGGAATGGTTATTTGTTCATCTCTCAAGCATCATTTTAATGCTTTACATGTTTTAATCTTTAAATTAAGCATTTAAATATCATCTTATTAAGACATATTATAGATATAGAGTGATAAATGACATTTCCATAATTTTATGTAAGTAGCCTGCTATACTGTTATTAAGATATCATTGATTACATCACAAGCACACAGAATGTCATCTTTTTGGCCTTATAAATATTAGAAAATTGCACTAAATTGCATATTTTGGTTCGGTTTGGACCTCCAAAAAAAAAAAAAAAAAAAAAAAAAAAAAAAAAAAAGTTTGTTTGTTTTAGTTTTTTGCTATATTTTGTCTAAAGGTTCAATAAACTGTTAAAAAAAATGTTTATGACTACTATTTTATATGTCAGGCTTTACAGGGTAAGAAAGCTTAAACTAGCTTGAAAACCACTTTTAAGACCATTTGTACACAAAACAAAAAGTATAAACTCACAAATTGTGAGTATAAACGGTTTAATTACGCTTTTCATAGGGAAAAGTTAAGTCTGATATCACGTCAACGTCAGATGAACCTCTGAAAAATGGCATATGTTGTGTCAAATCAGCCAATAATATTGCATCTTGTCAAATTAAGAACATTTCTGGAGAGCAACATGCATCAAATTCAGTAGATGAATAGACTGTATAGTCCATAAAGCTCATTCACACTGGCATCAGTTTATAGAGACAAAGTTACCAGAAGCCATTCATTTACAAAGTTACAGAGCTGTTTGTTTGTGGTGACATGAGTGAATACTGGAATAACAAAGTTCAGTAATACAAATTGTACAGTGATGTGATGGATTGACTACAGCAAGCTGACATGACACTAATCATGCAGCTTTTGACACTAATCAAGCTGAAACAACCACTAGGTAACCTCCATCGCTGTCTGTGTGAATGCACCTAAGGCTGAGTCTAGCGGGAAACTAACCTTAGTAATAGCAGGATATCCAGCAGCCACGTCGGCTGGGCAGTAAAGCCTCTCTTCATGGGACACTTCCACTGAGGTGGCCCACTGGTCCAGAAAACCATTCGGCGTGTACAGGCCACAATCCTTCACACTTGTCTCCCGCTCAAAGTCTTCACAGATGCCGTCGCCGTCATAATAGTAGCACATGCTGGGCTCATCTGAACACACACGTGTATGTTTGTGTTTGAGAAAGACAGAGAGAGAGTTATGTTAAAATAAACAAATAAATTCTACAAACACTGAATATACATTTTTAAATAAAGGTACTAGCACAAAAAAGTACTAGCATGTTTATCTTTTTCTGAATATAAATATGCTTGGAAACTGCTTTGAAACTATAGCTCATCAAGCCATATGCTATTCACACTATACATTTACTGTTTGTTGGAATGATCACAAATCCATAAAATCTGTAAAAAATGTCACTGCCATTGGTAATGACTACTGACATTTTAGTCTACAGTATAACCAATTGCATTTGCTTATTAGTGCATACAAAGTTCCTCATGATCTATGACGAGTTTTACAAGGTTGATGTCATACTAAACACCAACAAAAAAAGAAATATTAAAAAAAATAATAATAAATTAATGTCCTGTTTCATAAGGCTCCACGGTGACAAGCGAGTAAATAGAGCCTGAACTCAATGAAGAAAGAAAGAAAGAAAGAAAGAAAGAAAGAAAAACGACTTTTGATACACCTCTTGCACACAAAGTCAACTTTCTTGCAGTCTGTCCAGATATGTTAACAAACAGCAAACCCAAACGATTTGTATATAGCAGCTATCATCTTGACAGAGTTACGTAATGCAGAGTTCTTCAAAAAGTGGCTCTGTAGCTGTACTGCTTGAAGGTCTGCCAATTATTGTTTGATCTCCAAAGTTGAACCCATTTTCCTTCCCACATTAAACTGCATTAAGTAAAAGACAAATTTAATGCATGATCATATGACTCTATTCGATATATCTCATCAATAATACTTATTTTAATGGCTTTCAAATGTAAGTATCATAAATTATGTATAAACATGTTACTATACTCATGTTCTTATGGGTCAGACTAAAATGTTGAAATGCACCACTCAGTTTTATGCAATGTAACAGTGCACTGTAACTCTGTCCGTCAAGGGATCAAGGTTGAGTGATCTGCTGTAAGGATTCATACATTCATATATATTTGCCTATCCTTTTTCAGTGAATTCATTTAGATGTTGATACTGTGCAAACACAAGGAACAAAACATTTGAAAAATCTATATGTACCACTGAGTTGGGTTTTAATGAAAATCTGATGTAAATAAAATGTAAAATAAAGTGCAAATATTTACATTTATTATGAAATTGATTTGAATTAAAAGTATGCAACCCAGGCTCATTGGGCACTTGTGAATGAAAACAGTGAGCAATTAAAAAGTTTTATCCAAAACATGTATATGGCATTTTTTTATTACAGTGATTGTTCTACATATAGTGCCAGTTCAGAAATGAAATGTCCGGTGAGTGGCCCTGAAAGGTTAATGCTCGATTGCATTTAAAAATAACATGCCACAAACACTAAACCTACCTGTAAAACAATAATGTTAAAGAACGTAAATAAAGTAAATATGTTGTACCGGGTGTGCTACCGAGCAATTCTACTATATCAAAAAACAAATATATGGTGCTGATAATGTGATGCAAACATCAAAATGTATTAGTGTACAAATCATCCACTGTTGCAAAGCTGTTTTGAGCTCATATTGTGCAAGGAACTACATTAGAATAAATCTTTATTAATCAATAACCTGTCCCTGTAATCGTAATTTCTTTGGAAAGTAATAAAAATAGTTGATGTTTTACTGCCTCTAGTGTTTATTTCAGCTGGAACAATTTTGGAGTTTTCAAAAATGTGGGCAGAGGCTTTTTTTTATTTTTCATTGAGACTGGGTTGGAATTTGGTCTGTATTAAATACTGTGACTTTCTTTATAGAAGTCAGTTAAAAATATTTGATGATCTGTTGGAATTTAGAGTCTTGAAAAAAAAAAAAAAAAAAAAAAAAAAAAAAAAAGTATAGTTTCCATTTTGTATTAGACCACACACAAAAGATTGTTGGATATGATAGGTAGCAAAGTCAACATCCACACCTGTCAATGATAAGTGAATTCAGAACCAGCCATAACTAATATTTTTACTAGCCATGCAACTGTTTTGCATTTTTCTCTCTTTATATGCATGCTTCTGTCTCCGAGTCAATGGGTTTATTAGGCAGTTTTCCCTTGCATACTGAGGACAAACACTGCAGGTCACTGTCACACTCACAGCATCATATCAGAGAAGAGCCAGGCTCGGTTTCTGAGAAAAACTGGACTCACTTCAAAACTGTGAAGACACATTGTAATCTTTCTCCTAAAGTGTTCACTTTGATGGCTTAATGTGAGCAATATTCAACATATGTGTCACCACATGGAGCTCTAGAGAATCACAACAGATGTTGTATTTAGCAGACGGCTTGCATGCCTGATCCGAATCGTTCGCGCAATTTACATCAGCGAGGGTCAGATTGTCCTTCTCAAATTGCATTCCAAACCATCGTGCTGCAGGTCCTAATAAAGTTACCAGCCAATTGCAGAGACGTTTCTCAGATTTGGCACTTGCGGGTGTTAATTTTGGACTCTGGATACATCTATGCTGCCGTCAGAATCCAGCCAGATGAAGGCATCTTAGCAGACAGGATGTTGCGCAAACATTGGTTACAGATGTGCCTTGATGCCTTCCTACCTCTGAAGGCACCATTTTTCAGGTTTCGGACACATCAGGTTTTTCCAGGGCTAGGAGTGACACAGGAACGCTTTTGAGTTCTGGGATATTTGGGATGAGTTTTCCAGGCCATGGAGCTGCTGTTCCTCACCCTTTACTTTTCCTCCTCACTTTGTCACTCACTATTTCTCATTCCCAAATCTCCCACTTTCACATTTTCTCTCCCACACTGTTTCTCCATTCACTCCTACTGTGTCTCTCTGGCATTTATGTCTGTCTGTCTCTCTGGCATTTTAAATTAACAAATAAAAATGAATATTAGTGGCGTACCGAAAATGAATTATAACAACAATGCATAATGCACTAGCAAAGAGACTGTTCACAAATTTACAGAAATTAACCATTTCAAAAGAAATATAAACATAATTTAATGGGAAAACTTTGCAACGAGGTTCCATTTGTGCATTTATGGTAACACTTTAGTTTAGGCACCACTTCTCACTATTAACTAGTTGCTTATTAGAAAGCATATAACTAGCATATAGGCTGTTTATAAGTACTTAAATAGCACGTTAATGTCTTATTCTGTACAACCATACTTTGTATCCTTTCATGCTACCCCATACATAAACATAACAACTACCTTACTAGCTAACCAGTCAGTATCTGGTGTGATACCATTTTCCAGAGCATCCCAAACATGCTCAATGGGTGACATGTCCAGTGAGTATGCTCGCCATGCTCACAATGGGCCTCAGGATCTCGTCACGGTATCTCTATGCATTCAAAATGCCATGAATAAAAAGCACCTGTGTTCATTGTCCATAACATACGCCTGCCCATACCATAACCCCACTGCCACCATGGTCCACTCAATCCACAACGTTGACATAAGCAAACCGTTCACCCACATGACGCCATAGACGCTGTCTGCCATCAGCATTTTGATATGCCACACCTGTGAGGTGGATGGATTATCTCGGCAAAGGAGAAATGCTCACTAGACAGACTCATTAGACAGATTTGTGAACAATATTTGAGAGAAATAGGCCTTTTGTGTACATAGAAAAAGTCTTAGATCTTTAAGTTCAGGTCATGAAAAATGGACTAACAATGAACATTTATATTTTATTAAACAAGATTAACAAATACTAATAAATACTGTAACAAATGTCCTGCTCATTGTTAGTTAATGCATTATTAGTAATGCATTAACCAATGTTAACTAATGGAAACTTTTTGTATTCAGTTGAAAACATAATTAAGAAAATAACTACTGTACAGACTAAGACTGAAAGTGCCAGAAATAGTGATAATGCACATATGTTCAGTCATAAAGAGACACAGACTGTCTGTCTTTCTGTCTGTCTGCATCTCAGTGTAAGGGGTTCCAGCAAGGAGGACGAAGGCTTGCCGTGCCAAGTTGGCTCAAGACTCTGCATAAATTCCAGCGCTCCCCTCTGCTCAGCTCTGCTGATGTTGAAACGAGGGGCTGCAGAGGGGGACCAACACACACACACACACACACACACCTATCGTTCACATGGCCTTGTGTACAGCCTACAGCCATATATATACACATGTATGCACGTCTGTGCCACACTGTACCCATGACACCGTTACACTCCTCAGATACGATAAGATGAGCAATTGTACCTTCTTTGGGCAACTCAATTCTAACGCTAACACAGATAACACTATATTGAGATAAGGAAAACCAAACGCTATCTTCTGGTTCAGCAGAGTGCAGCTATAAAAACAATCAGTTGCAGAGTCAGAAAGACAAACGCTTTATTCATGATGGTGCCTGATGGTTCCACACAAAAACACAAATATTTCAAGCTGCCACACAGATGTGATGTCCTTCAGCAAATGGTAGAAATAAACTCTCACAAAAATGTGTAAATGTCTGATATTCTTAAAAAAAAAAAAAAAAAAAAAAAAAAATAGAATGCATTACTTCAAAAGATTATAAGCTTGAGGTTGGTTAAAAAGAAAAGAAAATAAGTTTGTGTGAATATATTTTCAAATGTAATTTATTCCTGTTATTTAAAGCTGAATTGTCAGCATCATTACTCTAGTCTTTAGTGCCACACGATCCTTCAGAAATCATTCTAATATGCAGACTTCCCTCAGAAACATTTCTGATTCTGCTAAGTAATGTTTTCTTGGAAACCTTACTTTATTCAGTTTTTTAGGATTCTTAGATGAACAGAAAGTTCAAAAGAACAGCACTCATTTGAAACAGAAATCTTTTGTAAATTTTTTATTTTTTTTTTTTTTTTTTTGTCAATTTCACTCAATTTAATGAATCCTTATTGAATATATATTGAATATATTTTATATCCAAAAAAAAAAACAAGAACATAACGACCCCAATTTTTTAAACGTGGATATATTTATAATGTTATTAGTCACCATTTTCCAACCACTCTCTGACTTTTGGGATTAAATGGTCCGTTTATTTGGGACCAGAACTCTGAATCAGTTCAAGGAATGAAAACGAAAACCGGAAACTAACGAAATTTTGACAGGAACAGGAACAGAAACTAAATCAAATTTTATAGTTCCGAACAGAATCGAAAATTTAAAACAGCCATTAACCGGTTAACAACGTTATTTTATTGTACCATTTAATATTTGGAATTTGCTGTCCACCAATCACAAATTCAAGTAGTACGGCCTATGCAAATGTGAGCTGACGCATCCAACGAGTGAAATACTGCACATTTTACAGAGGACTGTTTCCTGAACCTGGGAGAGTAGCCTGCAATGCCAGCTGTACAAAAAGGGTCAAGGCTATAAAGTGGAGCAATTCCAGCGTTACAAGAACAGTCTGGCGCTTCTGACTCACAGCCTGTAAGTACATTTTCATTTTTAAAGAATTTTGAGTAGTGTAGAGTAGCCCTTGTTTGTCGTTTATACAATCACAAATTCACACATGGTGTTTTGTTTACACGGCGTGACGCATCGCAATGTGTAAAAAGACAGTATGAGTCATTATAATCAGTAATGTCCCCACTGAATGAAACAAATGCCTTGTTTATAATAGCATCACAACATGCTAAGGGGTGTAACATTTCCATCACATGCTTGAGGTAGTCGGCCAATCACAAAGCACTGGATAGCTGGCCAATCAGAGACCACCTCGCTTTTCAGAACGATGAGCTTCAGAAAGGCAGGGCAGATAGGAGCAACAATAATGTACAGTATGTGGAAAATAATGTGACACTGCATAAACACATTGCATCACAACAAATACACAAAATAATGTTCTTTTTAGCAACATCATATGACCCCTTTAAGATACCAGATATCTTCTTCTGTTTTTTTTTTTTTTTTTTTTTTTGTTGGGGGGTGGGGGTTGAGTAAAGAAAACGCTGTACTTTATCATCATCATCATCATTATTATTATTATTATTATTATTATTATTATATATATTCCTCAGGCTCTGACCATAAAAACAGAGACCGGAACGCATTCTAGTATTAATAATACAGAGCGAGAGAAGGTGCCAAGACATCCTTCATGAATTTGTTAGTGTGTTCGTTTTGAATTAAATGTGTTACAGATTTTACAAGGATGCCATAATGCTAGTGATAAAAAATAGCTTTGGCTCTGTAGGGAGCGAATGAAAGAGCTCAGCTAAAGTGCTGCTGTCAAAGATGCTTTTTCAAGACGATAGCAGAAACGATAACACATCTCGCAAAACCGTCAACCAAAACTGACGTACGGCAGTGACTACATTTAAAAGCGTGCCACACTTTCCGACACGCAGTCGTAGCCATTTGACAGATGGCTGTAATGAGCTGCTGATGCACTGCCGCTTTCTCTCCACACTTACCAATACAGTTAAAAAATGGCTCCTTCTTGCAGTGGCCCGAGCAGCCATCTCCATTCATAGTGTTCATATCATCACATTCCTCTCCCTGGGACCTGAAATAAATCAATGCATACGTAATAAACATAATGATGATTTCCCTTGGTGGACATGAATCTGTGCTGCTAAAAGCATGAATATCTGAAACCTGCAGTGTGGACATAACAGTATATTTTTCAACAACTTTAAAATGATCCACCAAATCAGTGGCTCTCAAGCATTTTAACCCAACTATTCAACACAATTTTCAAAAGCATCTTGTAAAATAAAATATAACCAAACTATAACCACAATATATATTTCGTTTTGTAACATTTGTGTTTTTCAAGAGCTGTATGTTCTTCAATAATAACAATAGTTGAAGAGAATAATGGAATCTTGATATGTTGCAGTTTATATTGTATGTTTTTTTCTTCTGCTTCTTCTTTCAGCATTTTAAGTTGGATTGTTCTTTAATGTATTTTGTTAATAATATTAATTATATATTTAATTACATATTCATTTAATAGTTAATGTACTAAAATAAATATAACGTAATAAAAACTATACAGACGTTAAACTAACTAAAAATACTAAAACTTCAGTATTTTAAAAATTATTTTAAAGCTCTCTGAAATTATACGTGAATAAATATAAATGAAATAGCACAAAAAAACAGCACTGCTTTATATCTTAAAATGTTGCTGTTTACATATTTTTTCTTCTTTTTTTTTCTTTATTAAGAGTTACAGAAAGTTATCATACAGAAATATAACACACTGAACATTTTTAAAAGACATCCTATCTACATTTTTAGCATTGAATTAAGTTATACTGTATAAATGTACTACTAATAATATAAATATTATGTTTTTAACATTAGATTATTTAAAAAATATATATTATTTAATATTATTATTTTTTATATTAACTTTACTATTAATTTAATATTCATTGGAAGTGTGCTCAGGCGCTCTAGTGGTAAAATCTACTGCTTTAAAAGCTTTGGAAACACATCAAAACCCACCTCTGGATGAGACCATCTCCACAGTATGGCGCTCCAAGGCGATGTGTCAATGGAGGTGATGGTTCACTCTCGCTCTGACTGGAGATGGTTTGGACTTGATATGTGTATATCTCACCATACTCAACATACCTACGGGAAAAAAAAAATGCATATATATTATTAATTTAATGATTTATTTTTAATTTATTCATTTAATCAAATCAGTCGGAATACTTTAGGCTGTTACCAATGACGTTTTATCAACATCACCAAAAACCATCTTCATACATGTTTTTTATTTCTGTGATGTGCATGTACGTAAGTGAATGTATAGATCTGTTAGATAGGTGTATGTATTTTTCTGGCCATTGTCAAAGATGATTGTGAAAATCTGAATAGACAATACAGCGCAATCAAATCAAATCAAATCTTCCTTAAACTGCAAAAGTGGCACAGAAGCTGTATCTGACATGGCATGTTCATTCACACAAACTGCATGAATAATACATAAGGAATTGCCACTTTACATAACTGAACATGTAACAATATATTTACTTAGATATCACAATGTTTGTAATTTTATATTCAGTAATACATTTCAAAACATTTGTATAGATGTACATGTGATAAAAAACTGTGTATGTATAAATATATTGAACATATATTTACTCATGCAGTATATACACACACATATATAAAAAATACATATTTCCTAGCTAGTCAACAACAATACAAGGACAGCTGCAAGTACTAGTATTTAGCAAAGAGACTATCACTGTGTTGAAGAGTGCACAGCCATTACTTATTAAAGAAAGTAACTTAATGGTGTTCGGCCAGTCGTCAACCTAACCACAAGCTCTACTCTTCAGTAGCCCCAAAAACTCAGACATACGAGAAACCCTTTTAATTCCAAAGTAATAGAACATTAAACACTAACAGATCTCCATCTATATTAATATAAAGCAAAAACACATGAAATAACATTTCATTTATAAGTAATGCTATTTTTGTGTTCATTTCTAAATATGTTTATTTGTATCAGTGTACAGCCATACATGGTCAATGTATATACTGCAGTATATTGAAAAATATAAGTACTAGTTTCCCATATATGGAACTGTCATGTAACATAGTACATTATAGTTTGCAGTCTATTCCCATATATTTTTGTTTTATAAGGATGAAGAGGTCCATGACTTTAGCTGAGTTCAGACAAAGACTTTTTAAAAAATGTTTTAATTATTGAAGCTGTCTACACTGCAGAATGTATCTTTTACTTACATTGTATCTGCATGTTTTGTTTATTGTGAGAAAATTCACAAGAGAACACAATTCAGTCAGCGATCGCATCGCGCACTGAACAAAACCTCTGTGTTTTAGTTTCAACTAATCTACAAAACCTCTGATTGCCTTTTGCAATAATAAGCTCAACAGAAATGTGTGTGATTGCTTACAATGCCCAAAGCTGCAAAACATGTGTCAAAAGAAATATTTGATGCAACGTGATCATTAGAAAGTTTGTACTGAATTTCACATCACTTCAGTTGTGACAGTTGTAAAAGATTTAGTTTATTTGTGCAAGGGGATTTTTGCCTTTCTTACATTTGCAAACTTATAAGTTTACTTTTTGCAACTGAAAATAATAGTAAATAGTAAAGTCGTAATATCTCACTATTTTGACTTTGTTTTTCTCTGAATTGTTTATATCTTACAATTTCAAGTTAACATCATACAATTCTGGGAAAAAAACAAAACAAAACAAAAAAAAAAAGTTTAAGATGAACTCAGAATTGCGACAAAGTTTTTTAACTTAAAATAAAGTCACAGTTTTGAGGAAAGTCAGAATTGCAAGATAAATTCAAAATTGCAAGATATAACCTCTGAACCGGGAGACGTAAACACATTTCTGAGAAAAAAAAAATCTGAATTGTAAGCTATAAACTCGAAATTGTAAAAGTTTATATATCGTAATTTTGAGTTTACATCTTAAAAGTCTGACTTTTTCCTCAGAATTGTGAGATATAAATTATAAATTAAACATAAGAAAAGAACTAGAATAAAGTTAAAAAAAAAAAAAAGTCAGAACTGCGAGGTGTAAAAAACTTAAAATTGTGAGACATAACTCCAGAATTGTGAGATATAAACACACTTTTCAGGATTGTGAGAAATAAACTTGTAACTGTGAGGAAAATAAAGTCAGAATTGTGACATAAAAAGTCGCAATTACATTTGTATTTTTTCATCCCATAGCAGAAACAGCCTTTCATACATTCCACCTCCTCCGGAAAGTCGATAGCGGCACCCTGAAGTGAGTTTTCGCAGGGTGGGATGTCTCAGTCAAACACAGCTCTTTCTACATCCTGAAAACTCACATACAATCGTAGTGCCAGTTTAGTGCTGATTCTAAAACTGCAACACACTCCTCAGCTGTCACACTGAACCACTGGCTGCTGGTGGTTGAGATCAGGTCTGAGATAAGAGACATCTGATCGCGTGTTGGCCTGAGGAGGCAGGCTCTGTACCCAAGCTGAAGTTGTGCTGAGACAATGTAACCAAAACCTGTTCAGTTAGTGCTGGGCTTCGAGGAAAGACTCGCAGCGTTCTGGTGGTGAACGATTGCGGCGGCTGATAATGAGCAAAATCGGCCAGATATGTTTCATCCCTCAGAGGACAGCTGTAAACAAACACGAGTCGCATCTTCTCGTGGTCATATACAACTCTGAGTGAACCCTAACCCTGACTGCTTGTCGACCTCGAATGTAAATGCACTCTATGATAGTCTGGTACCAAGTGAAAAGAGGCAACCCTCAGTTTTCTGGGGAAAACTTTTAAAAAGAGGGCAAACTGAATATAATGTTTTCGTACACTTAACGACCTCTTCGTTAAAACTGAATGGAAATGTATTCTAGTTTAAATATATATTTAATGCGTTATATACTTTTACGATTTGAAGTATGCTACAAGTGCACATTCAATACAATTAAGCACACTTGTTTTTCACGAGGAGGGTTCTATGTGAATGGTCCATTGTAAAACAGTCAATATACACACATCTGTGATGTTACTCTGCAATTGAAAACAGCTGAACTCTGCTTACTGTTACACCCTTTAATTAATTTCTTAAAGTTCGGACAAACCCCACCACTAGAACCCACCCACAAAGCTACACAAGAGCATGTGCATTCGCTAATAGACAGAAAACCCCAAATCTCTCAGCTTTCCAAAACTACACAAACAGAAACACACGTACACCAGTCATTAATTAAAGAGCCAACACGAGCGAGAGGAAAATACACAAAGCCTTCATTATTTGCATTTACGTTGGCCTGTTCCCCCAGAGAAATGCAAGCACTTCTCTGCTGATTAACAAAACAACACTGCCAAATTACCAGAGCGCCACGGACATTGCGTTTATTACGAACGCCGCAGGTTCACGTGAGGCCAAGTGTTTTTTTGCTGCCATCAGCAGAGTTATAAGGTGCCTGTTCTAATGGGCAGGGAAGCAGTAACATTTAATAAGAGGCAAAACAAATCATTCAAATTAGCACTTGACATGAATGACACCGGCAAGAGGTTTACACGGCAATTTGCCTGTGTTTTGGAAAAGGGGAAAATACGTCTGTGAAAATCCCATAAAATGAAACAAGAAAAACACAAATAAGTGTTGCACAGAGAAAAGCAATTTACACAACACACACACTTACACACATGGACGTACCACACAGAAACCTGCGACTTCAGTATGTGTAAGGAGATTTATAACAGGAAAACTGCTTTGACCATGGCAGTTTTTGAAATTGCAAGTCCAGGTCAACGTGTATGAAAACACACACATGTGAAAGGATCACATCATCAAAATATATGCACATAGAGAAGACATTTCAGCTTTATGTTTGTTGCTTAGTCTTACAACTGTTTGGTTTCAAGGGATACTTGCCTTTCTAAATAAGAGATAGGAGGGAATGTCTATAGATATTCAAGGTGATGTTGTTTGGTATAACACTACTTGTTGGATTTGTGTTCGTCAGACGAAGTCTGATCTTTGAAACATACGCAACTAAGACTATTCAATAAACTCTGCTCCTTTTTATTCTCATTACTTTGTCTCAAGCTTCTGCTCTTCTCTGGCTTTACTCATTTAACTTCTTGGCTGATAGAAGAATGTTAATATGGTTTTGGGTACCAGACAAGACTTGCTGTTAATGGGTTTTGGCTATTAGACAACTTTGTTGATTAGTTCTGATAAAAAAGATATTTTCTAACAGGATTTGGCACCTGGAGCCGGACCTGATATTTCTGGCGTGAAGGCATGATCTAACACACATGTAGCATTTTCTTTTTTAATTAGATTGTACAATTACAGGATTTAAAGCAAACAGACTGGCCTGACTTTAGCCTTGAGAAATTAAATGCAAATTCACTCTCTGCCATTAGATGGCGCTTATGGAACAGTTGCAATATAGAGTTTCCTTGGTTACCGCTGTAAACAAAACAGCACTGCACTTATATTTTAGAAAAAGATAGTCGCAGCCCATGCAGACTATATCTCAGATAATAAACTGTTTGAACAATTTTAGTCTGGTTTTCGTCCACTTCACAGTACGGAAACCGCATCAAAATTAGGCGATTCAACAATTTGCTTGGGGCAGCGGACTCTGGACAGTTAACTTTGCTTATTTTTCTTGATCTGAGTGCGGCCTTTGATACAGTCCCACATAACATCCTACTAGAAAGGCTGGCTTCCCTGGGGATTACGGGTACCTGTCTTCCCTGGTTTTGATTGTATCTCTCTGGACACACTCAGTTTGTGCAGTTTTTTATCTGAATCATCAAATGTTACGGCAGGTGCTCCCCAAGGTTCAGTCTTGGGCCCTCTTTTGTTCATTATTTATTTATTGCCTCTGGGACAATTTTTTAGAAAATTTGGCATCCATTTTCATTGTTATGCAGATGACACCCAACTTTATATGTCTTCTTTACCTACTTCTGTCTTTCCTTTACCTTCTCTCTTAAGCTGTTTGGCTGAAATAAAAACCTGGTTTTCGTCTAAAACTTAATACTGACAAAACTGAAATTCTTCTTGTAGCATCAAGGTCTAATTTGGCAAAACATAGTAGCTTTTCTGTGTCTACTGATCAGTTATATATAGTTTCTCCTTCATTACAGGCAAAAAGTTTGGGTGTCATCCTTGATAATACACATCTTTTGAAACTCATTAATAATACTGTCTGATCCGCCTGTTTTCACTTACGAAATATAAGCCGTCTACGCTCTTCTCTAACTTGTACATTCTTTGGTTACATCACATCTAGATTATTGTAATTCTTTGCTTTTTGGTCTCCCTTCAAAACTCTTACATAAGCTGCAGTTGATACAGAATTCAGCAGCACAAATTATTTCTAGAACGCCTCTCGTAGAGCATATTTCCCCAGTTCTTTGTCATCTGCACTGGCTTCCGGTCAAATATCGTATCAACTTCAAAATTATGCTTCTTACTTTCAAAGCTGTCAATAATCCATTTTAAATCTCTTCTTAAAACGTATGCATTTAAACAGGCTTACTTCTGTTGGCACCCATAGCCTTATGGTTAGTGTGACAACATATAGCACAACTGCGCTCATGGCGACCCAAGTTCGAATCCCGCCTTGAGGTCCTTTGCCGATCCTGCTCCCCTCTCTCTTCCCAGTACTTTCCTTTCAGCTCTCGACTGTCCTCTTGCAATAAAAGTATAAAAAAGCCCATAAATATAACTTAAAAAAGAAACAGGCTTACTTTTGACTGCATATATGTGGATCAATGTTCATATATGTTTAAACTTATTTCATTGCTTCTTATTTGTATGGATTCTTGGTTGTACGGTTTTAGGATTACTTGTAAGGTGATCTTGAGTGCCACGAAAGGCTCCCATAAATAAAATTAATTATTATTATTATTATTATTGTAAACACTGCTTTATTATGTATTATATGGAGGTAAGATGAAAAGAAAATGTCATTGAAACTTTTCTGGAGACAGTTCCCTTCAGAGATGCATTTTTATAAACCTCCACCCCAAATTTAGTGTTTAGAATTTTCTTCCAATATTTCGAGCATCGCAAACATTGAGCTTGCTCTGCCAGTACAGTATTTTCTCAGCTGACGCGTCTTTTCTCCTCTTCGCATATGTAATTTTCAGGTCCCATCTCTGGCCTCTGTTAACGTCTTGTTTACAGCCTTCATACTATTTCCAAATAAATCCAGGGGTGAAGCAATTTTTATATAGGCGGAGCAAGACACTTTGGGCTATCACTGTCAATACAGAAGACAAAACAATGCGCCCGTTGCCCCCCCCGGGAAAATGCCCTATATGCCAGATGGCCAGTCCGCCAGTTTGCAGTGAAATGTTACATCTCAACCCTGTTTAGCTGTAATAGACTCGTTTAGGTGTTAAATCGAAACCTGCATGATGCCGGTTGCATTATGAGGGCTGGACCATATGCTGTTGAATCAGGTTTCTGGGATGAGTTGGGCCAGTAGCCACATAGAGAGTGCAGCACGTGTCAAGCTGATTTTCACAATACACCTTATTCCAGACCAAAAGTTCAAATGAGGCTTTTTTGCTGCCAAGATCAACAAGTCAACATTTAGCCTGGCATTAAAAAAAAAAAAAATGGAATGGACAGAAATAAGAGTGATGGTGCATGCAAAGAGAAAAAAAGGGAAAGACAACAAACTGAAGAAAAAAAAAAATATGAATATGACACGTAAATAAAAACTGAAAACAGATTTTATTAAGGCCAACTCTTGACTTTGAAGATTACTTGGATGGTCCTGTGATTTCAGAGATTTTTCAGTGTATTAGATCAGGACTCTAGCCCGAGTCTTTTCTTAGTTTGAACAAAATGTTTCCGATCAGACCCAAAAAATTAAACCTGCTCTCATCACTAAAGTGAACTTTGGACCAGTTCTCCTCTGTCCACACAACATGATTCTCAGTAAAGGTGAGCTTAACCTTTTGATTGACTCTGCTGATAAGCTGACTTCAGACTTCTCACCTTGTTCAGCACTGAACTGGCGAGTAATTCCAGCTGCAGTGTTGAACCGATTCATCATTGAGAATCACTGCATTATCCTGTCTCCTCGTGCATTTGTTTTACGTGGATGACCAGCCTTTTTGGGAGACTTGAATGAATTAGTGTCATTGTAAACCTGCAATTTTTGAGAAATTACAGATTTGGAATGACCAATTTCTCTTGCAAAGGCTGAAAGGGACATCCCTTTGGCCTTTATCTGGACAACCTCCTGTGCCAGGCTTTCATTCACCTTAAAGTGGCCCGCCATCTTGCAATCTCAGTGAAAATTGGAGGAATGCTGCCAGTAAAATAGGGTTTGTCATATAATTAGGGAAATAAGCTCCAGGTTCCAGATTAACACCAACTTGGGGGTATCTGTAAGTGTTCTCTAATTTTGATCAGAGTTCTTTTTCAAATAACTCATTTAGGTTTTTATACTGTGCTTTTGAACACAATTAATTACTGAAATATGCTTTAAAAAATGCTGTTGCCAATGGATATACAGATGCACTGTAAGCATGTAAGTTGTGCTGCTGCTGCTGCATGAATAGTCAGACACAAATCCTGTAGCAGATCCAGACAGGTGGAGCTGGGGAAGGTGGAGGGTTTCAAAGGAACTACAGGACCATCTTACAACAAACAGTGAACCAGACTGTTTAAATGCCGAGCAAGCAAACTCATTGGCTGCAGAATCAGCTTGTGCCATGAAGTAAATTATGTGATGGCTAGCAGATTGCATATAAATGATCTATCTGCCTATGCCATTTGGAGTTTCATGACGGAACTAGATATTTAGACCATGTGCTTCTCTGTTTTATAATCTATTAACACAATTCTTTAAACATACTGTACAACAGAATTAAATAATATAGCAACCTTCGCCACACTTTAAGCACTAACTGACAACTTACATGCACAGCAATGTGAATATTTGAACAATTGCTCATTGGTGATATGCTAATAATTGTTGGGCTTCAAAACAAAACTACAGCAAGGATTATTTCATGTGTTTGTGTGTGTGTGTGTGTGTGTATGTTTGTGAGTAAAGGAAAATACTTGCTATTGAATGTTCTGTTATGTTAGATATTTGGAAGAGTTTTCTGTTATGTTGGAGTTTGTGTGCCAATATTGTTTTGAAGAATGAAGTTTGTTCTCAGGCTGTCAGGCTTGCCAGTGCATTGAAGACCTTCTACTTACTAAGCTAAGGAAAAACACATCCAGTGCTGATGTAGAATCATTTTCAACAAACTGGAAAATGCATTTGAGTATAGCTGTTTTTAGATTTCAAATGGAAATTGTTCAGATCAAGCTGTCACTTTTGAGTACTCATGCCTATCCCTATGGAGAACCAGTTCCACTTCCTATTGCATAAAAAGACATGAGACTCCAGACGTTCTTCCTCGCACATGTGCTGAGGTGTTGAAGAAATCAGTTTCAGATCATGCCATCCTCTGCTCAGCATCCACTCTTTAACACAACTTCATCTGTGTCTTATTAATGCACAACTCTCATTGTATTCTCAACTGTGCTGATCCGGTGCAGCTGATGATATGTCATATGATGTCATGTGAGTCAGCCACTCTTGAGAGATCCACAGGCCCACCAATACGCATATGGCATAAATACATGTTGATGACATGGCATGAAATAAGTTAACATGTCAACAGAGTTGCGCTTGCAGCTTATCGGTTAAACACTGGCAGAGTTCAACATGTGAAGCTACCATCTGTTTGCACCTCTGAATCTCAGTGGTCAACTTACAGAACTTCAGAACTTGTGTTGAAGTTATAAAAGGGAGAGAGAAAAAGAAAGACAAACTAGAAGTGATTTTCTCCGATGAGTGACATTTAGTGAAAGCTTTCTATTCAGACAATACTTCTTTCAATAAAATACCTCCTTCTGGAATTTTCGATAAAAAGAATGAGACTTAATACTTGTTGGAAGACTGACCACAGATACACATCAGGACTTATGAAGTGCTTGAAGACAAGAGAAAGTAGCTATTCAAGCGACCTCCTCCAGAGAAACACCATACGCAAGCAACAATAGCATGAGTGTTTTCTGCAAAAGAATAGACAAGGTTTAGTCGCTTTCTGGGCAAATGGCAACTGATGGTTTCAAATGAGATGCCAACATCTCGGCAGGCCTCCAGCAGTTCTCGCTAAACAATTTACCTTTCAAAGAATTCCAACTCCACCAGTGCCCACACGTAGTCATATTTACGAAACCACAGCAGATTAGGTTTTCCTTGTATTTCTAGGGATTCAGCCGGGGATGATGGAACTGCAGTAATACAGTGAACACACCAACGAAGATAAATCATCTGTTGGGTCATCCCCAGTTGTTCTGGTTGAGAAGTTATGTCAATCACATGTAAAGGAGATCAACTCATAGCGGTGACTTCAGAGAGAAGCTCCAACATTTCCATAGTGCAAATCTTCCTTTGGAACATGACTTCTGGTAAACAGGGATTACTGCGGTCAGCTATGACGTCAAAAGCTCTACAGCGGTGTTTAGCACATGCACGTTCCCTATGCAACTTGCATCAGTTTACACATAATCTAGGCCAAATTCTTGTTCTTTATGGATCGTTTTGGTCCAAATCCAATTAGGAATTAGGAGGACCTTCGAGTAAACGTGAAAGAGGCCTACACACATGGTAATGCAATAGCCTTGTTCTAAAAGACCTAACACTGTCTTAAGCAAAAGAAGACAAGCTTTTGATAAGCAGAACCAAAATCTGCAAATAAAACAAGATGAAACATCTAGATCTATGCATTTGTTACGATGCAACTTTCTTATTACAAATGTACTTATCTCATAGGCTGGATAAAGCAATTTTCCAGTGAGATTAAGGACTACGGGGCATCGAATCAAACCTCTGTAATCGGTCCGTCATTAGCAGTGGAGCTGGTAGGAAGGTTGGAAGGAAGCTTCTGGAATGCCATAACCAGTGGACTTGACATGACAGAGGTGAGAGTCTTAGACCAAGGGGGACCAGGTTCCAGGAGGCTGGGGCCCCTAAAGCGGATGAGTTGGCCAGTTGTCTTGGCCTTTCTCTCGTTGGCAGGGGGGTCCTGTCAGCTCAAAGCAGGGGTGCCCTTTGAAGCCATGACAGCAAAGAGGGCCAGGTCAGGGAGAGGAATAGCAGATGGCTGGGGGTTTTCTGAAGGCCAGAGTCACACACATGCAGGGTCAACCCCCCTCTGTGATTTACTCCTATGTTCCAGAGCTTCTACTCTCTGAACAGACCTTAAGGTCCCATTATGTACGCATCCAAAACCCAAGGCTCCCAATTCAAATTAATGAGCGAATGCCAAGTGAGAGAGCGACACGGGTGACCCAAATTAGGTAGAGGTGTCAAAACATATTTACCAAAGATCAATATCTTTCTTGGATCAGAGCTGAGGTAATGAATGCATTCAACATGGGACCTCAGAATACGTGATTGTAATTGATTCAGATCTCAGAATCAACGTCACTCAGAAAACAGACTGTCAAACCCAGCTGTGAGTTGACCACAGTTTACTTGAGCCAAACCTTACCTACCTCAGATCAAAAACATGTCTGTTTTATTCAGCTACAGTACAGTGGAGAAAGAGCTCACACAATATGGGGAGGAAAAAGCCCTACAAACTTAAGAAAATAGTGAGTGGAAAAAGCGTCAGTCTGTGCCAATGTGATGCATCTGCACCGAGATGGTACACTTTTGTACATTTGTACGCCTTTGTACCTTATTTAACCCGAAAGGGTGTATTTTAGTACCTTAAAGGTAGATATCGATACCTAAAGTATACCTACGTGATACATATTATTACCTTTTAAAAAGGTACTGTCTCAGTTTTTGTACTTTTTTTGGTGAAAGTGTAATAATATGTTAATAATCTGTTAATAATTGATAGCTTAGTTGGACACTTTATATAAACATCAATCAATCCGACTGAAAGAGGTGGTCTCAGTCTTAAATAATCTGTTAAGAAAAGAAAATACTGGATATGCAAACCACACTAAACCTTTAAAGAATTTCATCCCTCTACATAATTTCTATATTAGATGCTTCAAACAACTGGTCCTGTCTTACACCCATCCCTGATCTCCTCTACTGTGATAATGGTCCTGTGCAAAGCTAAACTATGCTGGTGGTAGATAAATCTGTGATCCACACATTTCCCAAAACTATTGGACACAGTCTGCAATGTTGAGCTACTAAATCCGTGGGTGGCAAGTCAAACCCTTAATTTCACAAGCATGCTGAAGTGGCCAATACAGAAACGCTGACCAGAGACCCAGCATCTGGCCTTAAGTGGGAAAGCAATAGTATATTACTGCCCAAAACCAGAGGTGCCCGGCCGAGGCCAGAGCAACCTCAAGATGGCAGAGATGGCATTAACTGGCATTCTGATGCCAGGCACTGGACTGAAAACAACCAGCAGCTGCATCCTTCTCTTTGTTTCTTTTGGCTTCATTCGAAAATTGAAAAAGAACAGAGAGACACCACAAGATTTGAGCGGGGATTTGCTGTGCCTAATGCTGACCAGGCACATTTCGCACTCCAACTTTGAATTACGTTAGTTTTGTTCTGTGGTAAAACAGTTCCAAATCGAAGACCAGTTCCAAAGTCAATACGACGCTTTCTGGAAGAGGTAGCAAGAGTATCTAAACACTAGTCAGAACCTAAAAACATGCAACTGCAGTAAATAATTCACCAGGAAAAAAAAAAAAAAAATAAATAAATAAAAAAAAATTATATATATAATTTATAATTTTATATATATATATATATATTTTTTTTTTTTTTTTTTTTTCAAAGAAAAAAGGTTCAGTGTATTTATTGCATTAGGTACCATATGAATGAGCAATTTGAAAAGTACATTATTTATGAACCCAAAAGACTCACCTGTCCACGTATCTTCGCATCGAGTCTCTCAGCAGGATGCCCTGGGGTGCGTGAACAAACGGCGGCTGCCGTAGGAGTCGATAGTGCAGCGGCTCACATTCTCGACAGAGTGGACAGTCGGGTTTGGACGTGAGTAGAGTAGCATCAATTTCCAAATGTTGCTCCATGGTGAAAAACTGCACACCGTACACCTTCTCATGCACATCCAGCTTTATGGTCAGCGGTGTGTCACAGAACAAATTGCTGGGACCCAGAGACAGGTTGTTGCCAGCGACAGTCAATAAGATGATATTGTGGATGGCAGGCAGAACTGTTTCCTCCTGGGAGGAGAAGGTCACCCACACCGTGAGGGAGTCAGGGACCACCGGATATGCAAACTCCAGTTGTAACATGCAGCCTTGCAGAGGGCAGGGAGGAGGCACCCTTGCCAGATCCATGCCGTTATGCGGACTCCATGTACGGACACTGGGCTCGCATGCCTGCTCCACATCTGGTGGTCCTATAAGATGCAGCAAATGCATTAAAATCTAATACAGCATTTCAAAGCTATATCTAGTTTGAGAGAAGCCGTCTTTTCGATATTACTTTACCAGCTCATAACAGGGCAACTGTAAAGGCAGCTGTTTACGATATAGATAAAAAGCAATTCCTGTGATCTAGTAGAAGGGGAACTACAGTATCTTGAGGCTTACAAATTTTTCTACATTTTCTCTACATTCTACATTTTTTTCTTGTTCAGCAAAGGATATAAACCAGATTTTCTCCATGACACCCAAGCCAAGCTTTTGCAAATGAAGTACAGGCCTTAACCCCTTAGCATTCCTGTAAAATTTAACTCAGTGTGAAGTGTTTAGTTATTCAACTGAAAAACGAATGGTTACATTATTAATGACAATAAATTTGGGCTGTCAGTTGATAAAAGAGACAAAACACATACAGGGACATTTTTTGCACCAATATCTTGAATTTTAGTATATAACTAAAATTGCAGTTGTTGCCCTGCAACATATCTGTCAACAGTCAACTGTATGAAATGTAAGATGACGTACAGGCCTGGGGGTAGGGCCAGTGCGTTAATGCGTTAAAATATTTTCATGTTGTTATTTTTTTCATAACTAATTAATTAACGCCTTAAACTGACAGCCCTACAATAAATTAGCTTAAAATTATAATTGTGATTACTAATATAATAGTTGTTTGAGACACTTTCACCTATAAGCACAGAAAAGCTCGTTAACGAAACACTACTTAACCTACTGTGTTTTGCTTAGTCATGTTTTAGTAGACTAAATGTCTGGGAATTTAGTTTAAGAATTTAGTTATATTTTAGTCATGCTGCATAATGGTTAAACTAATAATGACGTATTTTGCTCAAAATTATAATCACGGTTAATGATGGAAACACTTTCACCTATAAGCATAGAAAAGCTCTGATAGGAGGATTTACAGTTTTACCATCTGGCAACCCCAAGTGCGAAAACTTGTGTAGGTCTTTTCTCTCTTTCTCTGTCTCTCTCTCTCTTTGTTTATTTTGGATAGATTATTATTATTTTTTTTTTTTGACTATTGTTTTAAACTATTTTTATTCATGATATAGTCACTGTTATCATTTAATGATGTTGGTGTCGTCTTGTTTTTGTCTCATCTTAGTTCATAGTTTTTGTTAACAAAACATCACTTACTACTTCTAAAAATTCTAGAAATATTCACACAAAGTACAAAATGACTAGACTGCACATTTCAGGAACATTGCATAATAATACCACTAAAATAAAACCAGTAACCCAGTTCTGTGCAGTATCTGAATTGAAGCAGGAACAATAAATTGTAAGGTACAGCAGAAAAAGGAGTCGTGCATAATGAGAAATGCAGCCACACACTTGATGCATAGAGTTGCATGTTGTTAAACTCCATCTTGTTCGTCCATTTCTCTTTCACATTCTCTCTCGTTTCTGTGGCAAAAGCCAGAAATCCGAGCGACCCGAGGATGAGGCCCGCACAAGGCTTTCGATTTCAGCCTGGCAATTACCTCTCATGTGCTGCAGTCCAGCCATATTTGGAGTCAACAGCAACTCATTTGACGGGGAGTGACGTACCCCAACATTCATCAAATGTGGGGAGAAGCCAGGGCACTGCAGACAGTGTGTTCTCCTGCTTTTCCTTTGTGCAATTCCAAACTGGCAACAGCAAAAGCCATTTGCTAACCTCATTTCTGGGCAGTGCACAAAATTCCAGTGTTTAATCAACTGAGCAACTGAGTTTTTGGCTTTCCAGGCCACATCATCTCAACACGTTTATTATTGTGAGTATGTGTGTGGCCAGAATAGAAGTAAACATACGATAAAAATGTCTTCGATACCGCAGGTTTACGTTCTCACCTCGCTTACGCTGCATTTGAGCGGCCGCAGAACTTTTTAAGATGCGTGCGTATCTTCTTGCAAACATACAAGTTTAAAAAAAAGAAAAGAGTGCTTAAACAGCTGTAATGAATGTATTCATCAGGTAGTCATTTCATACAATGAATAGCTGTCATCTTTTATCTAAATGACTCCATGGTGGACTAATAACCCTGTCCCAGAGGTATTGGAGTCAGGGTTCAGCCGCAACAGGAGCGGTGGGCTGGTTTTCAAGGTGACCTGACAATTCGCCCATGAATTAGTGCCTTGCATTTTCACTTGATTAGCTAATACCATTGGGGTATTAGCTTGTCTAGGAAAGTGCTCATTCATGGAAAAAAGGGAAAGTGAGGGGGTTGGTGTTGGTATGGCTGAAAACGTCCCGCTTAAGGTAATTGCGGTACGTTGAACTTTGAGCGCAGGTCTGCTCTAGTGAGCCTCACTGTGCGATGTAGAAATGGGGCTAGTGAAAAACAGCTGAGCTCAAGATGGGTAAAAACAGTAAAACAGGTTCAGATTGAAGTGAGCTGCATCTTCCCTAAAGCCCTTGTGACTTATGATGACCAGGGGTATTAAACTAAAACTATAATACATTATTATTTTTTACAAAATAATTTATTTCTCACATTCATTTTCATTAACTTCCAACAGAAGATTCAATAAAAATGAAATAAAAAAATTAACAACAACAGCAACAACAACAACAACAAGACTGAGGTAATTTAGACCATCTAGCTCCAAAAAAAAACAAAACAAAAAAAAACAGTCAGCATACATTTGGCAGATGGTCTTATGCAAAACGACTTGCATTGCATTCATGGTATACATTTCATCATTTTATGCATTCCCTGGGAATTGAACCTACAACATCAGAGTTTTTAGCACCATGCTAACACACTGTTTACAAAATGCGAGGAAATCTGACTTATCTGCTCTGTTGTCATTATACTTTTTTTTTTTTTTTTATTGCTCCTTAAGAAGTTTCGCTTAAGTTTACTGTCTTGGAAAGAGGTTGAAAATAAGGATGTAGTCAGCTGACAACAAACACTGGTCCTCATTAATTATATTACACAAACTGCTATGACTTTAATGTGACTGTTCATCACACAACACAAAGCCATCATATCCCGTCAGAAGCCTTGGAATATACCCTGTATGAAATAGCTGTGCGTGTTTTTTTGGAGCTTGGCGGTATAAATCACCAACTACTATAAATGAATGAGAAACAGAAGCTCAGACATTCTTTTTGTTTTTCATGGAAACAAGAAAATATAAAGGACTAGAACTTGGAAATAGAACTTCATATGTCTACCTATGTTTCTGCAAAACTCAAAAAAACATACCTTATATGTACAAATTGCTGCAGTTTCTACTTGAAATGAACACTAGATGCTGTAAAACTTTGTATGTTGAGTTCAGAACTATTTTAACATGCTGCAAGATTTGAAAAAACTTTTGAACATTAACGTCACATATACAGCTTCATATGTATAGGTTTTCTAATGAGGTAGGTTTGTTTGGTAGCGCCGTTCACCTTTATTTCGCACCTATTTCTCCCTCAGTGCCACTCTGATAAATGCACTGAACTTACTCAGATATAAGGACTGGGTATTCTTGTTTCTGTGTTTTGCTCCATCTCCCACAAAGTTAAGCATGCAAGCCTGACCACAAGCATGGATGACATTGACTGCAAGCACGGCTGGACAAATTTGATGCATGCACACTGCAAAGTGAACCCTTCTTTTTGAGCGTTCAATCGCTTGCACATGCACCTACAAAAATCAGGATGCACACAGATGGTGTCATGTGCAATGTCTACAAAATGGAGAGGAAGCACAAGCATAGAGAAGAAGCAGCACAGCCTCTTTGTACTTTATAAAACATGCCTTAACATCTGGCCAGACTGTTCCATAATGTATATTTACCAGATGTAGACATTTAGTCACTGAAAGATGAGGCTTTCGAGCTGTTCCTTTCACTATTCAATCTCTTGGTCGGCCCAACCAACCCTTCGGTCGGCTGGTTTGCATTCTTTGCCTGCAAACCACGTGTGATTTTCTGTAGCCTCAAGTGCCAAGAGTGGGTTGTATGGTTTCCCCAATCTGCAGTTGTTTTTCCCCCCTCTAACTTTCTCT
Organism: Labeo rohita; assembly: GCF_022985175.1. Lineage (NCBI taxonomy): Eukaryota > Metazoa > Chordata > Actinopteri > Cypriniformes > Cyprinidae > Labeo > Labeo rohita. The sequence continues at coordinate 4,217,470 of NC_066873.1, read as the reverse complement.
TGTGCTTTTTTTTTTCTCTGTCTGCTATAATTCTCCTGGCTGTAAAGATTTACGAGAGAGGTACTCCAACTTGTGTAGGCTGCGAATACAAACAGCAGGAGTGTCTTGAGGACATCAGCCACAAACCCTGTGAACTCCACGGCCGGCAGGTGGAGTGGCAATGCCGTCGGGAAGAAGCGGCAGAAGAGGGTGGACGCTGAAACGCCATCCCTGGCCGAGAAGCGCAAACAAACAGATCGCCAAGCAGCTGTGCCGGGCTCTTCGGGGCATGTCACGCAGGATGAATACTAGCGTAAGAGGGGCGCGTTAAAGGGGACTGTGATTAACGGGGCATCATTCCAAGAGGGAAAACAGAGAGCCGTTTACACGCTGGAGCAGCGGCAAGCCCAGGCATGTCTCCGTAACACTGCAACAAGTGCGGAGTGCGGCATGTATTAATGTTTATGTGAGAGAGCGCGTATGTTTATTTTTAAGAGTGCGTGTGCGCTGCCTAAACAGAGAGTGTCATATCAGGGAAATTATGAATGGTCTGTCTCCAACTGTAGAACATTTAGTGAAAATGATGGGTTCTGAAGTGAAGTGCTCTCTGATAATAAGGTTAACAGCAATCTCTGACCCGTATCCATCACTGTCTGCGTGAGTTCATTATCATCAAAGCAGGTCTTTGAAGAGGAAACACTCCTCCAATTGATAATGAGCCTTTCCTTCTGCTAGAGATATAAATCAAAACTGGAAGACAACGTCTCACCAAAAAGGCATGAACGAACCTGCGTCCTGACCGTGGGAAGCGTTTTAATTGTAAGGGATCGAGGCACCAAGCCACAAGCATAATGCTTTTGAAACAGCCTTGACCACAAAAACATATACGCCATATATCACCGGGCCAAAAATCCCACAAAAAGCTCCGATTTGCAGAGTAAGAGCATTCCTCCAAGATGCGAGTCGAACTAACTGACACGATGCTATTTTATGCCAGCCACGCTCACAAACAATAATTAATAAAGCAGCTGTCTGCGAATTCTGGAGCAGCACAGCTGTGTAGACTATTTATAAAGGAAAAAAATCCCACCGCCAGCTAACTGTTCACTTTGCTGTTCACAGTTACTCTGAGAACAAGTATAAGACATACTGAAAGGCAAAGAAAAAAAAAGTAAATAGATGAAAAAATGCCAATTTTGAGGGATGCATTCATTCATCCAAAAATAAAAGTGTTGCTGGAGAAGAGACAAGACGCTTTGACAAGATCAGTGTGAGGAGCCAGCATACAATGCCCTGACAAGGCGAGGATTCATTTAAAATATACATAAATAAAATCCTTCTTTTCTAAACCTAAACTTGACAAGGGCACTGTTATAAACACAGTGAAGAAGAAACAGAAACAGGCGATCGTCTATGTAAGCAGATGCATATGGAAGTGGCTTAGGACTGTGAAGCTTTGGCATCTATGTTTTGATCATCAGTCTAAATCTAAATCCTGGACGTAGTCTTTTACAAAAACGTACATCATACAACAAATTATTCCGGGGGCCATAAAAGTTTTGTGAAAATGATCAAAAATGCTACGGGGAAGGAGTTAAAATTGAGTGTGTGGTTATGGCTTCTATCAACAAAGAGTAGTGGTACTATGCTAACCAGCCAAACAATGACCCCTTGGTTCACATCGAAACAGTGACTCAGTGGTGTAAATTTTTTGAGAGACCTGTTTGAAAACAGTCATTGGGCGTCATTTATGTTATATGAGTAGAGCAAATTTTGGTAAAAATTGTTTGTAAAAACCCTTGATTGAACTGTTTATATAGAATGTTAGCTTGGGATGCTTGCCCAATATTTGCCCATTTTCCTATGTATTTGAGTTCTCGAAACAACAAAAACATTTGACATGTGATGTGAAGTAAATCTACAGTCCTGGATATCCTACTATACCAGGAGAATATGAAATGAGAATCTCACTCTTGGGATGCAAATTCGTCATGACAACAGACAACAAACATTTCCTTTGGGATGCTGCCGTCATGAACTCAAGAGACTTTTGCAACCGCATGCTTCTGACCAGGAGAGCCTGCACACTCGTTTGACTCTGCTAAGAAAGTATCCCGCTGAGACGAATGGGGCTTTTAGTAATGAGTTTCAATGGGCCAGATACATTGAGGTTTTCTATTCTGGTTGCAGAGACAGTTCAGTATTACGAACGCTGGACCAGAAATTCACACAAGCGTCTGTCCGGGGACATGCACAGACCACAAATATTTTCTCAAGGCTTTCGCTTGAGTCTAAATCACACTTATCCGGAATGCAGACAGTAGACGAGTTAATCACCTCTATGACACATTTTCTATATCGGGATAGTTGAAAAATGTGTAATATTCAGGCACTTTTGGCACTTGCATCTCAGACACAACACATGCAACAGCCTGTGATGCAGTCGGTACGTCGATTCTCTAAAGAAGCATTGACTGGGTGCAGGACTAGCCAATGGCAAACAAGTGTGTTTAGAAGAAAAGATGTGACAGAGGAGGCACGAAAAAACTCACCCTCTGCTTCTCTGGGGCTCCAGTGGCCAGACGGGGAGCAGGGGCGCGGAGATGAAGAATTGGAGGCGTACTGCAGGAGGACGCGACCCTCTGTGCATTTATCACATACTGATCCCACTTCTCTAGGAAACCAACAGAAACAGACAAAATGCAACTTAGATACGGCAAATTCAAGTGGATGGCAAGTTAGATGGGAATTGACAATGTGGGGCTTTATTTTTTAAAAGAAAGAAAAAAAAAACCTGTAACGTACACCTGAGTGGGAGAAACCACCCAAATATATCAAAAATAGAACGTGTTGATAATATTGAGTTCACTGAGTTTAGTGTAGCCAAGATTTGTGTATATATAGAATTGAATCTGAACAATTAAATTGACCCTATATGTAACTAATAAGCCATGAATAATACCTTTGTACTGCACCACTACTTGTTGGAAAAAACAGGTTGTTCTAGGAAAAAAAAAACTACTGTACGCTGTTGAAAACAGTTTTGCTTCTGTCACACTATTTAAAAACGTTACTCCCCGAGACTGCTCTGGTGTGAGAATTCCCTTATCAGCTCCAATGACTCATTAAGCACTTTTGCCAGAGGGCAACGACAAATCTGGTTGCTGCTTAAGCCGTCAGACTGTGGTGTTAGAATGCTATAGGGATATACAGTAAACAATGTCACATGGTCCAAGTGGAGAGTTTGAGAGCAACATGTCTCAACATGCTTCTTCTGTGGGGATTCCCCTGCCGCTTGCCTCAGTGAATTCCACCTGTCTCTCACATAGCGGTCCCTCGCGGACTGTCTGCAGGCCCACAAATAAATGTCCCAGACTGCAATCAGCTCGACGACAACAAATGCAAACTAACAAAGAGACTGAACCCAACAAAGTTCCACAGGTCTGAGTCATGAAATGTGGATATTCCAGAGCCAACAAGATGATTTTGGAAGGCTATGCGAACAATTTCACTGTATCTACGACGCAGCCGGTTAAACACAGTTTAGAAATAGCACCATTAATTGATAGCATGTGTTAGCGATTTGGCAGACGCTGAGAATTCTCAGTTGTTTTGCACTTCCTCCAATCTATCCTCTGACTGTACTCAAAAAAATGATTACAAAATATCTCTGACTTCTCCTCTTTCAATATTTACTAAACAGAACATGCTTAGACATGTCTCTTCTCTGCCTACATCCACATTTGTATTGCATGACTTTTCATATATGAGATTGGATCTCTCATATACTCATGTGTATTTTACTACATATGTCTGTAAAAATAGTCCCCCGGGTATGTACTATGCCATCGCAACCTCAGTTCACCTGTCATAGAAGTGGCCAGAGATGGGTGGAAACCACTCCACAGTAATGGAATCTTGTCCCTGTTCTACCACTTGGGGTGCCATGGGGACTGGAGGGGGCCGGTAGTCAGGTTGCCAGGTCTGGTAGATGAGGTCAAGGTAGCAGTGCATGCGAGCCACTTGGTTAAGTGTAAAGGAATCGGTGCAGTCGTCATCTGGGGAAAAAAATGGAACTTAAGCTGGCCTAGTTTCTGATAGATCTATAGCATATTAAAAGGCATTCTTGTTTAGGAGGTCAAAGACCAATGTAAAAATCAATCGATGGTTTTTATTTTGACAGTTGGGAGTTTGAGGTGACATAGGTAAACACTACTGTTCAGCAAAAAACAAAGCTGTGATAAAGCTGAAAAATGAATGAATAAATAAATAAACAAGGTGGCAAATTTATTCAAAACTCCCAAAATCACATAATTTAAAATATGTAAATATATCATAAAAATACCAATTATAATCTAAACAAAGTGTGAAATTAACAAACCACACACACACACACACACACACACACACACATACATACATACATACATACATACATGATATATATAAAAAAGTGTTAAGATGCAAAAGCCTCTAAATCCATCTGATGTTTTTCTTTAAAATTAGCTTTTCTTCCTGGCTACTTTGTATAGGTTTCTATGTAAGTACTGGTACTTCTGATTGGGCTGAGGCTGGAATTTATTGAGTTTGAAGTAAAAGTATTTGATGGACGTATACTATGTGTCAGGAGCATTCACTCAGTATCATTATCTAATTTTTGACCGAGATGGCTTTTAGCTGGTTTTGCATCTGAACTCTTCATACATATATGTCTTTTTGTCTTTTTGGTCACACTTAATAAATAAATTCATAATTTGCTGCTTATTAATAGTCCATAACTTAGTAGTTAAGTTTAGCTACGGAGTAAGATTAAGGGCTTTATAAGTACTAATAAACAGCCAATATGCTAGTAATAGGCATGCTAATAAGCAACTAGTTAATAGTGAGAATTGGTCCTTAAACTAAAGTGTTATTGTCTTTTCTAGTCAAGATTAAATAGAATTTTAGAGCAGAACAGAATAGAGTTTCCTTAGATATTGTCTTACCTGCATAACTCATGTAATTATTAAAGGGCGTGTGAACAAAATTGCGGTTGCCACATGTTTCGTTGCCAGGCTCAGGGTCTCTGCAGTGCTTGTATTTGGGTGTGGGATTGGTATCGGCACACAGATCTCCCGTTTCCAGCGACGGCTCGGTCTCTAAACAGGCATCGTTGCAGGACTCGATCTCCGAAATACCCCTGAACACATGGTACAGTCCCAGACTGTGACCGATCTCATGGATCATGGTATGAGTGTGGCCAAATGTCCCGTAGAAAGACGGATTCAGAACTATGCCACCTTAGAAAAGAGGACGAATGTACGTGTGCTTAAATATTCAGGATTGTTTCTTGTCACTTGTTGATGATAAGTAGGTAATGCAATGCAGTTTGAAAATACAAATGTATAAGTCAAAGAAACTTGAGTTTAGTTTTTGAAGAGCACTGTTTCCCAAGCCTCTTATTGATTAATTGGAATAAGTGAAATGAAAGCTGCATTCAAACTGTCAACCAAATCCATTTTTTTCACTAGTATCTAGTACAGACTGGATCTTGCTGAATGCACATAAACAGAAAAAAAAAAAAAAAAAAAAAAAAAAAAAATCTCATATTTTGGGATGCAGTTTGAGGCTCTTTAACTTTTTTTCTTTACTTCCAATTGACCTGATTAACAACGTTCTCCTAGAGAATGGACATGCAACAGAACATCAGGTTCGGCCATGTTCTTATTCAATACTTTTAAGAACTAATACGACAGCTACTCAAATAATCAGAAAATCAAACTGTGCACTATGTCTTGCAGAGTAAATGCAGCTAAAATGTACTGTAATTTTGGTCATGTTCCTTTGCATACTCTTCACATCATTGAATCATTTATGCTTCCCCTAAGACTTGAGAATAGCAACCACTGAAAGAAGGTAAAGGAACGGAGTGTGACAGAGTAAGACTTAATTGACTGCAGTTCAGATTCTAGACCTGAATTGGACCTGGACTGCTTTATGCAGTAATTTCTATACCTAGATGTGTCAGTGCCTCCTTATCCCATGGCCAGGTAGCGACTCCAGCCAGGTCTTCATCTGAGGAATTGGCGAAGAAGATACTGAGATGCGTTGAACCATCCAGCTTGAGGATCTCTTTTAGCTCCTTCACGTCCAGATAGGCCCTGGGCAACAGACGGAGACACTTGGTGAAAATGAGCATGATGTCTATAATGTTCACAGAACAAACACTTATGTGTTTTAAGTTATTGTAAAATATTTTTTCTCCATATACTCTGTGGAGTGTAAATACCAAGCATATTTATAACTTGGGTCAACCAAAACTCAACCGTCACGTTGCATGATAGAGTGCTGCCCAAAAGTTGATTAACTCCAACATTAGTGGACTTCATTTATTTGGTAGCCACTGCTTATTTGATCTACATTCCCTCCAGTACAAAGCTGGTGGAAAACTACAGAGAATGAAGCAGGATAGCTACTCTTGAAATAGAAACTCTTAAAACGATTTCTGTTTACACAATTCTGAGCTTTGAATAGAGACACCATGGATCCATAATGATATTCAAGACTTAAAGTCCTGTTTTAGATAATGCAAATCTTGGCTCTTGGCCCTTCATTCTAAAAGTTGAAATTATCACTATAATTATCACTATATTGCCAAATCTATGCATACAAGAGCAATGAGCACTCTCTCTACTGTGCCAGCGAAGAAGCTGTCCAGCAACTGTTAACATCACTCTCAAGAATCCATTACAACCATGTTCTCTCTTTCCCCAGTCTGGTCCACATTAGTGTTTTTAACAGCGAGCTAGGAGAGCAAAGCAGGTGTGTGAATGTAAGTGTCTTTCCAGAGACAGGTGCTTTTATGAGCATGTAGCTCCTTTAACTCGACGTGCTAAGAGCCGTTTCACACCAGAGCACTCCATTAGGGCAAAACCATTAACGTCCGTTAGGTTTATAGGCTCCATTGGCACTTAGAGTTCACACGACTGTAAAGCACCTGATGAAGGACCTCCCTTAGGTGACCCGTGTGACAGCTCAGGAAACCCCATTCATCAATGAACCCAACGCAGACAATAGCCAAGGGAAAAGCATGGGCGTTGCGACAGGGGCAGATGATAACGTAGCACGGCCTTTCACCTGTGACTAATCTCTGGACCAAAGCCATGACAGACATTCTTCTTATTGCACATCTACAACGTGCCCAAAACGGGTGGACATCCAAAGTAAGGCATGAATTAATGCATACAGCATGTGTACATGGTGAGGATTCACACAAACATTTAATTTTCAGCTTGGGGTTAACCACAACTGTGTCCAAGGTATACGCCCTCAGATCTGATCAGTGATCTTGTGAAGGTAAAAACACAAATCTCTCTTTACAGATGGGCTGTTGCTTGCAAAAACAATGTGGCACTGTATACATTCTTCAGAAAGCATGGAGAAATAACTTAAAACACATGTCTAAAACATGTACGACAACATAAGCTGATATCATTCACATTTTTCAGAGACTCCGACCCGATGTCTCCTGTTAGCTAGATTTCCAAACAAGCAAAGTGGTAACAGGCTCTGGGTCTACAAAAATAAACGTCCGACCACACAGCCATTGTTGTGCCACGCATGTAGCGCAGTGTTCATCCAGAATTCCACAATTAAGAAGGAATGTTGATGAATGTTTGCGGTGCAGCCATCAGTGTGTCTCCCTAGACGTCCCATAATCAAAACAAAATAAACAACCACTTGGGGAGCTTATCTGAAAATTCCTCTTCTATTCTCACTCTAATCTTTCTAAACCATCTTTCATCCATCAGTTGCAATATTTCCATTGAAAGCTCAGGTTTGGCCAACTGCTGATTTCTGTTACTGGATAGGATATCCAGTGATAAACAGTCTCTTGATGATTGCAATGGGATAATATTTGGGAGAAACCACCTGTGTGTTTTTCGTGACTGATGTCACCTCATAGCCCGCACGCAGAGTCATTTGAAGAGCTTTAGGAATACTATTGGATGCAAATCTGCGGCCTGGAAAGCGTTCAAAACGGCTAATAGAAAACATCGCTTTCCCTTGAAAGAGGAGCTCAATTAAGGCGTGCGGAAGAAATTCAAGGACAATACTGGAATACTGGGATGAATCACACAGATCAAAACAAGGACGTAAAAAGGTTGTTTTCACTTATCGATTCATTCAGTATTTTCTCTCGACTTGGAATGTTTAAACTTTTCTCATGAACCTTCGTGCGCTTCTGTAAACAAACGTTTATGAATACATTTCGAAAACAAAATTGTTGCTTGGAGACCAGTCTAAACAAGAATCAAACAGGATTCCTTGAAATGTTGGCTTTTACTTTGTAGTCCAGCCAACTAAAACAAAAGCCACCAAAAACTACTTCTTAAGGCAATAAATCCTCCATAAAACAAATCTCATAGTTTAGGATTACTATAGTACGTGTGTCCTTGGGGCTATACCTGTTTTTGTGAGACACAGCTACCTTTCATATAGTCCAAAAGTTAAACCAGACCTTATCCATTGGTTGAATTGTAAACATGTTGTGATTTCCGTCCAATGGCCTCAGGTACTCAGACTTAGAAATCCAATTTCCTTTTACTCTTTTTCGCCTTTTGCTGAAAATACTGTTTAAAACAAGCTGCCACACAACAGGCCATAACAGTTCCTGTTGCGGGATCCTTGATAAAAACATTTTTTCTTGATTGCTCATGAAAAGCTAGAAGAGAAGATTCCACTGCAATAACTGAAGAGCTGTGTGAGACAGTAACAATCCACAATTGCCTTCACAGGTTACCTAGAACAGTGGTTCTCAACTCCAGTCCTCGTGGCCCACTGCTCTGCACATTTCATGCGTTTCTGAATCTGACACACTTAGTTCAGTTAATGGAACTTTCTCCTAATGAGCTGATGATCTGAATCAGGTGCGTTAAATGAGGGAAACATACAAAATGTGTAGAGCAGTGGGCCCCAAGGACTGGAGTTGAGAACCACTGACCTAGAGCTGTCCCAGGGATCCTCCATCACTCCACATTTTGGTTGTCTCACTCATCTGGCACACCTGATTTAACTCATCAGTTCATTAGTAAACTGCAAGACCTGAATTGGGTGTGGTCGATAAGGGAGACATCCAAAATGTGCAGTGGTGGGGGTCTCCAAGACAGGTTTGAGAAGCACTGGCCTGGAGCAGGAGTAACTATCCCTGCTTCTGAGGGGCTACCCGCACACTTTAGTTCCAAGCCTGCTCCAACACACCTGGCTGTTGTTTAGAGTAATCCTGAAGACCGTGATTAACAGGTTCAGATGTGTTTGACTGAGGCTGGAGCTAAACTCTGCAGAATAGCAGTCCTACAGGAGCACGGTTGGCTACCCCTGACCTATAGAAACACGGCGACTATCCAAGCCTCCCTCTTTTAACAAACCTCAAATGCTACTGAAATGTGGAGATGGATCCATTTCAAAGAGAAAGCTTAATCTTTAGAAATTAAAATACTACACAGGACACAATGTTGGCCAATTTTCCTCTGTCCCAGGAATGCCCAATCCTGCTCCTGCAGAACCACCTTCCAGAGTTTAGCTCTAGCCTTAAACACACCTGAACCAGCTAATCAAGGTCTAGAGGATCACTAGAGACTCCAAACAGGTGTGCTGGAGCTACACTCTGCGGGAGAGTGGTCATTCTGAAGCTGGAATGGACAATATTAAGTGCCAATTAAAAAACAAATGTTTATGGTAATATACCAAAGATAAAAATAAAGATCTAAAAGGGGCAGTTTGCGGGAGTTTGGAGTTACGCATTGTATATTTATATAGTTAAAAGTTGGAGTCAATCATTTATGTTGTGATATTGAAGATTAAGAAACACCTACAGAGAATCCAGTGTCTTCAGTTCACCTATGCTGCATGTCTTTCAAATGTGGAGTACCAAAAAGGAAACCCAGAACAACACAGGAAGCAAATGCCACACGAAATGGACTCTTGGTTCAGCTCCTGACTTCTTATTTAACCTACTAGATAACAGCTATTTAGACTTACCTTAAATGAGAAGCTGGATTGAAGCAAGTCTTGGTCACATCGGTGATGCTAGGGTTGCAGCAATCTCCACTATCATAACCGTAGTTCTCACAGTTGCACTCCGGATCGCAGACACCATTCCCTTGTTTATGGTCAGGACATCGCGTCCTGGGCTTGCAGTAACCAGCATCAAAGCCAGTCAGGGTGTGGTTGCATTCAGGGTCACAATCCTCATCACCCACTTTACTAATGTCACAGTTGGCAAGTACCAGACGGTTAAACAAAGAGGAATTGCTCACATTGTGCACAGTCAACTCCCAGGTGATGTTGTACATGCTAAAGGCTTCATTCAGATGCTGATGTTGCAGATGAATCTGTTGATCTGTGACTGTGGGTTTGCGCTGAGAGTCGTCAAACACATTCACGACACGGTATCTTACCGTTTTAGGGCGACGGAAGCTCCAGAAATGATTGTAGTTGCGCACCACTTCTGTGTTATCGCATACCGTCTGTCCGCAAGCTGGCGGCTCCAGGGTGGTGTCCAAAGATCCCAACCCTGCACGAGGACCCTCATCTGGTATTGGGAAGCTGCCGTCCTTCACAGCCAGCCATTTGCGTGCCGGGTGTTCAAATGTCTCACGGATCACCAAGTCAACCAGGTCCTCAGGGTCCTCGTGTCCATGCATGTCCCTCATGATCTGTCTCTGAGAGAGAGCCTGTCGCCACAAACCGACACGCTCCAAGGAGCCTCTGTAGTTATGATTCAAGGCATTTCCACCCACCATCAGCACCTTGAGTTTTAAATCAGATCAGTCCATTATATTTATCTGTTTTTACTTGTATACATTACGTGCATCATGTAAGATCTGGCAAAGGTGAAGAGTGTAACTTTTAACTCTTATACTATGTTATGAGCTCAAAACACTTTTACCATAGTGCGTGATTTGTAAACTAATGCATTATGACATTTGCATTGCATAACCAGCTCCATGTGTCTTTTCTGGTGTAGTAAGCTTGCTTAGTAGCTCACCTGGTACAGCATTGCACTTGTCATGCAGCACGCTCGGGTACGAATCACGATAAAAGAGATCAAAGACTTGTAGAAGCACGACAACATGGCATAGCTGCTTCTGTAAATGCATCTCATGTTTACTTTTGGTAACACTACCGTTTAGGTTTAGGGTAGGGTTTAGTATAGGTGTACAGCAGTGATATGTACAACGACCAGTGTTGTCAATTTCATATTACTTTGTTTCAGGATAAACTTAACACACTTTTAGTGCTCCTCACTTGACATTCCATTTAAAAGTGTCACAAAACATGCAAGAGTTTGTCTGTTTGGTTTACCTAGAGGCACAGTAATTACACGCTTCACCTTTAACTGATAATAAAAGATTATAATTAAAAAAAAAAAAAGAAATAATTGTGTGTGATTCTCCAGAATATTGTGTAAAAAGTTAAACTCTGAAACACTAAAATAATTAAACTTACCTTACACTTTTTAGTAAGGGGGCTGAAGACGTCACCTGACTGTTCCCTGCTAACAGCTGTCTGAGCACCATTGACATATAACTTCATATAAAGCCCATTGTAAGTCACAGCTACATGGGCCCAGTGGTTGGGCAAGTAGCGGGTGTTCGAGTGAATGGAGGTAACTTTGTGTGCTCGGTCTGTTTTGAGGGAGAAGAAGAAACGTGGGTCACGGTTTCCCTGTTCACTCACAGCTTTAATTCCCAACAGCCATCCACGATCACTGGAGGCGTAGAAGCATTTGTCAAAGAGACCTGTGGTTGAAAACAAGAACACGTGTGTCAGGAGATAAATCCAAATGCATAATCAACAACAAGTCAAGAGACAATGCTCCAAAATTTACTTTGGAAAGGAAACAGTATAGGAGGAAGGGATAGGATCATGAAATGACATGAACATTTAGACACCATTGAACAATGCAATCTAGGTAGCTTACATGCATTCACCCAACAGTAAGTCTTTATTATTATGTTGTTTTTTGTTTTTTTGTTTTTTTAATGGGAGTAGTATGCTAGTAGACTTGCATTCCTTTACAATTGTTCAGTTTATTATGCTTTAACTTACTTTCAGTCCAAACTTCACCATATATCTAAAATGTGAAGAATTTGTATTGTGCAGGCTGTTGCTGGGGGTTCACCAGACAATTTCCAACAAGAATGAAATTAAGGAATTTTTGGGCCAGTTAAATCAGTGACAAAAAAGCTCACTAGAACACCAAGACCGAAGAGGCTGAACGACTGCTTGGTAAGTGCAGCTTTAAATCTGTAGGGGAAATTGAACACTTACATAGTCTCTCAAGTTGTGGAATGTGGGTAATAAAAATACTTTACCCAAGTTTACAAAGTACAGTACAGTATGCTGTTTTGGTCAAGTCATGTTTTAAGCATCATGAAACCTAAATGTCCTTCACTCGTTGTCACATAACCAGCCAAGCTCGCGTTCTGTATCTCAAATCAGATCTGCTGTGTAAGTCAAATTATATCTCATCATCATGGAAGATCAGTGTCAGCTAAGCACTTTTTCTTGCTCTCACATCAGTCTAACATGTTGAACGCACTCTTGAACCAGATGGACAGTGTTAATCATCTGATCAAAGTCAACCTAAGGTTTTGTTGAAATCAAGACCGTCTGTTTTTTCCTGTACTGTTTCCAAAGCTAAAAATCAACAATCTAAACAAGATGTCTAATCTGCCATCTGATGATGTCCATCTCTGATTCTTCTTCAGCAGCCAAGTCATGACCATAAATAATATTGATGGTCTATAGAGCACTCATCCAAATCTATCTTACATACTGCAGACACAAACTCAGCGCTGTTCAGGGTGCTGAATTTACTGACATTAGGACGTTGATAAGCTTTTGTTTTTGTCAAAAACTCCCATTCCTCACTCTTCAATCTTCTGCATTATGGAAGGAAAACATGACATGAAACAAAACAAAAACAACATTAAGTCTCGACATTAAGGCTAGCGTGGGGCAAAAACAACAACAAGAACAACGACTGCTGTGTAGAAGTAGTGGCTTCTCTCAAAACAACCGCCTTATGTCTTCATTCCTAGAGGCATGAATTAGATTTAAAAGATTAAGCATGACTACATAATCCAGAGTCTACTTCAAATTATTTTATTTTATTTTTTTGTTTGTTTTGTGGTTTCCGCTTCTTCTACATTTTAGTATCCTAACACAACAGATATTCAGTGGTCCTTCAAATACCTTGTGAGATGACAATATTTTAAAAGGTCGCCCATTAAATCCAGTTGTATGGGGACTTTTAGACCTGAACAGTCCATGCTGTTCTGACATGTTTTGTTCCAATTAAACAGAGTTTTGGGCAGAAGCAAGGACATTTCATAAGTTTTCTTATAAGTGACTAGTGAAAAAAATGAAATTAGCTCAGAGTCCCAATCTACACTCTCAGAAAGGTTTGTAAAAGAGGACACTGTACTATGTCAATTTTCCATATTCATTTGTAGAAGTGTTTTACCCATATTTTGGATTATGCATTGCATTGCATAATTAATTTCCTGCTAGGACATTTCTTACAGCGATAATGTCACTACTTTTTCCCTAACTTTAATTCCTCATTTACATATAATGATTATTGAATATGATATCAGATGTCTGGGCCCCGCTGTATAAAGTATTGATTACATCCATATACAGCATTATCATGTATGCATTAATGGATCTGATGCATGCGTGTGTGGGAGAGTTTATACTCTTCATCTCTGTAAGGCATTCGGTCCAGTGCGAACCCACTGCAAGCCTGAAACAGATGATGTCATCTCAGTTACTGGAGGGGCGTGTGGGTGAGGGGGCGCACTGACATTAGATGCCACGCGTAAATCAGTGATGCCCACTGCCGCATCAGTAGTGGATTCTCACTCCGGTCTGTCTAGTCGTGCGTGACTGCGTAGAAAAACACACTTCTCGCAGCCAGCAATTTTTTTTTCCCCACTGCTCATGACTTTCACAAAAAAGACCGACTTGTCGTGTCTTTTACGCTCTCTGTCGGCAGAAAGCAGAATCGAAAGCGATGTTGTAATGCTTACTCACTGAAAAACCAACGTCTACAGAACTGTGGTGACGCTTGCAAACTCAGATTTGTGCTCTCTGGTTTCTGCAGGTACCGGAGGAGAACGTAATTGCAATGCAATGCGATCAGGTAACGTGCGTAGCCACAGTTCAGACATCTGCAAAGCTCTGAACAGCTTCACTTTCCTCCTGTGTACCCCCCCCCCCCCCCGCCCCTTACCACCACCCACACACCCCCACCCGAGCTGAATGGAGGCGGGGGGATTTGGGGTTTTACGGGGATTGAGGGTCGTACGTGTAAACCGGGTGCCTCTCCAAACGCGCGAAACGCGGGGAGGGGGGAAAGTCCTGTCCCACGCGCTGAAACGGCAAACCTACGCTTTTGGATAGACTACATTTAGAGCCATGAAGTCATCATTTTCCTGTCACATCAGCCCAAAAGCTCATATCAGAAATGAATTAAAGCATGTGTGGAGTCTCCGCGCTGACGTACGCGATTACTTAATCATTCGACATTGGAACTGATTGATCGATATGGATGTTGTAAGAGGCACGAGGAAGTTATGCACTGTCCTAACACCGCTAAAGCCACCTGGTCAAGCCTCGTCATTCACATGCATTACTTTGTCAGCAGCATTCATCTCACACAAACTCGCGTAAAATGCATAAATCTGTGCCTACCGGCTATAACGGTAGGGGAACGCTGCCCACCCTCCGCTTTGACCCACATCTGGAGGGTGAAATTGCCCTTTGGTATCTCCACACCGGGCTTGAGTCTCAGCTGGTCCCCTCTGCCCGTAAAATAAACGGCTTTTCCCCGAGAGGAGCTCGCATCCTCCGCCGGAGAGGAGCGCCGCCGCTGGCGAGGGAGCCGGCGGTCCAGCGCCGGCAGGGAGCGCTTGCCCCGGGGCAGCCGGGTGGCACAAGCCCCCGGGAAGACCGCTTTGGCTTCTCTGATCTTCACCAGCTCGCGTTTGGATCGGGTCTTTCTCAGGACCGTCCCGCAGTCTGATCCCACACACAGGACGAGCAGGATGGCGAGACACTGGAGAAAAGTCCAAACTTTCATTTTATTCAACACAAGAGAGATGATAATGAGGATGAGGATGAGGATGAGGATGCGGATGGGTATGGGTAATGTCCCAGAGAAATGCGCACGGACGCGCTGTTCCTCTCCAAAGTCCTTTCACTTGTTATTGTTGTTTTCTTTTCTTTTCCCCGTCTTTCACAATCGCTTGTCAAAGACGAATGTTCCAGATAAACAGATCCATGAAGCTCTTTATTTCTCTATACGAGCCGTTCTGTGTGCTGGAGTTTTTCTTTTTACTCCTTCTGGAGGCAAAAGTGAGTCTTCTGACGAGATCGCGGGTCAATTCATTGATTCGTTTAGTAATCAATGAATAAAGAGCTTCATTCACACTCACTGTACTTCTGTCTTTCTCTACTCGCAAAACAATGTTTAAGAACAATTCATGAACGCTGAACACGTCCAAACATGACGGGCTGTCATATCTGAGGATGGAGCACATTCAGATGCTGTTTGTGCTGAAGTTGTCTCGGCGTTAGAAGTTGGAGTGATTGAGATGGTCTGCAGGAGGTTCGGAGGTGTCCAGAGCATCGCGGGTCCTCATATATGCTGTGAGCTCCGCTGGAGATCCTTCAGTCTTTTAAGAGTGAGAATGTGATGGAAGCAGACCAGCCCATGTTTCAGTCCTACATGAGTTTTTCTCCTTCCGATCCTCCTCTCGTGTTGTGCTGAAGTCACAGGTAAAGCACTGACGGCAGGAGCATTTCCACACATGCTCCTCCAAGTGTTGGATAGTGTTTCCAGAGTTGAAAAGGGGTGTGTGCGTGCGTGCGTGTGTGTGTGTGTGTGTGTGTGTGTGTGTGTGTGTATCCCTCTAGTGGCTACAATTTAAACCATTTCATTCATTTGAAAGTTTTCACAGCACAAGAGAAGTGCCCAAAGTCACACTGAACTTGTTCCTGTTCTTGTAATATTTCTCTTTTTGGTTTGTTTGTATTTTACACTGTATTGTGCAGCTCTGCAAATAAATACATACATTTAAAAAAAAAAGTGATAAATGCTAAGAATATTTTTTTGGACTTTATGAAAACTTTTAAGTTAATTTTAAGTTAAAAAAAAAAAAAAAAAGTAATTACATGTGAAATTTACTAGAAATTTCTACTAGAAAAAATATCAGTATAAGTTAATATGAATAAATACAATAAAACAATTCCAAACTTAACCCCTTAAGCACATGTGTTTCATTAGAATATCTCAGCTGTGCTTTACCATGTAAAACACTGCAAAGGTGGAACTTAATCAGTGTACAAATGAAAACTTTAAACTGTCACTCAGTTTGCACTCACTCCTCTAGAAGCGGAAAAAATATGATGACGAGAACAGGATGGAGAAGCACAAAGACCAGGAATTTGCGCTATTCTGCATGAAATTGTTAGAGAGTTTATTTCCTCAGTTCTTTGAGGTGGTCCACCTTTGTATGGCAGACCATCTGTGTGGAGCGTGGAGACAGAGCTGGTGTGGAATGCCACAAGAGCTTTTGTTCTCTGTTTGTTTGGTGTAAACGAACACGCAGACAGCAGAAAATTGCTACCTACCATTAAACAGGGCCAAACCAATGTTAAATATTTGTCTCAGTTTTGTCACATTGCAGTGGTGAGACCACATTTTTTCCTTTGTCCAGACAGAACAGAAGAATGACATGGGTCACAGCGGTCAGGTCAGCCGAATGATCCTTAGAGGAAACCTTCAGTTACACTAAATTCCATGTCACAGAAGAGGCAACATGTGATAGAATCTAATCCTTCATTCATTCATTCATTCATTCATTCATTAATACATTCACACATTAATAATAATAAAAAAGAGAAAAAAAAAAACATATTAAAAATGCACTCCATTTTACATACACTGCAAAAAATAAGGCTAAACATGCCTAAAATATTATATTCAGCACAGTTGCATATTAAGACTTGTTTTCAGATAATACATCTGTCATTAAGGTCAATTATTTTTCCATGTTTAAAGCAAAACAACATTTAACAATGTAGATCTGAATGTATAGTGACCCACTAATCTGTTGTTTTTTAAACATAACTTATTCATCAAACATAATTTATTCATTAAAGCTTTATTAAATTTTTAAATCTATTCAATTCTGTTCATGCATTACAAAACGAATTCAGTCAAGCCATGAACTTTGCTCTATTTTTATTACTGAAAAATGTTTATTTTTTTTAAATTATTTTTTATTGAATGAATGACCGCATTTATATAGCGCTTTCATTGTGTATTGCTATACACCCAAAGCGCTTTACAATCATATGGGGGGATCTCTCCTCAACCACCACCAGTGTGCAGCATCCACTTGGATGATGCGACGGCAGCCACAGGACAACGGCGCTAGTGCGCTTTTAAAAATAAAGGTGCCACAGAAGAACCTTTGTGGTCTAAATGGTTCCATAAAGAACCTTTAACATCTAAAGAACTTTTTTTGTTTCTCAAAGGGTTCTTTGTGGCAAAAGAAGGTTCTTCAAAGTATAAAAAGGTAAGAAAGAGATGGTTCTTTGAAGAACCTTTGACTGAATGGTTCTTTGTGGAACCAAAAATGGTTCTTCTATGGCATCACTCAGAAGAACCTTTTAAGCACCTTTATTTTTAAGAGTGTATATGCTGTTCAGTAATATTTTGCTCCTAATATTATGTCTTCTTTACATGTGTTGACCTCTCTGTTAAAAGAAAAGTTCACCAAAATAAAAATCTGCTGAAAATGTACTCACCGTCAGACCACTGAAGGTGAGTTTGTTCCTTTATTTAAAATAAATAAATAAATACGGCTGATTAAAACATCACAATAATCCACATATATTCTATATGACTCCAGCCCATCAATTAACATCTTGTGAAGCCAAAGGCTGCAAATCCATCAAGATTTTATAACTTTAAGCCACCAAAATATGCTTCTGACTAAAGTACATAAAGTCCATAATCCATATTAACACTTGCTCCAGTGAAAACGTCCATCCCCTTTTGTCATTTTACATCAAAATCCAGCCACATATTTATTTTAGACTGTTTTGGCTTGTAAACGGTGCTTGATTTTGTGCATATTTCTCTCCTGATTACTGACCAAATTACTTTTTCCCCGGAGGAAGCATTATTATGGATCGCTATTATGAAGCATTATTACTCACATGCCTGTCGAAAGCAATGGTTTGAAAAACAGTTAAAAACATCTTAATGATGGATTTGTTTCTCATAAACAAAGTTTTTGGCTTCACAAGATGTTAACTGATGGACTGGAGTGGTGTGGATTACTTGTGGATTGTTGAGATGTTTTTATCAACTGTTTGGACTCTCATTCTGACGGCACCCATTCACTGGAGAGGATCTGTTGGTGAGTAAGTGATGTAATGCTACGTTTCTACAAATTTGATGAAGCAACAAACTCATCTACATAGCAGTGTACTTTAATCTGTCCATTCTCGCTGTGGTTAACTCTAAACAGTACCTGCTGTAATAAATACTGACCCTGGAATCAGAGAATAAAACACTGAAACAAAAACAGATCAATGGCACAGTACTTATCAAAATATAATCAAATAATTGGACCTGAATTATTAGACAGTTATAGTGGTAATATCATTACAACTCTATGTGTTGCCTTTATTGATCTGTTTTTCCTATGATTATACAATTACAACTCTGATATTAAGGAAGGAGAGTGGCTGATTCCCATTGATACTTGACTTCTTGAAAAGCTCCTAACTCATCTTACATTCTGTTTGGGGTCTAAGACCCTTTTAATAGCTAATTAAAAAATTATATATAACCTTAATAATTTATAACCTTATATATATATATATATATATATATATATATATATATATATACAGTAGTCAACATTTGAAGTGGATCGAAAAAATTCATCAAAGTTAGTTATCCTAAGATAAGAACGGGTATTGTTTTTGCTTTAGAACAACTTTGATGAAAGGTTTTGATCCACTTCAAATGTTGACTACTGTATATATATATATATATATATAAAGTGCAAAAATGAAAAATGTAACTTAAATTCTTGGAGTCTAAGCGATCAATGGCACAAAACATGAAAAAATGCAATGACACTGTAGATGTACAGTCCTGACAGATGTTAATTTCACAGATTTTATTGTTTTTTTGGGTCAAGAAATGTCACTCAGTGGATAGAAGGTGCATGCTTGCTTACACAGGAAAAACAAGTCACTTTTTCTTACCCCATTTATTTATATTTATTCTTCTCACTTAAATGTATGATTTAAGCAATTTTAGATATTTGTATAGATGCACAAACATGCATCTCTTAAATTAACCAATGATTAGATCCCATAATTGACCCATAATGGCCATTAGTCATCAGTCATACAGTCATGTCACCTCATCTTATATCATCTGTATGATTTTTATGTAGATATGTAGCAGAATGTCCAATATAGCTTGTGTGAGGAAGAGCTGAACAAATTATAAATATTTTATTTTGTGTTCTATAGACCACAAAAAAGTCGGAAATTAAATGAGGGTGAGTAAATAATGGCAAAATGTTTTTTTTTTTTTTTTGAATGGACTTTCTCATATTTAAATGTACTTAAGCATCCAATTTGCCCACTTAGATCAAACACTCTGGCAAGAAGTAGTTAGGAGATTGATAATATTGAAAGGTGATGTTATGTGCTGTTGCTCAAATATCACGTCATTCTTTAGATCGTTTATAACCTTACCTTATATTCCAATTCAGTTCTTGAGCATTTGTCGCTATTTTTGCACTAATTTTGTGAAAATGCCTTTATTTTGTCATTGGCCATAAAAAGAGAGTTACTCGACTTATTCCAGTTCAGTGTCAAAGAGTAACCTCTGCTAATAACGTGCGGTGTAAAACTGCATGATTTTCGAAAGGTAATAACATGATAATCCTCCAAACGTCAATCTCTAGGATGATTTTTGATATGCCTGGAGTAGAAAAGGAAAAACACACTGGAGTATAATCCATTAATGCGTTCGGAAAAATAATCTGTCACTTCTGAGCAGCTAAAGTGCAAACATAAATGCACAGCCCCCTTTTGGAGTGTGAGCCACTATAAAGAGAGAGAGAGAGAGAGAGAGAGAGAGAGAGAGAGGAAAAAAAATATATAATACAATAATTGTAATGTACAGTAATACAAATCACCTTACCATATAACATCTGCTCGCCTTTGGATTTAAGCAAGGTTATTATAGCAAACAAACAAACAACAAAATTACTACAACTGTAACTAAACTAACTAACTAAACTGAACTAAACTTTGTAAAATAAATACATTTTATGATTTTATTTAAAAATGAAATCTATGTCTTTATTCTCCAATCCAAGGGCTTTTCCCTCCACAGACAGTAAATGCTTTGCACTTTCCCAAGGAAAAAAAAATAAAAAAATTCAGATATACTTTAGCTGTATTATTATTATTATTATTACAGATGTGATCGATCAAAGTAGTAAAAAAGAGAGTACATTACAAGAATAGCATCTCAGTCTTTTTACTTTAAAATATCACATTTTATTTTATCGTGTTGCCTACTGTTTCTTTGTAACTATTTGTGAAATTTATTTCAGTTTCAGAAAGAAAATTGATTCTTGTAAAGTAAATCATATTTCTTTCAGTAAAGCAAACTGTGGATGTGCTTTACATGATCTGCGTCACTGCATGTTTTTTTCTGTCACACTAAATAAGTCTTTGTGTATATAAATGTGCATTTATAAATGTTTAGATTGAATGGTTTAAGGACTACAGTATGTAACTGGTAAAGTTTAATGTAATGTTATGTAGATTCAGTAAATCGATTTGATGCATAAATCCTGCACAATTTGTGCTACATCTTATAATTCACATCTCTTCTCTTGTTTTTACAAAAAAAGGCAAATACAGCACCCATTGTTGCGACATCATTCAAGCGATGTTACAGTCTTTTTTCTCCACTGTTCAAAGGGTAATAATGAATGAAGGCTACATTTCTTCAGTTTTCTTTTTCCAAGCTTCCTACACAACTTCCTACACAACTTCCTACACAACTACTAACTTGAGTTGGAGGTGCATGTATAATTTCTCAACAGAGGAGGTGTAACAAACATTATACTGCTGGTGTCATTTAGACAAAGCTTTTCAGTTTCCACTGGTCACCCTCACATCCTGACGTGAACAACTGCTGCTTAATTAGAGTCACAAGCAGAGCAGTTGGTGTCCCACCATTCACTCTAATCTCTGAAACAAGACAGAGGTGATGCAAACCCCATTCTGTTCTGCTCATAATGTCATCTGAAAATGAAGTCATCCACAAATCCAGCCAAGATCCCCACATGAAGAGCGGCTGGTAAGTCCTTTCTACGGCTCTATAAGTCTATTGACTGCGACAGAGAAAAGAAATGTTTCAATACATGAGTTTAAACAAGGATTTAAATCGAATTTGCCACATGCCACACAGGATGTCAACATTTAAATGCCATGATAGAAAGATTAAGAAAATTAAGTTACATTTAAAAGAAAATTCAACATAGACAACAGAACAGACTTTGTGACAAAACTCCAATAAACACCCACATTTCATATATGTGTAACATAAAATTTGTCATCAGCAAGATTAATGTACTGTATCTTAGTAGCATTCACATAAACACACAATAACAATTTAATTTCATTGCAAGTAATTTCTAAATCTCAAAATGTTAAAATTATGTTTTAAATTCCCCCTGCAGTCACTAATTTTATCCCTTAAAACCCTCACTTGATAATCAAATTTTAAACGCTTTTCTCCCCTATGAAAATAATTTCTTCCATGTCTTGAAAGAGATAGTTCACCCAAAAAACGAATTCTGTTATTAATTACTCACCCTCATGTCATTCCAAACCCATAAGACCTTCATTTATCTTTGGAACACAAATTAAGACATTTTTGATGAAATCAGAGAGCTGACCCTGCATAGTCAGCAATGGAACAACGGAATAAAAATAACGACTTTATTCAACAATGTCTTCTCTTCCATGTCAGTATCTACCGCATGTTCACAAGAGTACATGCGAGTGCACTCCTCTTGCAAACAAGGCACAGTGCATTCAAGTCGTGGCACTCTCGTGAACGTGCGGTGAACACTGACTCGGAAGAGAAGAAATTGTTGTTATTTTTGTCCCGTAGCTTGGTCTGTGCAGGGTCAGAAAGCTCTCAGATTTCATCAAAATATCTTAATTTGTGTTCCGAAGATGAACGAAGGTTTGGAATGACATGAGGGCAAGTGATTAATGACATGATTTTTGGGAGAACTATTGCTTGAATGTTAACTACACACTTACCTTAGTATTCGCAACTCCACAATGCTAACTAGTCCGCTTCCACTCAGTCACAGCAAATCAAATCTGCTCCACTTTCACTCTGTTAGCTGAAGTACCCTCACCAAAAAGTAGTATACTTCAAGTTTATTTTATTAAGTATACTTAAAGGAGAAGTCCACTTCCAGAACAACAATTTGCAGATAATGTACTCACCCCCTTGTCACCCAAGATGTTCATGTCTTTCTTTCTTCAGTCGTAAAGAAATTATGTTTTTTTGCGGAAAACATTTCAGGATTTTTCTCCATATAATGGACTGATATGGTGCCCCGAGTTTGAACTTCCAAAATGCAGTTTAAATGCGGCTTCAAATGATCCCAAATGCAGTTGTACACAATCCCAGCCGAGGAAGAAGGGTCTTATCTAGCGAAATGATCGTTATTTTCATTAAAAAAATACAATTTATATACTTTTTAATGTCAAACACTCGTCTTGCTCTTCCTAAACTCTGCGTATTCTGCCTCAAGACAGTTAGGGTATGTCAGAAAACTCTGTATTTTCTCCCTCAATTTCAAAAATAATTTCAAACTCATCCTACATCGCTGCAGAGGTTCCGACCCAGTGTTTGTAAAGTGAACATGCAAAGAAGATCAAACACCCTTAACAAAAAAGGTAAAACAGTGATATAGGACGATTTTGAAGTTGAGGGAGAAAATACGACATACCCTAACTGTCTTGAGTCAGAATACACAGAGTTTAGGAAGAGCAAGACGAGTGTTTGACATTAAAAAGTATATAAATTGTATTATTTTTTTATGAAAATAACTGATCGTTTCGCTACATAAGACCCTTCTTCCTCGGCTGGGATCGTTTACAACCGCATTTGGGATCGTCGCATTTAAACTGTATTTTGGAAGTTCAAACTCGGGGCACCATATCAGTCCATTATATGGAAAAAAAAAATCCTAAAATGTTTTCCTCAAAAAACACAATTTCTTTACGACTGAAGAAAGAAAAACATAACATCTTGGATGACAAGGGGGTGAGTACATTATCTGTAAATTGTTGTTCTGGAAGTGGACTTCTCCTTTAAGAAAAAATCAAGTACATTTTTTAGTATACTTTATGTAGTAAGTATATACATATCAGTGTACTAGTAGTATACTTGTAAGTGTACTATATTTCAATGCTCCTTTGGACTGAATTGGCCCACTTTTTGTAGTATATAAAAGTATACTCTTAAGTATACTTAAGTATAACAGTAGTAAACATTAAGTACACAACTAGTTTACATCAATGTTTTTAGCTTGTACTGCAACTATACTAAAAATGAACTTATAGGTTTACTGATTGTTTACTAATTAAATACTTGTAGTATGATTTTTAGTACACTCTGATGTATAGTCTCAGTAAACTACTAGTTTAGTTTATACTGCAAGTATGCTCGTAAGTTTTCTTTAAGTAAACTTTAAATCATACTTTAAGTATACTACTATGTCCCTATCTAGGTATTAATTTGTATATATTTTGTTATATGAATATTTGAACATACAAAACATCAAAACAAAGAACAGGATATCTGCTTGTTAATACAAACATTTTATTCTAGCTTCATGCATTCTTTTTTTTAAACACTTGAATGTGGGTAAGTTCCCTAAATAAAAAATAAAGAAATAAACAACATTTTGAACAAAAAGCTGAGAAAAAAAAAAAAAAAAAAAGACTATGAATTAGATTCAGAATTATATAATCAAAACGTAGATGGAGTTGATCAATATCCCAAAGCTTGACAGTCATTATTACCTCTTCATTGGTCGACATTTTATTCCACAACGTTGCAGTTTAGATGCTGTTTTATGTCTTAAGATCGTGTTAGATTACATGTGGAAGTATCTGTTGTTTCAGTTTCTTCTTCACTTGTGTGTTTTTGGAAATTCTGTACAAAAGATGTGTACTAGTGCCGCCTACCGTATAACAATGAAAACATGAATTTTAGGAGCACAAGTATAGCTCAAATATATTTAGACTTTTTCTTAGTATGAGTCAAGTATTAAATGTCATTTTAAGTATATTTCTGAGAAGCACATAAAGCCCATTTCTGCGAAGTACATAAAAAGTAGACTAAAGGTATACTTTCCTATTTTTAGTTTAAAAGAAGTACTAATAGCACACTTGAATAAACTTCTTTGTAAGGGTAGCTAGTAAATACAGCTACATAACAGCAAGTGGCATCATTGGATAAATGATTATCAGAGAGTGAATCCATGACTGAATTTCTTCAAATTTTGAATGGATTATAGCCTTGAAAGCGCTTCCCCTATAATTACTAACATAAGCTGTCACTCATCTTAGTTTATCGCAAACTCACAAAGTCCTGTTATAATCAATGATGCTTTACTCCAGGTATATGCAACATCGGTCCTGGAGTGCCGATGATCTGCAGAGTTTAGTTCCAACTCCAATCAAACACACCTAAACAAGCTAATCAAGGTCTTCAGGATTACTAGGGCTACAGGCAGGTGAGGTTTTTTTTTTTAGGGCTGGAACTAAACTCTGCAGGACATTGGCACTCCAGGACTGACGTTGCCTATCCCTACTCTACACTGCGCAATCTATCTCTTATTTACATTGCATCTACACTTTGTTATAATGAGAGGATTCACCATTGTGTTCATGAAATCAACAGCCTCAAACTGACAGGACTGGTTATGACGGTAGAAAATGGGTGCTTTCAAATCAGTTTTGAGGCAATGTTAACACGGTACCGTTTTTAAATAAGAATGGAAAACTTCTTATGTTTTTGGCCGTTCATTTACATGACAGTGTCGTTTTGGGAATGCAAAATTTTGAAAATGTGTTTCAAACTGCAAGTTTCAGAAATGATACTATTCCCTGTTGAGACAAAAAAAAAAAAAAAAAGAAAGAAAGAAAAGAAAATAGAAACCATCACAGAAATTCTTATGGTTTCCAAAATAAATACCATAAAAACATTACAAACCATCAACTTCTAACCGTTAAAACCATTAAAAAAATGATTTCCTATAGTGTGTTTTGGGGCATATTCCATTAGGATTTAGTGGTTTTAATAAGCCACCAATGCAAGGTGACCAATTACCAGTGGAGACCAATAGGCACCATTTTAGTTTCCATTAAAACCAGGACAATTCCCATTATAACCAGTATAAACATTACAAATTCTCTGATGGTTCCTATTTTCTTTTCTTTTTCTTTTTTTTTTTCCGCAGGGCTGTCTCCATGTAAACTCCAAAACAGTAATTAGTGAAAACGGTGATGTCATGCACATTCGTATTACGTGTTCAGTCACATCAACTAATACAGCTTTTTTTGCTTGTTTTTATGGATCCATGTGAACGGGGATCATTTTGACAATGTTGTCATCAGTCTGTTTATTTTCTGTTTGACACTAACACCCACAATTAAACTTGTGCACCCAGCGGTCCCCACCTCCCCACAGTGATTCATGTGCAAATGTATAAATGTATAAAACACAATTGTAAAGCAAAATACTGAGTGAAAAAGTTTGCAAGTGGAAAAGAAAGTGACTGTCCTTGAACATCCTTGAACTTGAGCATCCTTGGGATGAATAGGAATGATGAGCCAGACCTCATCACTCCACGTCAGTGTCTGACCACGTGATATTTAAGCATAAGGACCGATCCCTCCCTTCACTGCTACTGATTTCTCTCTTCCGAGAAGGCTTTCTGCTAGATATTGAAACCTAGATGGAAAGATTCACACAGAAGAGCATAGGGAGGTCAAGCAATGACTTCAAACACTGGGGTCTAGCAGTCATTTACTTTCACACCAGACTCCCCTAGTGAAAAATGAATATACTAAAATGTATTTAAAATACATTTATTTCATGCTAAGTATACTACAGATACATTTACATATTATGTACTTAAATGAGAACTCCACTTTCAGAACAACAATTTACAAAAAATTTACTCACCCCCTTATCATCCAAGATGTTCATGTCTTTTTGTCTTCAGTTGTGAAGAAATTATGGTTTTTGAGGAAAACATTTCAGGATTGTTCTCCATATAATTGACTTTGTTGGTGCCCCGATTTTGAACTTCCAAAATGTAGTTTAAATGCAGCTTCAAAGGGCTCTAAACGATCTCAGCTGAGGAAGAAGGGTCGAAAAATAAAAATTTGCATACTCTTTAGGCACAAAAGCTCATGCAGCACAGGCTCTGGGATGCACGTCCACGATGCTACGAATCATGTCTAAGTTCATCGTCTGTGTACTCCCCCTCAAAAAAGTAGAGTATGGCGAAAAACTCCATCTCATTTTCTCCTACAACTTCAGAATCGTCCGACATTGTTGTACCTTTTTGTTTGTAAACAGCATTTGACTTACTTGCACTTCCTTAGTCTTTGCACGTTTGCTGTAGTTGCTGGGTCTGTAGTTCCGCTTACGTTCCGCGTGACCTTTCGATGTGATTTAATAATATGTAGTGTCGTGGACGTGCATCCCAGAGCTTAAAGAGTAAACAAATTTTTATTTTCCAAAAAAAATGGCCGATCGTTTCGCTAGATATGACCCTTCTTCCTCGGCTGGAATCGTTTAGAGCCCTTTGAAGCTGCATTTAAACTACATTTTGGAAGTTCAAAATTGGGGCACCAACGAAGTCCATTATATGGAGAAAAATCCTCAAAAAACAATTTCTTGACGATTGAAGACAGAAAGACATGAACACCTTGGATGACAAGGGGGTGAGTACATTTTTTGTAAATTGTTGTTCTGGAAGTGGAGTTCTCCTTTAATAAAAATACCCTGCAGTTGTATATTTAGTGTACTAAACTGGTATATTAAAAGCTAAATTGGAACA
This sequence comes from Labeo rohita, assembly GCF_022985175.1. Lineage (NCBI taxonomy): Eukaryota > Metazoa > Chordata > Actinopteri > Cypriniformes > Cyprinidae > Labeo > Labeo rohita. The sequence goes on along the minus strand of NC_066873.1, from coordinate 4,190,216 downwards.
ACTAATTTTGTACTTAAGTACACGTAGTACTCCAAATAAAATAAATGCATTTTAAGTCTATTACTTTTTTTTTTTTCGAGGGTCTGCAAGCCATTTCTAAATGAACCTCGCTTCGTACACAGAGTGCTGCACTGATGATATATTTTTTGTAGGCCAAAACTAAGAAAAGAGTTGCATTTTTGCACTTTCGTTACCATCATCCTGAAATCAATGGGTTTTTGGTTAAATGTCTGAAATAAACTGAACAGAAACTCAAGATATTTTCATGTTTTATTCTACAACATAAAATACATCTGTTAAACTGCCTTGTGATTTTTTTAAAGGTTTTACTTGCCTTGAAAAAGATGGTTATCAACAAATGGCTAAATGGGAGTACAGAGGCTGTCTAAAACATTTACTGTTGTCTAAAACAACATTAAATATCATCACGCTGAACAGGTAAGCTCATGCACTCAACTTTCACAGTTGTGTTTATAATCCATCTGTAGTAAACTACTCTAATTCAAACGTTCCAAATGTGAATTTATAAAAACTGAAAAGACTATAAAAGACTATAAAGACTGAAAGAGTTGGAACCTTATTGATGGTGATGTTCAAGACATGTGTCCACGGTGAAGTTTGTTTATGACCAACATTCAGTTTTTTAATTCAGCAAAATTCATAAAAGTTTTGATCATTTGTGAAGATGATCCTGAACAAAATTTGTAAGAATAATAAACATTTGTTGGTCACAGAGCTAATTTTCTGCAATAATGCCAAAGTAACTGAAATATTCTGTTGGGTTTTTGAGGGGTGAACTGCTACTGCAAAATAGCCTACGAAACCATACATCATAGTAGCGCTCTATTGCTGTGATGGAAAAGGGCTCTCGCCAACAGTATTGGGGGCCACGCATTACAAGTAATGCAAGTTACATAATCAGATGACTTTTTTCAAGTAACTAGTAAGGTAACGCATTACTTTTTAAAATATCCGAGTTACTTTTTCCAAATGAGCAACGGCAGTTACTTTGTTTTCCCCCTAATTGATTGAAAGCTCTCCTATCCCTATGTTGAGAGAAAACGGGAGTAAGATGTTACTTTAGTTCTAAAATAAATGTGAGCATGCACAAAAAAACAGATTATGTATTCCTCAAAATGAATAAAAACAGTGAAATGCAACTCAGAATACAACGCAAATCTGCAATAATTAAATATGTTAAATAATACAACTGTCCTTTAAGTATTGAGTCCCATTTTATTAACCAGTGTCTTCGCTGCTGACCTTCGATGGTCCAATGCAACCATACTAATAAGCAAAATGTGTTCTGTACAGCCATGAATGTACTTTTCCTTCAGCCTGAGGCTGAGGTGAAAGGGCTTTGATATTTGGTATTTAAAAACAAACAAGCAAGTCCTGCCAGATCTAAAAAGTAATGCAAACGTAACATAACGCATTACTTTCCATAAAAAGTAACTAAGTAATGTTATAGTTACTTCTTTAGGGAGTAACGCAATATTGCAATACATTACTTATAAAAGTAACTTTTCCTAACACTGCTCGCCAAACTGTTGAAATAAAATCTCTAGAATGCCACTGGTTTAACTTTGTCGCTGGAGAGCCATTTGTTTGTGTTCAAACAGGTCACAGGTCACAGACAGTGTGTGAGGAAACACTTCTGTGATCTGTAGCACACTTGTGGGGTGTCATGACAGACATACGTAAATACAAAACATGCCCATTAATAGACTTGTCAGTTGAATTTGGGATCTTGTGTTCTTCATATTTTAGATTGTTAGATACTGTTTACAGTTTTTGAGAGTGAAAAAGAACAAGTCATCCCCTATGCGACAGCTCACATTTGAGGCTTTTTCACTGAGATAACTTGTCAAAACTGTTTTGTTTTATTTCAAATTACGATTGATAATTTTGTTTGCTATTTTTCAATTTAAATTGAGACATAAATGAGTGGCACACAATGCTGCTGCCTCATCCCGTGCATGATCATATTGGATCCTGTTATGAAGCATTACTACAAGCAGTAATGCCTGTCCCAGGCAGTGCGTGATGTAAAACAGTCTCTCCTCATAGTTTTTCTAGTCCATATGGAGGTGGTTAGAGGCCTCATTAGCTGGTTTGTGTTAAGCAGTTACAGTGATGTGCTACTATAAAAACCCTGTGCTGATGAATTATCAAGGCTGAGACGTTTACAGCACACCCTCTGGCTAAACAGCAGTTCTGCCGCCTCAGTACAGTAACAGACGGTGAGCAGGACCAAACTGAAAATCAAACAACTGTAAACTACAAGAGTATCTCATTAAGAGTGACATATTTAAAGTGCTAATACAATTTTTGAATGACACTAACTAAATGACATATCTAATGCACACTGAAATCACTTTCTTTAACCTCTGTCTGGTGACATAATGAGGCGGTTTCAACGTTTCTGTCAGTTGGACACTGAAAAGCCCATAAAATGTACAAATTCCCAGACACCACAGGTTTAACGCAATAAAGCCCCTAATTGGATACAATTAAAAGCAATTCTGCCGTTCAATTTAGGCACATATGTAATTTATAAGCCATAAGTTATTAAACCACTATCAACACCCACATCAGGAGAGAGGGTCAGGAGAGGATCCTCACATTTCAAGAGCTGGAAAAACCACAATGCTAATAGAAATGTTTTCTCGTTAAAAGAGGATATACTGCATTATACTGTGAAATATCTCGCCTTCAGCCAGAGATGTGCTGGGATAGGCTTATTGAAGTCACATAATAAATTTAATGAAATTAATATTTCCTACATTTTTAGGACAAGCGATTTATGATGTTATTACTCAAGAACATTAAAATACCCAAAAGCAAGATCACAGAAGTTAAACTACAAACCAACTAGATCTCTGCAAGTGCAAGTAGATACAACTGGTTGATGCAAAGAATTCCAATTACCAAATAAATAAATCAGTCAAATGAAATGAAATGTTTCTTTATTAATTATACACTTACTATAGAGACAAGATGAGAGGGTACAGAAAAGCACGCAATGTCAAGATATATTCAGACTCACATCGTAAGCTAATTTCCCAATTATCTAAAGGGGCCATGAATTAAGAAATGAATAGGATATTTTGACATATACAAGGTCATTGTGCTATAAAAACATTCTGTACATTTCAGAACTCAAAACGTCCTAGCCAGCCTAAAATAGCTTTTACTGAAACCAAGCTGCCAAAATGACTTTTTTTTTTCATTACGAAATAGAGATTAATATTTCAGCACAAGACTGCCTGTACACCATTATAAATGCACCTCAGGAGACATGATAAAATAAATTAACCCTATAAAGACAAATGTTTTAAGCCTCCATGCAAAATCTAAGCTGCATGGCTTCTGTTGTCTGATTGATAGTTTAGACATTTTTTATCACGTAAAAGGCCTCTTAGTATAATTGTTCAAACATTCACTTCAGCTCGTGCTTCACCTGTCTTTCTGCTGTGAAATCTTCACTGGTTTGTATAAAGTAAATATAAGAATAACTTCAGTGTTAGCATTTTCAAAACAAAAATTTACTAAACTGATTTAGCTTAGGTTCACTTGATTATTCCAATTATTTTTTAAATTATTATATTTTGTAATTATAAACCTAACATTTAAATATAATCTTACTAATATAATAGAAGATATGAGTGACAACTGTTATTTCTTCCACATGTTAGTATGCAATACTATTATAATGATCTGATTTACATTACAAAATATCAGGATTTTTTTTTTTTTTTTTTTTGTCCATTTAAATATCTGCATCAAATTGCAATACATGAGGCATAAAAGCCTGATGTATCAAACATGATATCTAACAAAAAAAAAAAAAAAAAAAAAACAGATGCAACATTCTACAAACTACTCTATGAAGCCTATTCTTTCATGTTGTGCTTTATAGGGTTAAAAATGCAGTTCTTCACCCCTTCAAATGGAACCAGCCAAACATGATATCACAATATGAACTCCATCTGGTCAACAGACACAAACATTTTTTGCAAATGGTGTTTTGGGTTGGTATTTTCCCCAAACTGACCTTCAGTGAAGGAAATAATAACTTTAGCTTTACCTGTTTTTTTGTGATGTCATCTGTACGATTTAAACCGCCTTTGCAAACTAAGAGTGATTAAAAACCTTTTCTGTCTCTAGACATCGTGATAAAGACATAACAAAGCTTGCCTGACAACAATGCAAACTCCAGGAATCAAAGATTATGGTTTAGTATGCATGCTTATGATGAAAAACGAATCACTGGATTTGTCCAAATTCGTGTCAGCTTTGTGGCTTCAAATGTCTTGTTTGAGGCAAGTAAACTTGACATCCATGAGCATCTTTCTACTGTTGTAGTATGTCATTTTGATTTATTCACCCCTAATCGGCATGTTACAAAACAAACTGTTGTTGGTTCCTGGCCAGAAACCCACTTTCACATCATTTCTGACCCAGTTCTGTTCATTCAATAAAAAACAGAGACCGGACAGAACTCAGCATGCAGTAACTATCTGAAGATCTGAAGTGCTGAACTGAACTGTTGATCTGTTTGACACAAGTGAGGACGTGGATGCCAAACCTCTCTTTTAAGTCGTTGTATATTGATAGCACAGAGAAAATCTAAATAGTCCAAATGATCGAATTTGCTAGATTAACCTTTTCCGTGTGTACAATAAATCCAATGTAAGGATAAATATTCTGCCAAATGCATCAATGTAAATGTTTATTTGAAAACAACAGCTGACACTTTCTCCATTATACAAACCTGTAGATGAAATTATGTTCTTATTAAAGCTAAAAACTGTTCTACCTGTTGACATCACTGACACGTTCTTCTGAACTCCTCTGGTAAGGACCTGACTGCCTGAGAGGGAGAACCAATAAAGACAGCTAGTCGTTTCCTGTTTTCAACAAACAGCTAGACAGAGTAAAACTGAAACACATGTTTGATAGGTCGTCAGAGGCGTTTGCTGTTAAACACAGCGACTTAAGCTGCAAACTAAATGTTTTACTGCCACCTAGTGTTTCGTGAGGTGAAGACCAGGAGCATTCAGAGAGCGTTCAAACGTTTATTTTGTTGTGCGTTTTTGCCATTTTCTTATTGTGTCTTTATATATTTTTGTTCATGTTTAAGCTTTTTTTTTGTTAATGATTTTATTTTATTTATGTACTTTTGTGGTTTCAGTTTTATTTATCTTTAATAACCCAACATTTTCTTTTCTGTCTATCCTCTGTAAGCAAATCTTGAAACATTGGTCCCATTCATTAGGACAGATTTAAGCAGGTTTAAGTTAATAATAATTAATTGACTGAATGAATGAATGGAGATTTTTCTTCACAGAACAGTAAAAACAGTAAAAAGATTTGATGATGTCACAAAGGTCAAAGCCAACCTTTATTTTTAAGGTGGAGAAGTCTAACTAAAGAAATAAGGGACAAATAAATTCTGCACTTTCTTAGAAAATGCATTTAGTATTTTTTTATTAAAATTTAAGCAAATGGCCTCTGTCTGGTCTCTTCTTTTTATAAATCTCTGAAGTCAGGAGTTTATGTCATCTGAAGCCCTATAAAACAAATTATGTAATTAAGTAATTTTAATCTTTCATAATATAATTGATTATATATCTTTGCATAATCAGCTCTTAATTCTTTTTAGAATTAAATGTGATTAATTAGTTAGCACCATAATTTATTTTAACACATTTATTCAGTTAACTTTTTTTTTTTTTTTTTTTTTTGTCTTGTTGCACATGCTGTCCTTAGAGGGATCTTCACTAAGCTCATCTTCAGCTTTAAATGTGGTTCCTTTCCTCTTCAAAACCATCTGCTGATCAGCTACAAAATAACAGTGTAAAAACAACATTATTTGAGCACTAGTATTGCGGTAAAATTTACCATTTCATATAGAAGGGCATGTAGCTGTTCTTCTTGATGTTACGTGATGCTTTTGACCAGCTGGTTTTTCTAATGGAGGTGTCACTGCATTCCAGATATCCACATGTGACTGATGCAGTGCCTTACAGGACAGAGAAACTTTAGTATGATGCTTCATAAGTGAATGAGACGACTGAAAATGTGGAAGAAACTGCTGGCCAGCTGGTTTGTACTGTGTGCTGCTGCTGTCTAATGCTTCCACCTGTTAAGCAAACACAGATTATAAGATGAATTGATGATCTAAGAGTCCAGGCAGCGGGCAGAAGTTTGATGACTTGACCCACACCTGTACTGCAGGACAGTGAAAACTCTTCTGGAACTTCTTGTTGATTCTTCAGTATGTGAGAGGAAACAGTAGGACCACACCACACACGGACTATCTGCTCTATCGCAGTTCCGAGTTGATTGAGCAGGATTTCAGTTAAAATATTCCATTTCTTTCTGGCCCAGTGACCAGGTTTGTCACAGTTTTCATCCCCTCTTTGGCACTGCACCAGGTCAGGTGGACATTTGATGTACTTGATGCTCACCAAAGCCTCCGGCTGATTCCTGTCATGGACAGTGATATGAGTTAAACCATTTGTTGTAATGCGGATGAGCTGTGCATTTGAACCTGTCGGATTGTTTAAGCAAGTAGGCTATTTGTAAAGAGCATGGCGTGATCTTCATCCTCTAGAAGCCTTGATGCCTGTGATGTTGTGGATGAAAGATGAAAGGACAGAGCTAACTTCATACAACGAGGATTTTAATACATATTTAAAAAAACAAACAAACAAAAAAAAAACACCCGAGAACTATGTCAGCAAGTACATAGATCTTTCTTAATCTCTCTCTAACTTTTTACTTATTATGCTATTATACTGCCATCTAGTAGCCAAATGCAAAATCACAATCTTTCACAGAGCATAACAACCCCTCAGCACAAGCTTTACAGAAAGGGATCACAAACTTACAGTATCTGTTCCTCCTAGTTAGGGCCAAAGCATCAGTGGTGCGAGGACCCTATTGGAAGTTCTCAGTTTCTTATTTTTCTCCAAAATGAATTGCATTTTTGATGGCCTAAACATATTCGAAATCTCGTGAAACGTGCCAAAAGTGGTGAAAATTTACATCTGATATGGGTTTCAGAAGTGGGTGTGTCAAAATGGCTTGAAAGCGCCATCTATTAAATTTCAGCGAAGTTTCACACACATGTACGAAATTTGGTAACACACCAATAACCTACCCTGGTATGAAGTCCGAAACCAAACAGGAAGTCTGTTATTTTGAATTTTCTCTGCAAGTTTTGTGCCGTTTTTGGCATTTTCAAGCGTCGTATTTTAAACTCCTCCTAGAGATTTAAACAGATCAACACCAAATTTGCTCAGTCTAATCTAAAGCCCTTTGTGATGTTAAATTGCAAAGACCTTGAGTTTTCGTTGAAGGCCATGTCCGTGGCAGCCTGACAAACTTTGATGTTTTGCCATGAAAGTTAAAGGAACACTCCACTTTTTTTGAAAATAGCCTCATTGTCCAACCCCCCTAGTGTTAAACAGTTGAGTTTTACCATTTTCGAATCCATTCAGCTGATCTACCAAAATGAGAGCATAGTTCCTAGCCATATCGACCTAGAAAATAGCAACTTTTCATTTTTCGTCCGTCTTTGTACACAATGTAACAACATAAGAGTCAAGCTTTAAACAGAAAAAATATCGAAACTTTTTGGTCATTTTTGAGCAAGATGCTAACGGTCTGTTTCAATGACATATGCTAAGCTATGTCAAAAGTGCTAAAAGTGCTGCCGCCAGACCTGGAAATATCTTTTGGACCTACACTATTCTAAGAATATGAAGAGAGGTTCTGTAGTCAGGGCCTGTAAGTTAAGCACGAGTGTGCTTTCAGAAACTAGACAACTTTTGCAGGCTGTGATGAAAGGGGTAGGTAAGCACAAACAGCGTTAATCATGGCCAGAACAAGTTCGGGTTTTGGTCTAAAGCCAATTGGTTTACAGAAAGCACTCTCAATGGGCGGTAGTGATGCAATCACTTGCCATAGTCTCTACAGTGACATACGTGAATGCCATTATTTACCTATTAAATTTAGAAAGAGTCATGGTTTTGGACTTCATGGCCAGTATTCACAAAACATTTTATCTTCCCACTAAGAGTTCTCCGAAACAGCGTTTTTTAGAGTTTAAGAGTTTTCTCTTAAAACCTATTTACAATGCTGCTGAGACCAAATTTTACTAAAGAATAGAGAGAAGTCTTAAGCTAAGAGTAAGGGTGGGGTTGACCACGTTGCTATGAAGAATGTCAGCAAGTCTACTAACTATGCACACAGTGATTAGCTAATAGGGGAGGGGTGTCTGTCAGAGATTTATTCATAGAAATATTGTGGAGTGTGATATGTTGCCATATTCAGATGTTAAAAAAAATCAAACTGTTGCAACATTTAAATAAAGATTTTAAAATGCAGGCTAAGTGTCACTAATTAAACAGGTATATGTTTAGGTAATTGTCAGCCTCTTAAATGTGTGCTTCTTGTAGACAATTAGTGGACATGCATATAAACAGCCTTTTAATTAACAGAGTAAAATAATCATGGCTGACAGTAAAAGATGACCAAACTAAACGCAAGCAAAGCTGTTACTTCTTGCCCAACTTGTTAATGAAAATGATATAATCAAAGGACAATTTGGAGTTGGGATGACCTTTAAAAAAAAAAAAAAAAAAAAAAGATGCGTGTGAAAACATATCTGTGCAAATAAACGCAGCATGTTTCTAAAATGTTTACGTTCCAAAGCAGATTGCCGGTAACAGCCATTTTAGCCCTGCTAATGTTTCACAGATTTAGGAGCTAGTTTTAGCGCCAAAACGCTTCATGAAATACTCTTGAAAATATATGTAAATATATGATCTACAAGTTAAAATCTACAAGTTATGGACTAGTTTTAGCCTTAAGATGTTTTGTGAATACAGGTCTAGTTCTGTCTGATATTTGCCCATTTTTACCCATACCTCGAAAGCCTTCCACATATAATATCAGTCCCACTGAAGATCTCCCATTTTATCACAGATTAAAATCAAACACATTTTCATCATATTTGGGGCAAATGAGCCTTCACAAGAACAGGTATTGCGAATTATTCACATATGGCTATACATACCTGCCTTGTTCATTATCATATTTAAATAACAGGAATTTGGCTGGTTTAGAACATAGGTTATAGTCTGATTTAGCATGCTGATTGAGGAGTATTCATCTATTCATCTAACCTATTTCAATTCATGTGTTCAGCATCAGCTGCTAAATATTTTTACTATTTCAGAATTATTCCAATTCCAATACTTCCAAAATTCCCCATCTTAACTTCCCATGGAAATTTACTGGATATTTCCCACCCTTTTGCAACCCCACTTATCTTTCCTCCCATATTCAAGAACCACTATAAGTGTGCACATAAGAATCTACAGCAGAAATGAAACCGAGCAGACATAGGTTCTATCATGTATAACCCACACAGCATTTTTTTTTTTAATTTAATTTAATTCATTTATTATTTGTTTAAATATATTTCAAAACAATTAAAAAACGTATTTGCTAAAATGTGTTTCAAAATATATTTTCTCCTGATACATAGGCCATTTTTTGTAAAATATATTTTTTTAAAAACAATTAGAATATATATTTTACCCTATTTGCTAAAGTCTGTATTAAAATATATATATATATCTTTTTTTTTTTCTTTACCAATACGTGACCCTGTAGCAATAGCCAAAAATACATTGTATGGGTCAAAATGAGCAATTTTTCCTTTATGCCAAAAATCATTAGGATATTAAGTAAAGATCATGTTCCATGAATATATTCTGTAAATTCCCTACAATAAGTATAGAAAAAACTTATTTTTTGAATTGTAATATGCATTCCTAAGAACTTCATTTGAACAACTTTAAAGGCAATTTTCTCAATATTTAGATTTCTTAGATTGCAGATTCTCAAATTATTTTGAGATTTCCAAATTATTCATTCAGTTATTATGAATAACAAAATTATAATAGTCTATTTAAAACATTTTGTTAGCTGATGCTAACTGGCTAGCTAACTAGCTACCTGATGCTAACTTGAGGTCATTTTTAAATATAAAATCCAAATATTTTTATTCAACCAACTAGTTAGAATTCATCTGATGGAAAAACAAATGATTTAATGTTCAGAACAGAATAACTACAGTAATTGCCCATTGCCCCCAGGGGCGTTTTACCCCACTGACTATGTTTGAGAACAAAATTATTTTATTCTGAAAATATAATTATTTTTTAATTAAATAACACATACTCCCTATCTATAGGCCCTACTGTTCTCATATTATATATAACTGTGATGTTCTACCAAACAACAAGCCTTAAAACAAATTAGATCATTTACTGTGAAATCTGTTTCCTCTCCAGTACTTTGCCAGTGTGAGCTTTATAAAAGCAATTAAATGTGTTATTATAATTAAAATATGAAAATTAAAATGACGGGTAATAACAGATTATAACAGAATTTTTACGACCCTGTCCGTCAAAATGACGGACAAAGTCTAACGCACCCTCTGATATACACACACACACACACACGTATATATAACATTTGAAACATTATTATTCATTAAAAATCTACTTTTCTTGTTCACTCAGGCAGCAATGTTGCCACTGTAGCCAGTGTATGCTGAGATACTTCTAATACTTCCTCATTTGAAGTGTGACCCTGAAAAATCTTTGTTGGACAGGCTGTCTGGCCCTTCCCCCTACCCCTCCACTTCCAACCAACAGAGCATCTACTCCTTTACGTGAAAGTGCAAAACAGAAGAGTAGGGGTAAATATAGGGGTAAGGGGTAGAAATGGGACTGGGCCTTAATATAACAAATGATGTCTCTTACTGAAATATGTAGAAAGCCGATGAAAGAGTATTGTATTCTGAGTTATGTTGCAGTAAAAAAAATAGCAACAGGTAGCGCCAGTAGCTCACAGAGTGCAACCATTTTACATCAAAATAATGACATCCCCCATAGTCCAAAATATGCATAAAACGATGTGGATTTTTTAAAATAATGTACATTTTTTTAATGGGTTTTCCACTACATATTACAGTAAGAGACATCATTTGTGTTATATTAAGCCATACAAGTCTTAAGGGTTCCCTTTGAGAAATGAAGTGCCCTTTCAGTGCATAAAGTGTCCAGAATTGCAGTTTTTTTTTTTTTTGGTTGAATAAGTTCATCATCTGGGAATTAAAGGGGTCATGAAGTGCATTTTCAGATCATTATATTATGTTTTTAGGGGTAGTAGTTTTTTTTTTTTTTTTTTTTGCGGCAAAAAAAGTTTAAATATTTGTAAATGCTACCGTTTTCCACCCTTATTTTCACTGTGTAATGAGTTTGTAAGAGCCATGTGTTTGAGCCCGAGTCAGATCCTGAGGGTGAAGAAAATGAATCCATGCAACCACAATGATTTTAACAGTCAAATTCAGCATGATAATTGCTTGTGCTCACTAAAATGTATCATCTACACTGTTCTAAAAATATGCTCACTGAACCACAACACATTTGCTGCCTACAAATCTGACTGATTTGATTAGCAGAACTCTAACAATGATACACTTGGCGTCTTAACAGTGTTAAACACATCGGCAGCATGCAGAGAATAATTAACAAAAGAGTCTGTTGTGAATGACACAAACCAACCAAAACATTGTTGGCACTTGGTTAAAAATAAACTTCAGCCACGCATCTCTAATAGTCTGATTTTTTTGGAAGGATGTGCGTAGTGTGTGTAGTGTTCGGAAGGAAGTGCGGTTTGTCTACATTCAGGGCCAAAACAACATCACCCAAGTCTTTCTTAACATATCACAGCAGTATTGCTCTTGTAAGTGTTGTTACATGAGTTGTGAAACATTCTTTTCAATATGCATGTTAAAGGGTTAGTTCACCCAAAAATGAAAATTAGCTCATAATTTACTCACCCTCCAGACATCCTAAGTGTATATGACTTACCACTTTCATACGAATCCAAATGGAGATCTATTAAAATTTTTCCTGGCATTTTCAAGCTCTATCATTGCACGTGTGGGTGTTTCTCTTCATCAGTCCAAAACAAGTCCAATAAAGTGCATCATTCCCGTAAACAAAGGCCTCCTGTAGCAAATCGATGAACTTTTGTAAGAAAAATATCCATATCTAAAACGTTATCATCACTTTAATCTAGCTTGCACCGGCTGGTCCGGGTGGATGACGTAGGATGTCAGCATTGCACATGCGTCTCGTGGAAACCAACGTTTGTTTACAGGAGGAAAGGAACCAAAGTTTCCTTACTTTAGCAAATGGAAACCAGTCTCCTCTTGGTTTATATCGAAATCCTCCGACATTTTCCTTTACAAATCCTCGTTTTGAACTTGTAATTCGTGCGTTCGTCATCCACCTTGAGCTGCTTCCAGGTACAACCAGCTGCATCAATTCACTATAGGAGGCCTTTATTCACCCCCCAGAGCCATGTGAGGCATTTTTTATGGATGGATGCACTTTATTAGACTTGTTTTGGAATGGCACCCATCTATGCAATGATAAAACTTGGAAATGCCAAGATGATTATTAATATAACTCCAATTGAATTCGTCTAAAAGAAGGAAGTCATGTACACCATGCCTGGAGGGTGGGTAAATTATGGGATAATTTTCATTTTTGGGTGAACTAACCCTTTAAGGGACATGTGGAGGAAAATTATGGTTGCCAGGTTTTTACAACAAATCCTGTCCAATTGCTACTTACAACTAGATCAATCTCGTTTTGAGGGGGCCCCATGGTGAAAGTTTTTAGTGGGGTCCTCTTGTAACATTCTCATTCCAGGGGCTAAATATCACATTATTGGGGTCACTTCAGCCAGTTAACATTAAAAACAACCCGCAGCAACAGTGTTAAAGTATACTAATTTAGCAGGAAAAAATTAACGCAAACTTGGCAACACTGAGGAAAATGTTGTGACCTCACAACAGGGGCATCATCAAAATTGGACATTTTTGTTGGGTGAAGAACAAACTCATTTTAAACTGGGGAGATTTTCTTCAAAGTACCATGTTTTCATGGTAGAATAAACTTTGAATATTAAAGACATTTTGATATTCTATTTCATGACTCCTTGCTGTCGAAAAGTTTAACGTAAACATGACTCACACCACACTACTATATATTAATAGTTACAGTACTGTAACATGAGCAATGGAAGTCGGAAGAAATACATTTTTTTCTTTGCTTGTTTGAGGATATTTTATTCACACAGCACATACTACAGGAGTAGATAGATTCTTAGAACAGCGCAGTGTACTACTGACAGTTGATAAGGAGAGAAAAAACTCTATCAGTCATGTTTAGAAAAATAGTGTTGTTAAAAAAGTATAAATTAGACCTACAGCTGAAACAACTTAATACACAAAATCAGAAAAAAAAAAAAAAAAAAAAAATGCCTGTCAAAGACAAATGTAGGCTGGACTATAATGGGGGGAAAACAAACTCTCAAACAAACAGAATGAATGATATTACTAATTGTTGTACATCCATAAATAGTTGTGATTAAAACAGTGTTTTGTACTTCCAGAGATTAGTATGTCAACACAAACTTGACTGCTGCTCAAGAGCATTTTGCATTTAACCAGTTTTCATGTTTCCCCAAAAAATATACACATTCGTCCAGGAGGAAGAAGAAAAAAAGGAGGGAGGAAAAAAAAAAAAACAACACAGAAAAAAGGAAAACCTTCATGAAGTCTGACATTTTCACAGACTGAGTTTATCAAAATAGCTGAAATGCTTGAATAGAAAACAGAGGTAAGATGTTTGGAGACTCTTTGCAAAGACAGATTTCTGAGACACTTCTGCCCTCTTGTGGTTACAGAGAAAAACAACAATATTTAACAGCAGCTGTTTCTATTTCTGGGCCAGGTTTTTCAAAGTCCTTTTTTTACATACGAACATTTCTGCACATGCTAGCCAGTATCATTATCTGTATTTTGGGGTATGAGATACCAAGCCCGATCAACATGCGTCCCTACTCCTTTTCTCTTCAGCAGATGAGTTTTGTATTAGCTTTTAAGCAATTCAGGCTGTATGGATGCGATCACACAATGGCCATGTACACACTGGAGCTAAATACGGTTGTTACTCCTCTACTGAGTGCTTATTTTACGTTCAGCCAGATCGGAGCTCTTTCCCACATCCTACTAGTGGAAAAAATGACTGGAACGATGTTTAAAGTTGGACATCAGTCGGGGTAGGTCATTCAATCACGATCTTTTAAAAAAGCTAGTTGAAAAGTGGCGGTGACTGACGAGCATATCGCAACAGTAAATTCACCATGTGGCATACAAGATGTACATTACACAATAATATACAACGTTTTTTTGTTTTTGTTTTTACGACTCGCTGTTAACACGAACGTTTAGTGTTCATTACTGTTGCTTTTGTTCAGAACTGGTGTATGAACACGAAATGCTCACGCTGAGTCATGGCGCCATCTTGTGACGTGTGATTGACCTGAAGGCGTTGAGGTTGGAAGCAGGAAATTTCAGTTTCCCGCCTTTGACTTAGTTTGGAACGAGGCATTATTCCACTCAACAACCAACTTAACTCTTTAAAAAAAAAAAAAAAAAAAAAAAAAAATCTCAAGTAGCGACAACAACATTAACATTACACTCAAACAGTACCACCAAAAAGGAAATAAACTAAACTACTGCTTGTTGATGTCTCATAAAGACACAAGTCTCTCACATTGAAGACAGCACTGGAAAAGAGGTATGTGTCTTGACTCAACAAAATTCTATCTCTCTACAGCAAAATAAACCTTAAAAATAAAATAAAAACAAATACTGTATGTTGCTCATATTTTAGTGACCTTACTGGGAAGCACAAAGAAGGTTATAATAAGCAGAAAAGGCAACAATGCAAAGCGTACTGTTAAAAAGCAGCCGCTTCACAAGCATAAATAAAATGCCTCTGTCAACGGTGGTTTAGGTAAAACTGCACAACACAGTGCATCTTTGGTGGCTAATCTTTGGTCAAACGTAACGGACACCAAATAGGTCAAACTGTTGTCAAACGTATTTCTTGTTCACCAGCGGTGAGACGCCGAAACGAGCGTATGCTATGATTATCATAGCAATCCATCAATTTTGTGGTGTGTACGTCAGTGTTTGGGATTAACAACCGTATTTATTTGCAGGTGCGATTCTCAAACTGTCCTGTACCTACAACAGTGCCTATAATGTCTATACGGTCAGTTCCCTTCTACGTAGGGCAAATAACGCCTGTAACCATGGGAACAGATAATGATAGTCAATAGACTATAAAAGACAAAAACTCTCCGGTAATGTTTTTCCCCCTTTGTAGGCCTATTTCCTAAATACTTAAAGAGTTTTGTCTCACTCCCTCTTTTACTACACAGTACCACCATTTTACATAACCTGAGAGAGGTCGACAGCCGTAAGCGCACACCTCATGCTAACTCATTTCAATAATGCGATAGACTGCTTCACTGCCATTTCAGTCCTACAGCATATATAGTTGAACCCTCAAAATTTGGTTGTGACTCCAGAAAAGTCCAACACTACTGTTACAGAATGCGGCTGTCACTCTTTTGTGAGATCTGCGCGTGAACAAAATCGTATTTAGCACTCGAAACAGGACTGACAACAGTATTCTGCTGTTGTGTGAACACTGACTATGCGTTTGTAGATCTCTGCCATTTTATTAAAGATTAAAAAAACAAAAAACAAAACAAAACAAAAAAACTCTTATATTGTCTGCATGCATATCTGTATAATCACACAAAGATGTTCAAGGCATTACAAGACAAACTATATAATACTAAATCACATCTTTCCTTGGAAAAACTACTGCAAAATACTCTTGAAGATCATTTATTTTATCATGGAAGTGAAAATTGTTGCTTCTGTCTGTTTACTAGAACAATTTTGAAATAAACAGTTGTTCAAAGGCAGTGGAAATTTATGAGGGCGAATCCGTTATGAGGAAGCGTGAGCATTATGAGATAACTCTACAAATCTGTTTAGAAATGGCAATTATTCACAATGACAAACTACTTTTAAAAGATACTTTGGTCCTAATCTAGGCGATGTTTTCTCTAGTTAATGTTATCGCTAATCTAATTACCTGCTGCAGATAAATGATGAAAATAATGATAAGAGAAATCCAGTGCATAAATAATGAAATATTTGTTTAGCTTTATCCTCTTAAAAATGCATTCAAACAATAATGCAATTAGCTGCCTCTGTTCGAGGAGGTTTGTACTGAGACAGTGAGAGACAGACAGTTTCTGCATTTCATAGCCCTATTCCCACTTTTTCAGAAACAATATCTGGAGAAGGAAAAAAAAAGAATAATAATAATAATAAAAAAAAAAAAATCAAGATCCACTGGACCAACTCCGCACAACATCAGATCATTCCTATATACTTCCATGACCCAATATTATTGGGGATCCAATCTTGGGGTTTAAGTGGCTGTTTCAGGTATTGCAGATTGTATTGTAGAAGGAAATGATCCCAGTGAGTTGTAATGGAAAAAAGGCTGCTACAAAGGTGCAAGGCATCATAGTCAGCTTGACAGTATAACTTCTGCTACGGAACATTTATTGCAACGTTATTGTGAGAACTGACAAAAAAATAAAATAAAATAAATAACTGCAAAACCATTTATCTATGTGACCCAAGTATAAATTTGAGTTCTGCTGGCCTTAAACTCCTGAGGCTGAACAAGAGCTTAACACACTCAAACCGGTTAACTGAGATTTCTGAATCAGGGCCTTCCTACGACAAGACTTACACCACTAGAAGCTTGATCTGCCCTCTGATAAACTGCTAAAGAGAGGTATCGTTCAGATGTCACAGCAAAGAGTGTTTGTGGTTTTTTATAAAGGCGTAATTGCAAAAAAATGGCTTTTTCTAAGTACCCCGTTTTTTCCTTCGCTAGATGGAAAGTATGTCGTGTATGATTTCATTAATCCATTGACTGAATGAATTCAGATGGATTCCACAGAAAGAAACAAGAGATGGATGAACCACATACTGATAAAAACACATCACAATTTTAAGCGGTAGTCCAACTGAAACATCGAAAACACAAGTTCACGTCCGTGTCCTCGGGCAGACTGTATCTTCATCAAGTTGCTTCGGTTGCCACAGCCAATGCCAAGCTACTGTATGGTCTGAAGGGGTGTTGTGAAGTAGTTGTTAATGTACCTTTCCTTGGTAAATCATGTGCCTCACTGATAGACACTTACGGTAAATCGGATTTTTGGAAGGGGTAAAGAGAAGTGACCGGTACGTCTGGTTCAAAAAGTCTCCATTTCAAACAGTCTATGGTGCCATTAGCTGAAAGCCCTGAGCCGTCTCAAGCAAAATTACTCTTGAGGAAGACCAGCTTGTTCATTTCCTCTGCAGTGACCTGCTGCTTTCTCTTCATGGCTAAGGTCTGCTCACAGATGCTCACGCACTCTCCATGCACAGCTACAGCCGGTACAGCCAGCAACCAAAGCGCTAACCGTGATAGCCTGGGGTATCGGTCCATGACTGAGCTCCAGTACTGCAACAGGTCACCCGTGCCATTGAACAGTGGTTCGCCGAGGTACTGGAACAACTCTTTTCGTACCTGTGGCTCTTCAGAATCACACGACGGCCTCTCCAATCCGCAGTCCAGGCGGCCACGCTTGGCTGCCGACGGTCCTTCGCTATCCCGCTCGTCCACGGATGTACCCCCAGAACCACCGCTTCCCACTTCCCTCATGTTAGCAGCCATGTCACACACCCTTGAGATAATGTCCTCGTGCTGGTACGCAGGGACTGGCCGCAGCTTCAGCTGTGGATCCAGGATCATTGCGACTTGATGGACACGTTCCACTTTGAAGTTCTCCTTCAGGGCTTCCAGGAAGTAGTGGCAAAGCTTACTGCCAGCACCCGCTTCACCGGCTTTGGAGGTGAAAAGTTTTTCGAGACGGAGGTAGACGGGAAGGACGTGTTGGAGCGTGGGGCAGCGTTCCACACTCAGCTCCTGTGCTGCCTGCCTTAGCGGCGCAAGCAAACACGCAAGCGTGCCAAGCAGGTGCTTGTTCAGGCCTTGCAAGAGCGGCACAGTGCTCTTTGAACGGCCATACACTTCGCAGGTGGCCTCGAAGTTCTCGTGAACCTTGAGCAAGGCCTCTGCGACCAGATCCCAGCAGGGTGGCGCGGCAGGCTCTTCCGCAGATTTCCCTTCGTGACTGAAACTGGTCGTTGCAGCGATGTCACGGCAGGTAGCCAGAAGCTCTCCCAGTTCATGGAGCCCTCGTGCTTGAAGGCTGCGGCGCCCGAGAACAGCTTGAACCGTGGCTGTCAGAGAGCAACCCGCGCAACGGAGGCCAATTCCGGTGCGACCGCAAAAGGCTAACGAAGACAAGCGTGGCTCTGTCACGTAGACCGTGCGGATTTCTGACATGACAAACTCTGACAGAACATTCTGGACCCAGTGGTGTATCTGCTCAGGACTTTCCCTTAAAGAGGCCTCCTTGAGACCCAGCACATAGCGGCGGAGTCGCACACCCTCCACTTGATACGCTGTTAGCAAATAGCAGGAGTCTGGCCCTATGGTCTGGGAATGGCAGGTCACTGCAATGCCCAAGGAAGAGTTGGAACCCAGGGCGCAGGTGACTTTCACTTTGACCTGATTGTACATACGGGGGAGCTGTTTTAATGCCAGCGAGCTCATATCTCCAAGGGCTTCGCGAATGGAGTAGGCCCCGTTACGTGAACCCGTATCCACCAGGGTCTGCGCAAGCTTCAGGAAGTCTTTGCTGCTGAGGACACCAAGAAGGCCAAGGTCTACGCACATTACTCTCAGTAAACGTTCAGCCACTTGTTGTCTTTCCTTTTCTGGCAGCAATCTGTTCTCTGCAAAAGCAGAATGAGACAAATGAAGTTATCTCTACAAGTAACTGACTCTTATAAAACCTACATTTGCAACAGCAACAGCTGGAACCCATCTTATCATCAAAACCCAAAATATAGTTAAAAATTGCTGGGGCACATACAAGAGTGACATCAAGTACACATATGGCACTTTCGCCTTTTATAAATCTGTAAATAAAACTTGTGTTTATGGATTAATCCAAACCATCCCTGATTCCCAAATAAGCATAGAAAATAAGCAAGGACACGCACGTTAACTGATTTTGTAACAAATGTTATCTTTAACATGAACTGAAAATTTACTGAAAATTGAGCAAACATATAGTTACCAACAACAGAGGTCAATAAACCCAGTAACTGGTTAGCCTTAATAGCTTGCTTTAAGTAATAATAAACTGGACTCTGGAAGCGGTGGTAAGAAAGAACTCACGAAAAGACGGTATGTGGTTCCTCTGTTGTGCCGGCTGAGGAGATTTCCACATCTGCTCCTGTGTGGCCACAGGCGCTTGGCAAGGCTTCGGAGACTCATCTTTAACATGGTTCTCATTATCAGCTAAAACGGGATTAAAACAGAAGAAAGAAAGGAAACGCATTATGTACTCAGTCTTGGGAAAAGTGTGGTATTTAATGGAAACCAACACTGAGGGGGTAAAAACAACTTACAAATGAGAATGATCAAGGTCCACACAGAATTAACAATTTTTTAGATTTTCTGAGTTGATTTTGACAGAAAAACTGTGGAACTGACCTGAGCATTCTAATACTACCCAATATATTTAATACAGGCTTCCCAATGACCAATTATTTTCCATGTTTTTTTCATTAGTTTTTTTGTTTGGACTTCATTTTAAGGAAAACTGTTTTTGCAAATTTCAACCCTGTTAAATGGTTTTGAGGTGAGCCACAATTTAGTTTTCTTCAATGCCTTTCCACATGGAGCACGAAAAAGCAAAACGAATAGCGGACGTTTCTATGGATGCTCCCACACAGACCGTGAACATTCACGTGTCAAAAGTGCGAATGTTTTTTTTTTTTTTTTTTTTTTTTTTTTAAATCAACCAGTCCGACTAAGCTTTTCAGTTTCGAAAAGCGAAAATAAAGGCTGCCCAATAAGATTTGAGCATTACATTGCATGGCCAGAGCAACTTCTGTTGCAAAAAAGGCAATAATGGTGGCGCTGTTTTGAAAACCTGTGTAAACAAACACAGAAGAAGAGTATTCCGAGAAAGAAGAGGATGCGTTCTTATCATCACTGTATCTGAGAAAAGATGATGATTCTCACGTTTTTAATATAATTTCTATTAATTCTCAACTGAATTATGTGAAATGGAGGAGAGCACTATACGTTTTCTTCCACGTGTGTGAGATGAGTCGGAGCACGTTCACTCTCTAGATCTTCCATATTAAAAAAAGTAAAACATTTTTCTACACATGAAATATGAAAGAAAATAGACATGATTATGATTAGATATTTTCTGTATGTTTTGTATGCAGCTCATGGTATTTTTATAAGCAGTGTGCTGTTATTAAACATACAAAGTGCATGTCTGCCTATTATAGAATTAAAATCAACTACAGATCACAATCACTCGATGATGGTTTAAAGTGGGGTTTAAGCAAATACATCAATAATTATATAAGTTTTAAAATGTGACATGATGCTTATTGTACTTCTATTTTTATTTTAAGATGTTTTCTTGTAAGCATTATAGATAGTTTGTGTTTCTGGCGTAGAACCAAACTTTATTTATCTTAAGTTAATGCTGTATTGAGCAGTGGACGATGTTAAATACAAGATGCATATTTAAAGGGGTCATCGGACACCCATTTTCCACGAGTTGATATGATTCCTTAGGGTCTTAATGAAAAGTCTATAATATACTTTGGTTAAAAATTCTCAATGGTTGTGTAAAACAACACCCTTTTTACCTTGTCAAAATGAGCTCTGCAAAAATCTTCCCATTCTGAGGGATTGTTCCTTTAAATGCAAATGAGCTCTAATCGCCCCGCGCCTCTCTTCTCTCTGCAGCTCTGAGAGATTGTTTACTTTAGCTGCATTTAGCACGTTTAGCCACGAAACTGGCTAACTAGCACGTTATTAGGAAAGGTGATTGCAGAGATTCATTAAAAAAAAAAAAAAAAAAAAAAAAAAAAAAAAAACCTTATACTTACTTCTGCTGTAAATGAATCTGGATCACAAATGATTTGCGCGAACACAGACGCATTTATGTAGATCGGGAGGCGCATTCCCTTCACAAACAAATGTAATCCACTGCATCTTCAGTGGCTCAGATGTCGGGAGTAAATGACGATCACCATGTTCATTATTACATCCAGCAACACAACACCTCAATCGCTCAAGCGGAGTTATTCTTGTCCAACATCCCTGCTCCGGCATCAAAACAATGGAAGTCGGACTTTTACAGCTGATCTGAGGTAAGACGCTCATGTCAATAAACTATCGTGGGACCAGCCTCTGTCGGTGTGACGCCACAATGACAGGCATCTGAGAATGGCTCGATTTGAAAAAGGGGATATTATTTTTACAGATTAATTAAAAAACACTGCATGGATTTTTATCATTATATATAGGGTAGATTTGTACATGCACTGCCAAAACACATTAATGTTCAAACAACATGAAAAAGTGAACTTTGCATCCGATGACCCCTTTAAGGAAAAATGCATTGTTGGTTGACGCCACCTAGCATGCAGGCATGAATTTAGCAGAAGGCGAACAATCGGTTCGCGCTCGGTGTGAAAGCACCATTCGTCTGCGATTCGCCTCGCGTTTTCTCATCATGCTCAGTGTGGAAAGCCCTTTAGACTGTACACTTTTCCTGGCCCTGACTTTTCATAAAAATTGTGAAATAAAAATTCTGCAATCATTTATTCACCCTCAAGTCGTTCCACACTTGCTTTGTTCTTTCTTCTATGGAACACACAACACAAATTAGAACAGCTAAAACATTCTTTAATATATCTTCTGTGTTCCACTGAAGAAAATATTATACAACAAAAAGTAAAAAGTAAATGATGAACTTTTTTGATGACAGCAGGAACCCTGTTAAACAAACGAGTATGCTGGGAGTGTGAACTTGAACAAATGAATGATGGGCAGAATGATTCTGTGGAGTTTTTATGGAATTGTGCCTGTGCAGATTCCATGCACGCCTATGTAAAAGTGATGAGTAAAGAAAGAAGTTTACTGATCAGACAGAGCAAAAAGCACATGATGGAAACGCACTCAATATTATGCAGTGCTCACATATTGCAGTCTGTAAAAATGTGCCTTTTGTATTAAACTGTTACCCATGTGGTGATGCAAAGAAATAATGTAAACAGAACAGAGTGAGTCCAAATTTGGATGAGCTTACAGCTGAAAATGTTTTCATTTTCTGGGCTCACTCACCAGCATGGGACTGCATGTGCTCCAGGAGGTTGTTGTAGAACTGGAACTGAATTCCACAGGCTCCACACGTGTAGGTTTCTGGAACACAACGTCCAGTTTCTCTCAGAACACAGCAATGTTCTCATAACAGAGCGTAACCGCCTAGCCTCATATCAGAGCACTACATACAGCTAACACATTTAGGTCAGCGTCAGGCATTCAGGCTAAAGGTTTTTACTTAAAGGTTTTATCAAACCTGCAAGGTTTGAAAGCCATGCAAATGGCACAAAAATGGGCACGAGTGAGGTCAGTCATGATTTACAAAAAATTAAAAAAATAAAAATATGGACTATATGGAACATGAGAAGTGTGATATCAAGTGAAAATGTAAAAAAGTAAAACAGATTTCCAAAATACATACTCTGAGGGCTGGGACGGGAAGAATAGGCTCGGCTGTTCGGAGTTTCTGAAAGACAAATAATTCATATTTTTAACCATGAGTAAATTTCCACGCCTTTATAGGAAAGATTTCAAAATGAATACAAAGACACCAAAAAGCAGATTTCTAGGGCCTCTAAATAATCAACATGATTATGATCAAAACTACCCTAAAAAAACATGACACACACAATTTACTATATGCCTGATTTCGACTGATTTATACTCGTATATTATTTTAGGTTTAGTAAAGTACTAATCCTTTAGTGAAATTGAAAAACTTGAGAGTTATTTATTTTATTTTATTTTATTTTATAACAGTGAAATATTGAGTTTTGGCAATTTTTATTAAGTAAATATAAGGATAGCATTGGGAGTAATATTTCAAGATGAACACTTACTGGACTGAAATGACTTGGGTAAACCTGATTTTCCGTAAATAATAATTTTAGAAAAATCTGAGTATTAAATATGATCATTAAACTTGAGGAATGTTTATTTGATCTGTCAATCATCATTGTATTTCACAGCATTTTACTGAAATATGTCATTCGGAAACATACAGTGACAACTGATATTTATATGCATTTTGTGTAAACAGTCGAATGCAAGTTGATCCTACTGATTTACATTACAAACTAACAAAATGTCATCTTTTTGACAACATGCATATCAGCACCTGCACCAAAATTTCATATTTATCCTCAGTTTGGGCCTCTGCATAAAACTGAGCTGTTTTTATGGAATCTGAGTTCCACAGTCCCACTATACCATAATATATGAGCCATAAAAAGCTTGATACCCACAATGTATATTTAAACTTTGTAGATTTTATTTAAATATTAAAAAAAAAAAAAAAAAAAAAAAAAACACCTTTCATTTAAACAATGGATTTTTTTCTGATAATCATTGTGTATGTAAGGCTTTACATGTTTTTTTTTTTTTTTGCATTGGATACAAAATATAAAAGCAAGCCGCATCTGTAAACAAAGTGTGGGTAGACCGACCCTTGTCATCCCTTCTACAGGGAAATGGGAAGTTTTAACGTTTTGTTGTTATGTGTGTATGTGTTATTTTAAATCTTCCATTTGTGGGAACAGGCTGCATTTGCAGTGATTAGGTATAAATGGTGTGTACGAGTAGTGTTATTTTCTGTTCTAGAGCACTTTAAACTTCACTGCTGTGGTAAACTAGAGGCCATTCCAGCCTCATATTTCAACAATTCAAGCGCATGCTTAAATAAAAATCTCATTTTCTAGTTTGTAGCAAGATTTAGACCAAAGATTAGACCAGTCTGCCAAATAGTGTGCTGTCTTTTGTTCATTTAGTACATTTCTGTGTGGATGTTTTATGAATCTGCTGCAATGCAGTACAGCTTTGGCAAATGAAAGTTTGCGCAACACAAACTATATTGGACCGCACAGTGAACCCTCAGCCGGTTAAGCAAACAATGTTACTCAATTCACAATCGAAAGAGGTTACCCATTCATAAAAGAGGTCATTATAGATATAGAAAGCATTGAAATGCACCATAGAAAACAGCCTGTTTAATTTCGCTTGGAAAATGTAAAAACTAAATTATGACCGTTCTGAAGCAATCAACCTTGACTAACATTACACGAAAAAGAAAGTGTTGAATATATATATGCTCTTTAAGAGACATTGTAATATAAAAAAAAAAAAAAAAAAAAAAAAAAAAAAACACAACTCAAGAGTGAAGACACAGTTCAGTCCTAGCAGAGCACATTACTAAACAAAACAATCATTTTCCAGTAAAAGCATCTATACATCCTTAAACAAGATAAGCAGCAAAGATACGCTTGATTTAAAGGAACACAAATTTATTTTTCCCGTCATTTTTGGAGGTCGCTCCGCAGAGAGATGCTGCAGAGCTTTGATTATGACAGTAAAATATCACTGTGAGAAAAGGGCAAACACTTTACGAGATTCAAATATCAAAGGTGAATTTCAAAGATTTCAATGTCACTTACCACTCGAGTTCTGGGAATTGTTGATGTCGGCGCGGCTGGACTGGCCTGACGGGCTAGACATTTTCCCTTCCATTTTAAGGCCGTAATTTCCCTCTGCAAATGCAAAAATCAAAGCAGCTTAAATAATACATATCAGTCAAAGATAAAAAAATACTAAAATGCTCATTTTGTCCTTCTTAGTGCGTCACTCAAAACAAAACTGCCACTTTCCATGAATAGGAAAGACATGAGTTTGTAAAGCAAGTTCTCTTTGATTTATAGGAATTGTAAGTTGATGAATAACAAGCAACATATCTAATATATTACAATTGCATTTTTTGATTTTTATGTTTTGACAGTGCTTGATTTGTGGAAGGCTAATAAGAATGTGAATATTTTTTCCTGTCTTTTGCCTTTCACATTTCAGGATAGTATTTGAAGTTTTGGTGACTGTTTGTGTTCATGGTGCTATCAGCTACTGAGGCTTGTCAGATCATTGTTTTTCTTCACACCTAGAGTGATTAAGTCACATGGCAGTTACTGCTCAGGTGACTGGCTCAGACAAAAAAAAAAAAAAAAAAAAAAAAAAAAAAAAAAAAAGTTCAATGTCCAGAACAGAGTGCTCATTAACAAAGATGTCAGCGTACCAGACAAGCAAAAGCCATTGAGAATGGGAATGCTACCGGGGAACGTTCTCCAGGGACAGGATGTAGAAACCTTTGCACAGATTTCCATCAAAAAGTGTGCATAAGCTCAACGAGCTTGTGCAAAATTCCCTATAAATTTCAGTCTGTGGAAGATCTTTACACTTTATTCTTTAAAATGGTCTCTTTGCCCAAAACATGGGAGCTTAATGCCACCAAGACACAATGACAATTAAATGTAATGTAATTCCTTATCCAGTATCCTAGCTTTATTTTTTTTTTTTTTTCATAAAGGTAAACATTTAAAAACAAAAAAAACAAAACAAAACAAAACACGCATCTGGCATTGTGCACGCAACAATATAAAACGAAAAAGTAAAAATAATATCCTTCAGACCAGACAATGGACCATTTGACCACAGTCCAGCAGTATCTGCCATTATATCGCCAATGGTTGCCAAGCCATTTTTGTAGCAGAGCCAAGTGTGCAATGCATATTGATCATTATTCATGTGAAAATATTGGCTTTGCACTCTGAACTGATTTTTGCAACTTATAACACAATTCAAAAAGGAATTATCTTTAGCAAAGCAATCTGCACTGTCATTACAAAATAAAGCGCTCCAAAATCAGCGTTGCCTTTACCGATACGCTTATATCATTACATAATTCCTGAATAATTAGAGCTGAACTTCACTCATTAGAGTGGCAGATTTAATCGAAATGGGTGCATCAAAAGCGAAATCATTTAAAATCATTCCGTTTACTTTCCGTTTGTTTATTGCTTAAATATGTGTATGTTTGCATGGAAAATGCTATATACACAGATATTTTAGACCCTAGCTTTCAAGCCCAGTTTGGTACTTTATTCATGGAAAGTGCCAGCTAACCAAATACAACAATAACGGTAACATATTTTGACAGTAATGCTGTTGGGCACGACTATTCCAACAGTAGAGATTTAACAAAAAATGCAAAAGATTAATCGTCCAACATTTCTCATTGCCAATTAATCATAAGCATCCACAATTACTCATTAAAAAAAAACATGCTTTATTACCAATCAACCATCTCACATCTCCCTGCAAAACCACGACTCTCTAAAAATTCTACAGCTCATTTAGAATAATCAGTCATTTTGAAACAAATTGAAATTTAATTCTGGTAGCGTTGCTACAGTCTCTCTGACCCATTTCTATATTTTCACCATACTTTAAATAGCTTTCAATGTCAAACTCCTCTGCATATCCTCAATGCAGGACTAAGAGATAAATGAGAGGAGAGACGAAGGACGAAGATAATAAGAAAGACTTTACAGTGAACACCTCAGCAGAGCGCAATAACAATTTGAGATCCTGTACGGTTTATTGCAGCCAGATTGGGAGGTTTTACAACAGAAATTATGATCTTGGTATATTAAGTTACATAGTAGTTTTGTGAACAGGCTTCCGCCATCTCCATATTTAATGTTTAGAGCTTCCTTTACTGTGAGTGTATAATCTGTAACTTCTACACACCTCTATTCATCTGTCAGCAGAAAACGGCCATAAACAACACAAAACGCTGGTAATGAAGTGAGGACTTACTCATTGGAGCGTGAAGAGCCACATGCTCCTGATAGGGGTTGAAGTATTTGTACTGTTTTCCACAATACTCACACGTGTAGCTTCCCGTTTCTACAAAAATCAAAATACAGCAATTAGTCAGCACGCAATTAGTAGTCAAAAACGCATTACCGCTGATAAACATTGATTCATTTTTGCACTTGAAGATTTATTAGTATCAGATTTCTGGTTCTTAATGACTCGCTCTCAAGTTTGTCCATACAATTCAAATCTAGATGCCACTGTAGCAAAAAAAAAAAAAAAAAAAAAAAAAAAAAAAGAAATGTATTCATGAGTTACAGGGCAGAATTTTATTTTTTTTTTTTTTGGTTACCTCTTCATTTAAGGCAGTGCTTCTCCACCAAGGGGTCATGATTTATAGAAAGACAAGATAAGCATTCAAATAAGCTAAACCAACCAGTATACTTCTTATTTAAATTCACCCCTTCAGCAATATTTTTCCTTTGAAGAACCAGGGTTCCCACTTTCCTGGAAAACATGGATATATGAAGTACCCCAATTTTAAAAGTGTGATTTTTACACCTGACAAAAGTCATTAATTTTTTTTTTTTTTTTTTTTTTTTTTTATAAAGAGTCAAAAAGGTTGAGAACCCCTACTTTAAGCTTCAATTTCACAACCAGCTTCTTACATTCCTTTTATTTTCAACGTAATTGTGGCATCTTTATCACTCAAGCAGCAAATCAATTTTATTGGCTGATTGTGCTTAAGCTCCACCCTTACAGGTGTGTATCTTGCCTGCATAAGCGGGGATCAATGTCATTTTAATCAGCATTAACGTCCATCAGAAATAGAACTGAAAGCAGGGAGTTTGCTATGAGTGCCCTCTGATTGCTCCACCTTGTGCAGAGGATTCTCATTTGCAACCATACAACAATAGTTAAATTGCGACCACAGAGACAAATAATCTGATCATAATGGTGCAGAGGCCCAGTTATACGCACACTGGGACTTGAGCAGTATCCGACAATTCATTTGGATGATTCTTTTTGGTCTTCAGAAGTAGGGCTGGCCGATATGGCCAAAAATATTATGACTATGTTTTTTTCATTTCAATTGATATTGATATTCATTTGCCATTAATGGGGAAGAAATGCTTTCCACGTGTTTGTTAGATCTTAAGAATGAATGCAAACATAACTTGTTTATTCAGAATTCCAACGGGTAAGATACCTTTTAATTTAGGACCTCATGAAATTTCATTTCCCCTTGTGTTTTCCGTTTTATTTGATCTGGATTCTGTTTTTTATGATTTAATATAAATTTATTATCAAAAATTGTGTTTAATGAAATGATACAATAAAGCTTAAATTGTAATAAAATCAGCTTATTAAGAAAACGATGTATTTCAGATGCTGCACAACAAAACTGTATAATTTAAAACATGGATGAAAAAATATCTTGGTTGTATGACATTCCTAATTTAATTATTACTACTTCGAGAATTACTTTGTATACAATAGTAAAATATTTCTATCAGAATTTCTTTCATAATTAAACTAGACTTTTATTTTGATGTTTTCAAAACAGTTTCACTGTGTATTTGATGACAGTTTTTCTCAAATGAAACAGTGAAATACTGGTAAAGTAAAAATACCAGTAGCATCCCATGTCTTTGTGTTTGTGTAGTAGACAAAACC
Source organism: Labeo rohita (assembly GCF_022985175.1). Taxonomy (NCBI): domain Eukaryota; kingdom Metazoa; phylum Chordata; class Actinopteri; order Cypriniformes; family Cyprinidae; genus Labeo; species Labeo rohita. The sequence continues at coordinate 4,161,597 of NC_066873.1, read as the reverse complement.
AAAGTCCCTTTGAAGGAACTTCTGTATTGCTGTTCACTAAACCAATGCGCATAGTGCACATCTCAGGACAGTGACTGATTCTAAGGCTTTTCTAATCCATATTGAGCAAAAATGTCCAGAACTCGTCATCATATTGACACATTTTATTGCAATCTCAATATTGTTTCTCACCGAGCCCTATTCAGAAGTCATCACCCCTTTATGGAGGTCCAATAATGTCAGCTGCTGCCTAGAGGTTTGCAATATTTATCATCTGTAATAATATTGAAATTGTTGTTTTAATAGTATTCGAGCAGACAATAGAGTATACTCGTATAAGTTGAATGTCCAAAAGCACTCACTGCATGATAAAGCCTGTTAGAATGCCTCTATAATTCAAGCTATAGGAGCAAAAAATCCTTGAATGTGTTTTTGCTTTTTACTGTTATATAAGTCAAGTAATACCACACAAGCAACAGAACAGTTTTCCGGATTATTAGCATGTGAGCACAATTGCAAATGTGCTATTAATTTTATACAACAGTTCAACAAATGAGAAATTAAAATGTGTGTGTGTGTGTGTTTTTTTTTTTTTTTTTTTTCCGGTTTCACCAACAAAATAACTCCTAATAATATTTGGATCAGAACATTAGTTTGTCTCAGAGCAACACTGCTGCATTTCATTCCTGAAAGAATCTGTTTTTAACAAATCATTTGAGTCAATGATTCAATGATCCATTCATAAGGACAGTCACTTGCATTCTAAATGAATCAGCCATTTTGAACAAATCATTTGAATGAATGATTCAATAAATCACTCATTAAAACAGGGACCTGCTACCACCTACTGCTGGTTTTATTGTCGTATTTATTTATCCATGACAGGCTTTAACCAGCCAAGATACCAGCACAAAATCACATTCAACAAAATATAGTTTAATTATCGTCATCAAAAACAATCCCCAAATATAATTTTTGTCAATATCGCACACGCCTACTCCTTAAACATCATAAAAGTGACCGATTTGAAACAATAAACAACTAAAATAATCATTTTAAAAACTCTTACTTGGTCCCATTTTCTGGTAGGATTCAGTCTCCTCTTTAAGATCTTCTACTGGTATCACATGGTCATACGGATCTGGACAACACAACAACAAGACGATGCAAAATTAGTGAAGGTAAGCCTTTTAATCTTAAAGCACAGTTGGAGTGTCAATCTTGTATTCAAGACCCATCAAGGTGACATAAAATCACTGGTTCTTTCAGTGTGGGTCTTAATAATGATTTCATGTCATTAATGATAGCAATGTTATAACCTTGTATTTGTCATTACAAATAGTAGAACAGTATTTACAAAGTAGTAGTGGAAGGGATTTTCAGATGAGGCTTTTATGAGGAGGATTCGAGGGCATAATATATCAATAGCTCCTCAAACACCATCTTAGAAAATTCATCTTTCATGAAAATGTCACCGGTTTTATTGCCGCTGGAGTTACAACCCATGCTTCATTTGTGAAAGAAAAAAAAAAAAAAAAAATCAACTTGTCCTTTATGATTAGTAATAAATGTCAAGATGTTTATACATATTAACCATCAGCTTTTATGGGGAAAATGTTTTGTAGGATCAAGAAGCAAACTGAGATTTTTTTGTTTTTGTTTTTCTAATGTTCATTAGAAACTTTTTGGTCAAAGTTCAATTGACAAAGTAAAAACATAGCTTGATTCATATTTTCCTCTATAAATTAAAGCATTTTTCTCCTACAAATACTTCACTTTTTTTTCAAAATATCATGTTGATCAATTGAACATCTTTCAATTGAAATGTAGTCTGGAGATCAGACTAAATATAAAATGCATAAAAATCAATCAGCTTAAATTAGCTGCGGTCTGCAATCTTCAAAATCCATTATAAATGTGCAATTTTGTAAACCTTGGATTTTGTCAATGGCAAAAAAGGTACATGTATAAATACAGTATTACTCAATAGTTAATTGTATATTGCCCATAAATTAAAGAAAAAAAAAAAAAAGGCACTTGATCCTAGTACACTGACCAAAATTATAAACCAACACTTTTGTTTTTCATGAGCTGAACTCAAAGATTCTAAGATTTTTTCTATGTACACAAAAGGCCTATTTCTCTCAAATATTGTTCACAAATCTGTCTAAATCTGTGTTAGTGAGCACTTCTCTTTTGCCGAGATAATCCATCCACCTCACAGGTGTGGCATATCAAGATGCTGATTAGACAGCATGATTATTGCACAGGTGTGCCTTAGGCTGACCGCAATAAAAGGCCACTCTAAAATGTGCAATTTTACTGTTTTGGGGAGGTCCGGGGGTGGTCCGAAAACCAGTCAGTATCTGGTGTGAACAGCATTGCACGCAGTGCAACACATCTCCTTTGCACAGAGTTGATCAGGTTGTTGATTGTGGCCTGTGGAATGTTGGTCCACTCCTCTTCAATGGCTGCGCAAAGTTGCTGGATTTTGGCAGGAACCGGAACACGCTGTTGTATACGTCGATCCAGAGCATCGCAAACATGTCTAGTGAGTATGCTGGCCATGCAAGAACTGGGATGTTTTCAGCTTCCAGGAATTGTGTACAGATCCGTGCTGTGTGATAAAACTGCACATTTTAGAGTGGCCTTTTATTGTGGGCAGCCTAAGGCACACCTGTGCAGTAATCATGCTGTCTAATCAGCATCTTGATATGCCACACCTGTGAGGTGGATGGATTATGTCGGCAAAGGAGAAGTGCTCACTAACACAGATTTAGACAGATATGTGAACAATATTTGAGAGAAATGGGCCTCGTGTACATCGAAAAAGTCTTAGATCTTTGAGTTCAGCTCATGAAAAATGGGGGCAAATACAAAAATGTTGCGTTTATAATTTTGGTCAGTGTAGTAATGTATTTTTTGAAACGAGGGGCAAGTGTTATAATATTTATAATTTTTGATCTAGCATACGCATAAAAGTAGTAATAGGAGACCCATTTATTTGTGAAAAGTGCCTTGAAACATTAAGTGATTTAAATGAAGACTTGTGATTGACTGAACAGCAACCATGTATTACTGACTCACCATCAACTGCATGGAGGTCTCTGTGCTCTTGAAAACAGCTGTAGTACTTGTATTTTTTCCCACATACGTCACATGTATAGCGGAAAGAACCTGAATTAGAAAACAAAGACTTGTATGAACAGAAACTTAATATAACATTATGTGACGAGATGTTAGGAAGAACTAATTTTACAAAGTTTTACCCACTTAAAATAGAAAACTCCAGGACAATTACACAAAAATCTGTCCCATGAATAAATGCTACTCACTATTGATTCCCAGAGATGCTCCTTCTCCAGAAGCAGCAGCCTCAGTCTCTGAACAGCAAGAAACCACACAAAATACAGACAAATATATAAACTGGCAATGAAAAAATGTCAAATTTCATGTTTTTTTTCTGGTTACGATTTGGATTTCAGTTCCTCAATTATTCCATTCCAGTACAGCACTTTTAAGGAAGCATTACCTAAACTACACTTCCATTCAAAGGTTTTTGAAATTATATTTTAATGTTATTGAAAGAGATCCATGCTTCACTAAACAATAATACCCTCCGCTTTATCAACTCTAATCTGATGGTCTGTCAACTAAACGTCGAGGCATTTTATTTTCTATGCATTTTATGAGGTTTTATATGATTTATAAAAACATAAATTTGCAATTTTGCAGACTTCAAATTGTGTCAGTCAAACACATTTTGGACATGTTTTAAAACAGTACCATTCATAAACTACATTAAAGGGAGAAAAAACAGTTTGTTGATCTGGGTAATAATTTAATTAATGTTTTTTGAAATGTGGGAAAAAGTAAAGCAGTGACTGTGTAATATTTTATTTTTAGTAATGGGAGATGTGCGTGTTTGTGCCTTGAAACACGTATTTAAGGTTCAAGATCTTAGAACCAGGATAACTAACTCAGAGTCATTTGTTTCCAAATCTGATGTTTGGTATTGCATGTAACCAGTCAAGACAATGCAATGGAAAGATGTGTTGTCTGTTTACTGTCCTCATATTATTCCAATTTGCCCCATCACAACCAACAAGCTAAAAGAATTCCATTTGTTGTTCTGAATATGAACTGATTTATGAGATCTTACAACCATCCCATTCAGATTCAACAGTTCAAGAGCAGGACACACCTGTGTGAGCTCGGACGTGCGTCTGAAAGCAGTTGTAGTACTTGTACTTTTTGCCACATACTCCACAAATGTAAGAGCCTGTAAGAGAGAGGACAGTGTTAGTAAGGTGTTAGTGTTAGTAAGGTGCATTGCAGTGTGTAATTACATTTTCAGGCAGCAAACATGCTTTACAGTTTAACATAAGCCTGGTGTCAACCACCAATGAAAATGGGTGGGATTTTATGATTAGCCCTTCCTCACAAACACAAAACAGAAGATAAAGTGATAAAGGAGGTGGAGACTTGAACTTGACAACATAGCACATGGAAAGTGTCCTCCCCCTATTTAGGACTGACATTTCACCACAAAATTCATATTTTTTGGGGCAGGTAATACATTGTTTATTCACCGAATTACTATAACTACTACCAAACTACTACTAAAACAAACAAACATTAATGGAATCAAGTTCATATTAGTAGAATATCATTAAAGGGGAAGGCAAATTTATCCTCATAACACAAGCAGTAAAAAGGTAAAGTTCTATTTGTTAATAAAAAATGAACTAACAGTGAACAATACTAACAGCATTCATTAATCTTAGTTCAATTACATTTTAAATTACATTTTCATTCATTAACATTAACAAAGATTAATAAATGCTGTAAAACATGGATTGCTCGTTCTTAGTTAATTTTTGCTAATGACTGTTACTAGTCTGACTGTATAACACGTTACTGAATGTGTTGATGTGGTTAGAAAAACATCTAGAGTAACAGTATAGTAGAATTTAGCATTTCACACTATTTAGTGAGCAAGTTTTATTTATTTATTTATTTATTTATAAGAAATGTAAGAAATCTCTTCTCACCAAAACTGCATTTATTTTATTATTTTATGAAAAGTAAGCTTTGATAACAGGAATAGGTTACATTTTACAATATATTAACCCTTTAAGACCTAAAGGGATTTTTAGAGTTGTTTATTTATTTATGTATCACACACAAAAGTAATGACTCATAACTCAAAAACCATAGCAAGGAGAGTCAAATGGTAGTGATCATTTGATAAAAACCTTTTAGATTTTTATAAAATTGATTTGCATTACATTTAGACATTCTCACGCTGAGAAACCGCAGAAAAAAAAAAAAAAAATACTGCTCAAGGGAAATTTCACTTATCGCTCTTATTTGATATGAAATACCTCAGGAAGGAAATAAAGTTGGGGGGGGAATTTTTTTTTTTGTTTAAGTTCCCCTACATGTGAACTTAATCTAATTCATACTTTGTGTTGACAGCTAAAAGTAATCAAAAGTTGGAACCAAGGTACTGTTTTTGTTTAGCCCTTGACACTCAGAAGGCATTTTTAAAATGGTTGTTTTTTTGAGTGCCATACGCAAAAGTAAGTCATAACTCCAAAACTATAACAAGAAGAGTCAAATTGTAGGTATCATTTGACAGAAAGCATTTTAGATGTTTAGACACACATCTGGACATTCTCATGCTGAGAAACTACTGATGAAAGACACACACACAAAAAAAAAAATTAAAATTAAAAAAATTAAAAATAGAGTGCGCTCAAGGGAAATTTCACATATCTTTCTTATTTGACATGCAATAACTCAGGAAGGAAATTAAGGTAGGGGGAACTTCGGTGAAGTTCCCCTACATGTGAACTGCATCTGGATCAAATTTTGTAGTTATAGACTCCAAGATGCATTGGTAGAGCTTCTTAACGTTTATTAAGATCAAAGTGCAGTTCGTCTGTGCGCACCACCCAATTGGTTCGTTGCCTTGCCCAAATATAGAGGTAGGTCTGGAGTTGCTAGACATGACTTCAATAAAGCTTTCAAAATACAGCTCTGGAAAAAATTAAGAGACCACTGCAAAATTATCAGTTTCCAAATAAACACATTTCCATTTAGAGCACTTATTCGCAGAAAATTAAAACTGGTCAAAAAAAAAAAAAAAAAAAAAAAAAAACCCTGTGTTTTCAGACCTCAAATAAAGCAAAGAAAACAAGTTGCTTCAACTTGGGAAGATTTCAGAAATCAATATTCGGTGGAATAAACCTGATTTTCAGTTACAGCTTTTAATGCATCTTGGCATGCTCTCAAACGGTCTTTTACATTTTGACTTTATGCCACTCCTGGTGCAAAAATTCAAGCAGGTTGTCTTTGTTTGATGGCTTGTGATCAAAAGGAAGATGGATGGTCACATTCCAGAGGTTTTCAATGGGGATCAGGTCTGAAGATTGGGCTCGCAATGACAGGATCATTGCGATCTACATTGATTTATGGGGCAGCCGTGGCCTAATGGTTAGGGAGTCGCGCTTGTAACCAAAAGGTGGCAGGTTCGAGTCCCATGTCCAGCAGGGATTGAATTGAATGAGTGAATAACCACCCTCAATACCATGACTTCCAAATAAACACATTTCCTGAGGTGAGGTGAGGTGAGTCCCTTGAGCAAGGCACCAAACCCCCAACTGCTCCCCGGGCGCCGCAGTGATAGCAGTATGGCTGCCCACTGCTCCGGGTGTGTGTGCATGTGTTTGTTCACTACTCACTACTGTGCGTGTGCACTTGGATGGGTTAAATGCAGAGCACAAATTCTGAGTATGGGTCACCATACTTGGTCACACGTCATTTCCTTTCCCATTTTCCTTCCTTTACAGTAGCCAACATTTGAAGTGGATCAAAACCTTTCATCAAAGTGGTTCTAAACCCAAAACAATACCTATTCTGGTCTTAGGACAACTTTAAAATCACTTTTTTTGATCCACTTCAAATGTTGACTACTGTAGTGCTCCTCCATCCACATCTTGATTGACCTGGCTGTGTGGCATGAAGCATGGTCCTGCTGTAAAAGCCAGTCCTCAATGTTGGCGTTGTTTTTTTTTTTTTGTTTTGTTTTTTTCCCCAGGACAACCTTGTACGTAGTTTATTCCATGTGCCCTTCGCAAAGACAAATGCACCCGATTCCATCCTTGCTGAAGCACCCACAGATCATCACCAATCCTCCACCAAGCTTCATAGTAGGTGCAAGACACTGTGGCTTGTAGATGTGTTAGATGGCCAGCTGAGAAAGGACTCATCAGAGACAATGACCTTATTCCAGTCCTTTACAGCAGTTGTTCTCAATTCCAGTCCTGGGGTACCACTGCTCTACACATTTTGTATGTTGTCCTTATTTAACACACCTGATTCAGATCAACAGCTTGTTATGAGGGAGACTCATGAACTGTACTGAGTGTGTCAGATAAGAGAGACATATAAAATGTGCAGAGCAGTGGTACCCCAGGACTGGAATTGAGAACCCCTGCTCTACAGTACAATACTTATGGTCTTTTGTAGCTCAGTTGATGTCAATATACGGTTGCTGAGAGACATTCAAATGACTTGGTGGTCATCTCAGCCAGTGGAGATTCGTTTTTGCCCTCTGCTGGTCTGTAGCTTTGTTGTTCCCAATGTCTGAAGCCTGACCTTTCTTATGAACTGTTGTCTTTGAAATTTTAAGGATGGAAGCAACATGATGCTCACTGTATCCCTCTACCAGTAAAGCCAGAACTGAACTCTTCTTTACCTCGCTCAAAACATCTTTTCAACTTTTCTGGCTTGGACAATAGTGATTATTTGATTCTGATTAGGGCTGCATGATTAATCGAAGGTGACTGTCATGCGCATTTTTTCCAGTGAAGCCTGTTGTGTAATCAGTAGTAAATCTCCAGCAGGTGCTTTCAAATGGAGCAGCATTTAGTACACAGAGCCGTAGTTCACTAAAAAGCTACACTATATCGTGTTCATTATTGCAGATGATTTAATCATGATAATTCACGATAATTCACGATAATGACAGCTGTTTGCGTAGCTTCTCAGAGCTCCCTCTGGCCTTCAGATTGAGATTTACTGCTGATCACAGAACCGTGCTTCACTGAAAGATACGAACGACAATTGCAGCTTTTGATTAATCGCGATTTCATTTCGATTTATCGTGCAGCCCTACTTCTGATTAATTTGAGGTACTACTAGAACTGTTTTTGCCATCCAGCTGGTCCTATTGCAAGAGGATAGATGATGAGCACAGCTCAAAGTGGTTTTTACAGTTTTCTTCGTTAAATGAGGTTTGGTTGAAGTGATCACCTAATCAATAATTCATTAAGCAAAATGAGGTGTGCCTGTGATGAAATTCAACAGATACTGGAATGAAATGGCTGCCGTACATCTAGAGATGCTGATTTAAGAAAAAAAAAAAATGGAGTGATTTCTTAATTCTTTTCAGAAATGTATTTGCAGCGACACTGGAAATTATATCTTTACATTATGGTAAATTTGGCAAAAACATGACATATGCCGCATCCATATATTATTTACAGTATGGGTCTGGGAGGGGTTTCATTTACAAAAACGTACTCAAGTTTAGTTAAAGAATAAAACAATTATGCTTGCCGAAAACCAGTCAGTATCTGGTGACCACCATTTTCCTCATGCAGTGCAACACATCTCCTTCGCTTGATCAGGTTGTTGATTGTGGCCTGTGGAATGTTGGTCCACTCCTCTTCAATGGCTGTGCGAAGTTGCTAAATATTGAAAGGAACTGGAACACGCTGTCATATACGCCGATCCAGAGCATCCCAAACATGCTCAATGGGTGACATGTCCGGTGAATATGTTGGTCATGCAAGAACTGGGATGTTTTCAGCTTGCAGGAACTGTGTACAGATACTTGCAACATGGGGCCGTCAATTATCATGCTGCAACATGAGGTGATGGTCATGGATGAATGGCACAACAATGGGCCTCAGGATCTCATCACGGTATCTCTGTGCATTCAAAATGCCATCAATAAAATGCACCTGTGTTCGTGGTCCATAACTTACACCTGCCCATACCATAACCCCACCGCCACCATGGGCCACTCGATCCACAACGTTGACATCAGCAAACCGCTCACCCACACGACGCCATACACGCTGTCTGCCATCTGCCCTGTACAGTGAAAACCGGGATTCATCCGTGAAGAGAACAGCTCTCCAAAGTGCCAGACACCATCGAATGTGAGCATTTGCCCACTCAAGTCGGTTACGATGACGAACTGCAGTCAGGTCAAGACCCCGATGAGCACGACGAGCATGCAGATGAGCTTCCCTGAGATGGTTTTTGACAGTTTTTGCAGAAATTCTTTGGTTATGCAAACCGATTGTTGCAGCAGCTGTCCGGGTGGCTGGTCTCAGACAATCTTGGAGGTGAAGATGCTGGATGTGGAGGTCCTGGGCTGGTGTGGTTACGCATGGTCGGCGGTTGTAAGGCCGGTTGGATATACTGCCATATTCCCTGAAACGCCTTTGGAGACGGCTTATGGTAGAGAAACGAACATTCAATTCATGGGTAACAGCTCTGGTGGACATTCCTGCAGTCAGCATGGCTACTGCACGGTCCCTCAAAACTTGTGACATCTGTGGCATTGTGTTGTGTGATAAAACTGCACAATTTAGAGTGGCCTTTTATTGCGGTCAGCCTAAGGCACACCTGTGCAATAATCATGCTGTCTAATCAGCATTTTGATATGCCACACCTGTGAGGTGGATGGATTATCTCGGCAAAGGAGAAGTGCTCACTAACACAGATTTAGACAGATTTGTGAACAGCATTTGAGAGAAATAGGCCTTTTGTGTACATAGAAAAAGTCTTAGATCTTGAAAATGGGGGCAAAAACAAAAGTGTTGCGTTTATAATTTTGGTCAGTGTATATGACATGACTGAGCTGCATGTTTTTTTTTTTTAACATATTACAGTACATAGTACAATAACATATTTCATAAACTATGATTTTTTATTTATTTTATTTAACTCAGCACTAGTTAGGAGTCAATGAAACGTTGTCGCAAATAAATATTTTTCTATAGAGCAGTACCATTGTGCGGACATTACACTTGTGTTGTTTGCAAATTTCTGATATTTTTGTCCTGCACCTGGGCCCTGTTTTGAGTTTGGGTATGTGCGCACCTTAGTTATATTTTGGATTTAAAATAGAAAACAGTCATTTTAATAGTAATAATATATCAATATTAGTGTTTTGACTGTGTTTTTGATGAATAAATACAGACTTGGTGAGCAGAAGAGACTTCTTTCAAAAAAGTAAATCCAATATTATATTTTTAAAAATCCGACCTTAATTATTCCAAAAGAACTGATTAAAAATCCGTAGTGCACGTGTAGCTTATGTACACATATGGCACCCATTAGCAGAATGTCTCATTACTAAACATGTTTCTGGAGCTGTACCTTGTGTTTGAGAGTTGCGAGAGCTTCCCAAAACCACGCAGATCTCAGCAGGAATGTTGCCATCACTCGCTTTACCGTTACTGGCCACAGACTCAACGGGGGACGCCACCTCTGTTTTTACGCTGACTGAGGGAAGCTTCGGGGACGTCGTTGGTACCGCCTGTGTGGCGCCGGCTTCTGTAGGGACTACGGCCGTGTCCTTCGGCTCCTGGCTGGGGTTCGGCACCTCCTGACAACTCATGACTCCAGGTCTGCTCAGCTACAGCTAAGGAAACTGCAAAAGACAAAAACAGAAGCGGGATTGTAAGTGCCCAGAGAGCTCAAATACTTCAAATTTTTTTTTTTTTTTTTACAAACAATGTATGTATGTATATATATATATATATATATATATATATATATATATATATATATATATATATATATATATATATATATATATATATATACACACACACACACACACACATACATACATACATATGTTTAAACATATACAATTTTTACACAGAGGCAGAGCTCCAGCAACTGTCTACACTAAAACTTCTTATCTTGTGAACTATATAGAAGAACTAGAACCAATCAAAACAAATTCAAAAACTCCACACAGCAGCCTAATTCAATTTAACGTTGAATTCAGTAATGCAGAGGAAGTGTTTTAAAAGCATACAGTATTTCCCTTCTGTGTGGGAGACATTCATAACAGTGCAGAAGAGCGGAGATTTGTTTAGGAGAATAACCATAACTATATATGCAACTCTCTGCAGAGGAATAAAATCAGCTTGATACATGCATCTGCAGTCTACAGAATGTTTGTGTGTGTGTGTGTGTGCGGAAGCATCTGTATCTATCAGGGGTGTTTTCTACAGAAGCCCTGCAACATTTAAAAAAAAAAAAAAAAAAAAAAAAAATCAGGTGGATTTTTTTTCTCCTTATATTATTCCTGAACCTAAGTCCAAAGATTTTTTTTTTTCTCACTGAAACTTTTTTTTCCTCTCTTTTAACAAAAAATATTTCCCCTTTAAAAACTTTTTCCCTCTTCAAAGCCTTTTCCCCTCACTTTTTCCCCTCATAAAGCAACACAACAGAGACAGAGACAGAGACAGAGACAGAGAGAGAGAGAGAGAGAGAGAGAGAGAGACAGACAGACAGACAGACAGACAGACAGACAGAGAGAGCGAGAGCGAAAGATGGCTTGCAGTTAGCTTGCAGTACCAACCCAGACCACCAAGTGCCACTAACATTTGGTACTGCATGCTAATTGTTAGCAAGCCATCATTTTTTTCCCTTTCTCTCTTCGTGTGTTGCCTCTTGGGGGAAGGGAGAGGGGAAAACACACACACACACGAAAGTCAGTTTAGAAAAGAGGGAAAAAAATTGTTTTGAACAAAAAAAAAAAAAAAAAGTTCTCTCTCTCTCTATATATATATATATATATATTTTTTTTTTTTTTTTTTTTTTTTTTTTTGAAGAGGAGGCACTAGAGGCAGTTCCTTCTTTGCAAAAAAAAAAACGAGAACCATCACAAAACATGAGATTGACTAATGCATATATAATGCAATTTTTCTTACGTAACGCAGTCCAATAGCAGATAAAGCTGCTTCCAGCATGACATGAATGTGAGGGGCAGGGTTAATTAAAGCTAAATGTAATTATATTTAACATAATATAATATAATATAATATAATGTAATATAAAAATATATACACACATATACACACACTTTTGTAAACTTTTTTTTTTTTCTTTTGCTTTTGAAAACTTATTTTCTCTTTTCATAGGCAGTAAGGCTATAGCCTAACTAAACCGTGCCTAACTACGACGGAAACCGTGTCTAGGTGATCACAATTTAATAAAAACTTAAGTTAGGTAAGTAAAGATTAATTGTAATGATTTCATTTCAAACAACGTAATAATAATATAGAGAAAGTGAGCAAAGAACACAGTATTAATATCTGAACCAGTAAACCACTGGTTCAATACAAAAAAAAAACAAACAAACAAAATAAAAAACTATAAAAATCAGCTACAATGGCATCTCGAGACTACAACAACACTGGTGAGAAGGGAACCAATTCTCAGAACAGGAGTCTATGCCTTTATCACACTATGATTGACTTATTACCGTGTGATAATACCATGATAGCGCACACGTGTCATGCCTGCAAACAGCTGAGTGAGTTAAACAAACTGGTGAAAATGAACAGACTAATTACAAAGAACTCAGCACTTTTGGTCACATACAAATAAGCTAGATAAGACCCTTCTTCCTCGGCTGAGATCGTTTACAACCGCATTTGGGATCATTTGAATCCGCAGTGAAACTGCATTTTGGAAGTTCAAAATCAGGCCATCATAGCAGTCCATTATATGGAGAAAAATGCTGAAATGTTTAACTCAAAAAACAGTTTCTTCACGGCTGAAGAAAAAAAAAAAAAAAACATGAACATCTTGGATGACAAAGGTGAGTACATTATCTGTACATTTTAGTTCTGGAAGTGGACTTCTCCTTTAAAGCTGCTGCTCTGTGGCTGTGATTAGTGTTTATGAAGGATCTGCTGACTAATGGTGACTGTTCAGAAGAACAGCCAAAAAAAAAAAAAAAACAGTTAGTATTATCAAATAAAAGAAACATTAATATTATTATTTGTATTATTGTACTTGGATTAATGTACTGTATTATTTTTAAAACAACATTAATGCAAAAAAAAAAAAAAAAACTAAATACTACAATAACAGCATATAAAATATAGAACTGGCCGCTTGTTGATAAAAAAAAACACACATTACTCAAGTAGATGAGCACAGATGTTTCTAGCTCAATTTAATAGTTCCCTTGACAAAAAGTGCCAGACAGCAATTCATAACACAATACAGGTATATGTTGCATTCTTAATGTGCTATAGAGTGCTATAGTGTATAATAGCACAAGTAAAATAGGATGATTTTCCACAAACCCCTTTCTCTTTCAAGTTAATTGATCACTACCTCGCAAAGTAAATTAGCTAAAATAAAGATAAATGCAACATCTCTTTTTAATTGATTAGATAATAAATAAGAAGCACATCAATATATGCAATTTTTTTTTTTTTAATGTATTAGATTTATACTTAATATAAATAGCAACTTGCTAATAATGCAATAATAGGATTACAAAATCAAGTTGTTCAAAACAACTGTCCATCTGTGTGTGCGATGTAATGCTGAATTTTTTTTTTAAAGAGTACATGGTGAATATAGCATGAATATGATATGAAATGTGATATAGCATAGCTAGTTGAAGATGACAGCAGAACTCTCCTATAAACATCAAATTCAGACGCGTTGGATCTTATGCACAAATTACATGCGTTTTAATGCAGGATTCAGTGCACACTTCATAAGATCTACCAGCTGGATACACCAAAGTTTGTGAGGTTCATAAAATGAATGCTTTTGAGGTATTTAAAGGCTTTCATTATATTAAAGCATATATATATATAAAAGCATAATGCTTGCCTTTCTATTATTAGATAGAGCTACTGAACAAAGAAAAACAAATGAAGATGGAGAATGGGCGCTCCTGCATGTCTGCATTCCCAGCAGAGTCAAATTGAAAATTCTACTTCTGACACTTATTGGCCAAAATGTAGATAATTTTAAACAGCAAACCGGACACTAGCTGGTCTAACTTGTTTTTGGAACATGTTACAAACCTAAGCTTCAGCAGGGTGCTACATACAATTATAAAAAAATAAAAAAAAATAAAAAAAAAAAGGATGACAAATCTAAATATACAACAAAAGATCAGAACCACCAAATTAACATTCCTTGACTGAAATGATACGGTTTTCACTTTCCATGCTGAAATCTGAAACACAAATTAAATGCAAACTGAAAGAAAAGCAGACATTTTTAAATTTACATGAAGAAAAGTCAATATATTCTTGCATCACAAGTAAGATAGAGCGCAGTGTGGACAAGTCCCTTTTAATTAATTACAGGTATGTCCATCAGAAGAAGAGCCAGGAGGCATTATTAGTGCGCACAGGTACGTTCTTTCACCGATTCATTTTGAAAACCAGCTCTGAACTGTGTAACTATGAGCAGAAATTCAACACTGTCATCTAATGAGAATTTATTACTCTCAGGCTATTTCAGGAGATGACTGGAAGAGATTAGGCTGACAGCCCTAGTTTCCTTGAACCAGAACACACTGACACGTTCCCGTCATGAAAAACACCGGCATGTCCCTGACACGTTCAAAAAAATAAAAATAAATAAATAAATCAATTAAAAAAAAATCCTTTTTGTTTGTTTTTGTATTTTTTTCTTTTTACTATTTTACATTTAAATGGAAGTGGTGGGAAAAAAAAAAAAAAAAAAAAAAAAAAAAAAAGAAATATCTCCTCTTAAATTTCATCTGAGTGGGCAACTCAAAAAAGCCTTTTCAATTTATATGCTAATGATCTCTGAATTAAAATTTAATAACAGGGAGATATTGAAAAGCATACTTGAATTATACAAAAAATAAATCCTGAAAGAATAGACTAAAATTAGAAATTCAGGGCAGCACACAGGCCAGCGCTGAGCCCTTAAACACTTGTGATTAAATTTTTGATGGAAATCAAAATTGCAAAACAAGCAGGAGATGAAGAGACTGAACCTGCTCCATTGTTATACTACAAAACTAAAGAGAGATTTCTCGTGTTCTGGATCAGGGCTGATGTATACACATTTATATAAAACATTTAAATCAACTGTTACAGCCCTCTAATTTTGTGTGTTGTGCATTTATTACTTTCTCTATTATTCATTGGCATTTTATTATTTATACATGTATTAATTCGTATTAGGGTTATTTATCATTTATTATAATATATAAATGCTTCATTTTGAATTATTGCATTTATAATTACATTCCCTGGCTTTTCATTTTGTTGGATGTTCCATTATTTCCCCCGGAGCTTTAATCGTCCGATACTTTCTCATGTCTAGCAGAGATCAGAGGACTGAACATCTGCTGCGGTTAATGCTTGGCTGTTATTTCATGAATTTTAGCCCACCTTATAACCTGCGCTGTTATTATTTTACTCATACCCCCACTAAAAATAAGAGACACTGCAACCACATACACTACAAATAAGAGCTACTTGATCGATTCTTGTGTCATCAAATATGACTGAAAAGAAGAAAACACTAAACGAGTCGCAGGAACTGACTGCTGGTCAATTAAACGAAGAAACGCTACCAAAGCAAAATCCCTCAACTAAAATTTCTCAAAAAAAAAAAAAAAAAAAACACATGCAAGCGGTGCACATTAGAACAAAAATATATATATATATATATATATATATATATATATATATATATTTTAGTGATAATTGACATAAAAGTTAGGCCTTTTTAGACAAGTTTAACTTCCTTACTTATATGATTTTGCTGTATTTAAATCACTATAATGTACACCGTAATTTAAAAAAAAAAAAAAAAAAAGGTTGTTTTAACTTAAAATAATTGGTTAATTAGTAGTAGTTTAGTCAAAAATATTCCAGTTGTCACTTAAATTAACATCACGTAACTTAAAATCTCAAGTGGACTAAACTAAAAATTAAGGCAGCTGGGTAAATTATATTAAGTTGAAACAAATTTTTAAAAGTTTTTTTTTTTTTTTTTTTTTTTTGGCAGCTATAATGTATTTGTTACTTACATGCATTAAACATGCATGTCAAAAACATTTTTTTTAAATTTATTTTTTATTAATTTATGTATTTATTTTTTCAATTCTAGATGTCTCCTTTCCAAAAGGTTGTCAGCTAGAACAAAATAAGTCAACTACAAAATAAATCAACAATTTACTTGGTTTGTTTGTTTGTGTGTTTATTTTATCAGAAACCAATGTAATTTCAAAATATTGTTTTTCTTTTAAATTATAATTTTATTAGTCAAGTACAACACTCCCAATTGGTTAACAGAGTTGCTAACACTAACCCTACCTCACAAGGAAAAAAAAATAAATAAATAAAAGTGTACGGGTTTTAGTAGTACTGCTAATAATGAAAATGTGAGGAAATGTAGAACAATTATAAATCTGCCCAGAACTGGCCACCCTCCAAAGTATCTGGGCAAAAAGACCCACAGTAAAGGAGGCCATCAAGAGGCCTACGGCAACTCCAAAGAGTTACAGTCACCATGAGATAACACACTCTAGACTAACATATGAGAGCAGTTCTGTAAACGGGACTAAGAAACGACCAACGTAAAGGACAAACATATTCCACAGTACAGCACTAATTCTGAGTTTGCCTTTGTGGGAGATCAAATAAATATGAAAAAAAAAATAATAATAATACATTTAAAATATGCATATTTCTTTATATAGTAACATTTTGATTGCCTGTAACACTATTAGTATTTTTCACAAAGAAATAGTTAAAACTATCAATAAAAAAAGCAAGTAAACTCAGCAGTGGGAATCATATTTCTTCAAATAAGGACAAGTTAGTGATTTTACACACAGCACACAGTGAAAATAATATGATAGCAGCAAACTGGATATAATAGCACAGCAGAGTTTGAAATCAATGATTTAAAGTTTGCTCATGTGTGTCCAGACATATTTTTATGCAGTCTACAAATGCATACATGATAAAGGTTTATAAAATTAAATGTCTTTTAGATATTTAAAAGATTTGTTTAAATTATTCATATTTGCTAAATGCTGACGGTAGAGGAGCAAATATATTATAGCATTTGCCTTTCTATTACTAATAACAGAAAAGCAGTTGTTAGAATACTTTCGTATACAGTTTACTTTAACATCTCTCTAATAATTTATCAGACAGAACTGTTAAACACAGACCGTAAATTATCAAACATGGAAAATGGGAGCTTTGCATTCTGGCAGTCAAAATAAAAAAAGTCTCCCTTCTGACACATTGGCCGATGCCCATAATAAAAAAATATTACAAAAAATAAAAAAAACAAACAAAAAAATAACAATAATAATAATTATAGCTCCAACCATAATCAAACACACCTGAAAAAGCTAAACCGTGTCTTCAAGATCACTAGAAAGCTAAAATTTGCAGGACAGCGGCCATCCAGGACCGAAATTGCCCAGTCCTGATATATGTGACCCTGGACCACAAAACCAGTCGCACAGGTGTCCACCTTTTTCTGAACGTTGAATTCTTCCCCAAATGGAGTGGTGCTTTACGTTTCCGGTCGTTTGTTTGTTTGTTTGTTTTTTTTTTAAATGCCAAAAATCATTAGGATAGTACGTAAAGATCATGTTCCATGAAGATATTTTGTACATTTCCTACCATAAATGTATCAAAACTTAATTTTAGATTAGTAATATGCATTGCTAAGGACTTTATTTGGACAACTTTAAAAGCGATTTTCTCAATATTTTTTTATTTTTTTGCAGATTCTAAGATTCCAGACTTTCAAATAGTTCAGACAAGTATTGTCCTATCCTAACAAACCATACATCAATGGAAAGCTTATTTATTCAGCTTTTTATATAGTGTATAAATTTCAATTTAAAAAAAAAACTGACCCTTATGACTGGTTTTGTGGTCCACGGTCACATATCGTTCTAGCAAATACCAGCACATGCAGGATGCAGATGTAAATTTACTCAGCCTGTAAAACACATTGCTGCACCAATCAGAAAATGTATTTTTATTTTCAAGTTGAGCCTACATGCTGCAGCAAAATACACCACACTTTAAAATAGCAGCCATTATATTTAGTGAAATGTTAACACACTATCATTATGTCTTTTTTTAAAAGCTTAAAAGTCCTGAAACCAGCTGAACCTGTAATGGGTAAAAACAGCTGGAGAATTTTTTTTTTTTTTTTTTTTTTTTTTGTATTTCACAGAACTAAGAAAGCTGTGGGAATTTGGAACCACATGAGGGAATTTTTTACATTTTTGTGTAAACTATTCCTTTAAGATTCTGGCGTACTTCTAGGTGACTAACTAAATGCAAGCAAATCTGCGACACTGACCACATTAACTCTTTTGTGCAAAAGGTCAGATTTTCTTGCTTCCACTGAAGCACATAAGATGCTCTTTGGAATATTCACAAATCATGCTGGGATAACATGGATCATTAGTTTTGCACAAACCCATAGAGTCAGCTTGAGCGCAAGCTGTCATTTAAAACAAAACCAGGACATGCCAAATAAGAAGAAATATGCATAATATATAAAATACAAATTGCATATCCTGACAACTGCTGAAACATATCATGGTACAAGACATTATAGATATTGTGATCATAGAATTAAAACTGCATTACAAACAAGCTGAAAGATCAAAGAACAAATTTGCTACTGTGATGTTACTTGTTTGAACAACAAATTGGCCTATTCAATTAAGAGACATTAAAGGAACACTCCACTTTTTTTTTTAAAATAGGCTCATTGTCCAATTCCCCTAGAGTTAAACAGTTGAGTTTTACCGTTTTCAAATCCATTCAGCCGGTCTCCAGGTCTGGCGGTAGCGCCTTCATCATAGCTTAGCATAGATCACTGAATCCGATTAGACCGATAGCATCTCACTCAAAAATGACCATATATAATGATGATATTTTTCCTATTTAAAACTTGACTCTTATGTAGTTACATCGTGTGCGAAGACTGACGGAAAATGAAAAGCTGCGATTTTCTAGGCTGACATGGCTAGGAACTATACGCTCATTCCGGCTTAATATTCAAGGAACTTTGCTGCCGTACCATGGGTGCAGCAGGCGCAATGATATTACGCAGCACCTGAAAGTGACCGGACTAAGGTTGTGTAGATGCAGAGTTGTAGCCGGCAGAGTTGACGTAGTACCCATGGTACAGCAGCAAAGTTCCTTTATTATGCTGAAATGAGAGTATGGTTCCTAGCCATATCGACCTAGAAAATCGCATCTTTTCATTTTTCGTTCGTCTTTGTACACGATGTAACTTCAGAAGAGTCAAGTTTTAAATAGGAAAAATATGGAAACTCTTTGGTCATTTTTGAGCGAGATGCTAACGGTCTAATCGGATTCAAGGATCTTTGCTAAAAGTGCTTTGCTAAAAGTGTAAATTTAAATTAAAATATTGGAACTGCAATATCATTTAAATGTAAAATGGTTTTAAACTCTGTTTTTACTCCAAATTGAAACTATCATCATTTACTCAGCCTCATGTCGTTCTAAAACCTGCATGCATTCGCTTCTTCTGTTTACTCAAAATAAAAGGTTATTTTGGACCCCAAAGACTTTCATTGTTTGGGCAAAACAGCTAAAACACACTTGGAAGAATATTCAGAAAGTCAGACAGGTTTGGAACAACGTGAGCTTGAGTAATTGATGGCAATTTTCATTTTTGGATTAATTATCCCTTTAAGAAACTGGACACTAAATTAAGGCAGCACTTTGTCCTAAGGCGAGTTCGGGCTGATTAGAAATTTCCCACGAAGAGAAAGGCTTGGTCTGTATCTGTACTGAGACTCAAGATCATGAAAGCGGGGCCTCATGGTCCTTCAGGCTTCGGGGTGGGTGTGACAAGACACTAGAGCAAAGGTACCTTCTGAGGCAATGCAGAATCTGAACGACCCTTAAACATAACAATATGACAGAGACGTGGGACTCTTGATGAGCCAGCGATAGCCAGCATACAAGCATCAGTGAGGACAGCCCATCAAAATTAATCTGACAAACGTGTCTGGTACTAAAAGACTAGCACACATGTGAATCTTCATATGTTCATGGAAATGAAGCTACTGTGCGTTCAGAAAACTTATTAGCCAAGTTTTTATTTATCTTAATATTTTTCACTGCAGTTTCACAATAAATGGAAAAAAACAACAACAAAAAAAAAAGACTTCAGGACATAATACACAAAACTATTTGTGACCCTGGACCACAAAACCGGTCATAAGGGTCAATTTTTGGAAATTGAGATTTATACATCATCTATAAGCTTTCCATCGATGTGTGGTTTGTTAGGACAGGACAATGTTTGGCCGAGATACAACTATTTGAAAATCTGGAATCAGAGGGTGCAAAACATAAAAAATAAAATAAAATAAAATAAATAAATCACCTTTAAAGTTGTCCAAATGAAGTTCTTAGCAATGCATATTATTAATCATAAACTAAGTTCTGATATAATTTACGGTAGGAAGTTCATCCCCAAATATCATCATGGATCATGATCTTTACTTCATATCCTAATAATTGCCATAAAAGAAAAATCAAGAATTTTGACCCATACAATGTATTTTTGGCTATTGCTACAAATATACCCGTGCTGCATCTAAGACTTCACATTTGTCCCTACTCAATTAACTGGGTCATTCAATGTCAAATGTTTATATTTTTATTTATTTGTTTGATTGTATTGATTTATTTATTTATTTAGAAAGCCAAATAAATTAAATTCATGTTTTTAATACAATCCACTTCTTTTGAGATCTGGAGTCAGCTTACAGTGTGGGTACATGCCTTTAAAAAGATGGAAACATCAGTATGTTATTTTTACACAAAGATAGGTGAATTTATTAATAAAATCTGTTGACTTAGTAGTCCATGTTGCATTATACGCCAGTGGTGACAGCTGATATATATGTGATAAAGGGGAAAAAAAAAGTTGGCTTAAAAAAAAAAAAAAAAAAAAAAAAAAAAAAAAGCTGTATGCTTAAAATAAAAAACTATCAGCTGTATGTAAAGTGACCCACATTTGGTTTTTGACCACTGAAAGTGTTCACAATTTACTCTCAGTGCTGCACTGAACTCTCTACATCTCTAAAACGAACCATATAGGACCTTAAATATTAAGCTTAAATAAAAAGGTGTTTGTTTTTTTCCCTCTCCTATTTTTAAACTGTCACCATTGGCATATAATGGAACAAAGATTGCTAAAGTAAACAGACCTACCAATGTCTGTGTAAAAATAAAATAATGATGCTGCCATCTTTCTAAAGTCATTTCTCCATGTAATTTGGCTCCAAATATCAAGTGAAAAATTGTTATTTTGAACCCCTCTCTCCAAAGCAGTGGATTACTCAGACAATGTGCATCCATGATGTTAAATATTTTGACTTTCATCACCATTTATGTTTTTCTTCAGAAAATAAATAAATATAAATAAATAAATAAATAAATAAATAATGGCTGATTTGACATGGAATGACCAAACTGTATAACGTATAAAGAAATGTTCTAACTCATCCAACCCATCTCTAACATTGTCTAACAGTTAATTTCCTAATAAAAGCAGGCAAGAAATAAAATGTCAAAATGCCCTTAAACAATCAAAAAACAATTATTCACACAACCCTAATTTGGTACTAATGTCATCTCCAAGTTCTCTGAAGTATGGCGGTTTAGCAGTGAGAGTTTGCTATGAGCAACAAACCGTATGGAGTCAATGTAGCATATTATGAAATCTAGGTTCCCAGAATGATGTAACGTTAATAATTACCAGAATCAAAAATAAGACCCAAATTTACATATCCTACAGTGAAATAAAGGCAGTTGGGCTAAGCATTATCCTACAGAGTCACAATATCACAGAGTCATTTTGTATTCATTGCTTTTGGGAAAAAGCAGGACATTAATGGAGTTTCTAAGGGATTTAACAGAAAACGCTACACAGCACAGCAACTGCACTACTTTATAGCGGTTTCCTCATTTTATGAATAATTTCATCAAAAATATACATTGTCATTTATTCAGTGTCATGTTGTACACTTTTTAATCATCATTATCAAAAGGTGTTTTTGCATACATATACATATACATATATATATATATATATATATATATATATATATATATATATATATATATATATATATATATATATATATATATATATATATATAGTTATTCATTTATAAATGTTACGTTTTTGAAGAGTCACACTGCATTTAAAGCTGAATTAACTTTGCATTGTCATAAAAAGGTCAAATTATCATATTATAATTTTAAGAGACTGAATTGACCTTAACACTCAATCGTGCATGTCTGCAGTTTTCCTTTCTATGACTACATTTACATTCACAATGTTCTGAAGCATTGTGTAAATGTGTAATTTTCCTAAGTTTCCACAAAAGAAATGTTGTGGCAAATTTGTGCATCAAAGTTTAGCAACCTTGAACCCAACATGAAATCTGAGTGGCCTAATTTTCGGCACTGATCGTCCATCACATCATTGCACAATGCTGAGATGACATTGTTGCTGTGAATAGGGCAGAATTTTGCACAAAGAAAATATTGCCATGCAAAGTTGCAAAAAGGTATGCAAATGCTGCTTTCAAGTCTTAAACCAATTTCTTGCAATAAGATTTCTTTGTTTCCCCTGCATATTATCTGCACCACATGACCAACAAAAAAAAAAAAAATTCAAAATATAAAAAATCTTCAATGTTTTTTAGGATATTTTTAGAAATTAAATATATATGTGTGGGTGTGTGTGTGTGTGTGTGTGTGTGTGTGTGTGTGTGACCCTGGACCACAAAACCAGTCATAAGAGTGCATTTTTCAAAATTAAGATTTATACATTATCTTGAGAAAATCACTTTTAAAGTTGTCCAATGAAGTTCCTAGCAATGCATATTACTAATCAAAAATTAAGTTTTGATATATTTACGGTAGGAAAATTACAGAATATCTTCATGGAACATGATCTTTACTTAATATCCTAATGATTTTGGGCATAAAAGAAAAATCAATAATTTTGACCCATACAATGTATTTTTGGATATTGCTACAAATATACCCATGCTACTAAAGACTGGTTTTGTGGTCCCGGGTCACACACACACATATACATATTACATATACATATATATACATATATATACACATATATATATATATACACATATACACATACATATATATATATATATATATATATATATATATATATATATATATATATATATATATATATATATATATATATATATATATATATATATATATACACATATATATACATATATATATTACATACACATATATATATATATATATATATATATATACACACACACACGTGTGGCACTTTTCTCTTTTTTTCCAAGCCTTCTAAAACCACACAATAGTTTTATGTGAAGAAAAGAAAGTAAATTAAATTTCAAATTCCGTTATTCACTGATAATCTTCCACTCCACTGAAGCTCTGAAATCTCACCTCCACTGAGATCAAAAAATGGCAGCAGTTTGAATGAAGAATGAGATCTGAGAACGGCAGCAGGAAAAGAAAAATTACTTTAATTAAACACAGCTATCGTACGGTTTCAGAACACTCGAGTATTACAGACCAGTGGTGCAGACGGCTTTTACCATACTTCTATGCTAGTACTTTTCGCAGCTTCAAAGCTGTAGTCACAAAGTCAAGTGGAAAAGAGCTGAGTGAAGATTCTTCAAAACCTCTTATTTTGCGTTTGACCGAATAAAAGAACAAAATATATAGTCCGCAAAAATAACAGCATTTGAAACAACCATTTCCATATTTAGATGAACTATTCCTTAAAGTAAAACGGAAAGACCACCCAGCGTTGGTTCGCAGGGTTTTAAACGTCCTCGGTAAAGGCAGTTTACCTTGTGGTGCAGAGCTCGCAGGAGTCAACTGCTCTCTTCTATTTCGTCTCCTTCCTAGCCTGCTTTTCTTGAAATCAGCCAAACAAGAGTACGATCTGAAAACAAAAGGGTCAATGGGTTAAAAATTAGCCACTTGTTCCAAGTTACATCTACTGACATTGAAATGCAGTGGAAAATTACAGACCCCGGACGCCTCGCATGGAAAATCCCTAAATTTATTGCACAAAAGGGGGAAAGGCAGGCTTCTGAAAATTTCCATGAAAATTCTATTCTTAGATTAGTAACAGTTGGAGGGCAGAGTGTGGGTTTTTGTTTGAGGAGCAAATCCTGACCAAAACAGGCCTGATTCCACAATATAGAACTGAACACTACTTTTGACTAAAGCATGTACAACTCAAATAAAACCACAGCTTAAAAAGAGCGGTAGAAATGCAGCATAGCTGCTGCTTTGACACCTCCACAGTGATGTTGTTTCCTTTTAAAAAAGTCTCTGTGTGGTTTTAGATTTGAAAGGGAAAAAAAATAAAACACTTTTGGAATTTATGTGGCTCCAAAGTTCTGAGAGCACAATGAAAACATGGGACTTTTTCTCTCTTGTAAACCTAGCGATAAAGTTTTAAGGTTCTAAAAATGTGAAAATACTCAATGAAAAACGTATGATTTCTAGGTCATATATGTGACATGTAAACCTACAGATCCTTGCACTAAATAGTAATCCTTTGAATAAAAGGTCAAGTGAAGCACACATGACGCTGAAAATCATTTGAATACAGAAAATCTGATTTTGCAAAAACTTTGGAGTCCATCCGGTCAATAAAGAAAATGGGGAAGTAACAAATGCAAAGAAATTCATGAACATTTTCCAATTCAACTTTTCTTAAATTACTATGCTGATAATTTGTACTAAACTTGGTTAAATTTGGAATAAACTTTGTATTAAATTCTAAAAATGCAAAAGAATCATTTTCTTTTTTGGAGATTACTGAAAACATCATATTTCAGTTTCTTCATGTGCATTAAAGGGACCGTTCGCCTGAAAATAAAACAATTAATAAAACTGCCATTTACTCACCATCATGTTTCAAACCTGCATGACTTGTTTTCTTTTGTCAAACAAAAATGTCTTTTTTTTTTTTTGTCCATACAAAATATGTTAATGGGGTCCAAAGCTGTTTTGGAGCATCTTTTGAGTCCCACAGAAAAAAAGAAAAAAAAAAAAAAAAAAAAAAAAAAAAAAAAAACAACAAAAGGGTAAGTCATACAGGAATGACATGAGGATGAGTACATGACAAAGATGAGTGAATGAAACGATGAGAAAACCAGAAAGAGATGATGAGAAAACACCACGTCACAAAAGACGCATTTGTCTCATTTGTGCATTCAGTACAAGTAAAGAAGACTTGTAGGAATTCAAAAATAAAGTGAACTGATAAAACCATATTTCTGTATATAAAAAGACTGTCCATCTAAATAGCAAGTCAATCTATGATGACAGCAACTGTTGTACGTATTACGTAAAAAAATGTAAAAAAAAAATGTATATTGTCATATTTGATTTGATTGTTCCCCCTCCAGACAGATGACATTAAAAATGGTAAAATACTTGTCAACAAATTTCAGCCTCTGACAGAAAATGAAATGCAATAAAACACTGCTGCCCAGAGCAGAAACTGATTTGTGATTACACGTTTTAATGTAAGCAGCGGGGGGAAAATATATACTAATAATAATTAACTGCTGACATACATTTTCAATTCAACATTAATATTCAACAGTAATATTAAAATATTTTAAAACACTTCAAATCCTTAAAATTCACTCTTTTAGCATGGTTATCCATGCAATACATTTTGAAAGGGTTGTAAAGAGCTGTTTCCAGTTCATTGAAAAGGAAGCTCCAAATATTCTCACTTCCCTCATGTCACTAGCAAAATTATTCAGACACCCAACACGTGTGACCATTACATATGACTGTTCAGCTGCTTTCTGTTCACGACACAGGAACAAAAATGCCATCTATTCTGCACCCACTGTCAGGTCTGACTTATTACAATATTTGCAGTTGAGCAGTGGAAGAAGAAGAAGAAGAAGAAGAAGAAAAGAAAAAAAAAAAAAAAAAATCAATATGTGTGTGAAAGGAAAATGCCAGCTGGTAAGAGTGGCTTGTCATTTAATGATACTGTATTTTCTTACGACACCGAGGAAATTTGCTGCGCTTCAAAACAGCTTGACTGCTAAAAAAATATGTAAATATTTAAACGAGCACAAAACAGCATGAAGTTTGTCTGAAAGACATAAAGGCAAAAACATCCACAACAAACGAATCCATACACAGACCAAACCACAGCGGCAACAATAAGTGTCGAATATAAAAAAAATACATCCCTGCAAGCAAAATTAATTGTAATTTCTTAATTTTTCGAAATATCTGCCGACAGATGGCGCTAATTTCGCTGCAAAAACGAAAACGACATTTACATTCTAATTTCATCGAAAATAATGCTGTCTTTCAGTAATCACACTTTCATTACTCTCATCTGCATCGAAGTTCAGTTCACGAAGTTGTTTAGCGAACGACCGAACAGTTCGAGTCACCCTTTCTTTCCAGTCGCCAGAGAAGAGTAAAATTCACAGGAAAATTCAGCAAACATGGCTGCTGCGTGTGCTTTTTGTGTTTTCAGATTGTACCCTACCCCGTCTGATTTCAACTCCACAAATTTCCAGCAAAAGCCTCAGCTCGATCCAAACGCACAGACAGCACAACCGAATGACCGATGCAACAATTCACTGCAACACAAACTCGCTGCAAAAACTTTATTTCGAAAGCAGCTCCGCAAAAAAAGGAAAAAAAGAGAAAAAAAAAAATCAACAGATCATGCACTGCACGACACATTCAGATCACATTTGAGAGAATTGTGCTGTGATCTTACCGCGCACACAAACATGAGCTCCGGATGATTGCGATCAAAGCGCCCGTTACATTGTATCATTTGTGAATGAGGAAAGACGCGGGTGCTCCACTTTGTTACCTCCCAAAATGATGCGGGTCATGCGGAGAAATTTTCTGGGAATGAAGAAATCCTCCCCTTCGGATCTCAAAATGACGAAACGAGTGGGTCTTTCCGGGGCATTTTTTTTCTCTTCTAGAAACAGAGCTCCCAAATTTGATTTCAATGAATTTGTCTGTTCTCTTCCTGATATGTCCACGCCACTGGCGGCCGATGTTTCACTGTTGGTGAGGTATATTAATGTTGCGGACTGCCCCACGGACACATTCATCCGCCATCATGCAAGGGCAGGTTCTCAATTTGCAAATGCATTAATTTCACACAATGCCTTTATGTGGCTGATATCACGTCAGCTGGCCCATCTTTTGGGTTAGATAAGAAAAAATAACTCGGCTGTAGTTTTCCTTGTAATAGCAAATTTGCGTATGCAGAGCAAGTTTTTTATATTTATGGCCAAACTACTTTTTCATCTGCTTGGATGAGGAAAACTCTTCTGTTAGACCCTCAAGTTACTTGTTTGACAGTTTGTTGCCTAAATTTGAACAATAGTCTTTTGAACCTGTTTTAGTGTGTTTTGTTGCTATACTATTTTACAGAGGGAAACAAACGTGTTGTGGCAAGTATATTCACGTCCTGATTTACAGGAAATGCAGATAATATCTGCAGCGCGTTTTTTGGCCCAAAAGCGTGAAAAATTATGAAGTGAACCTCAAATCTAAGGACTTTTATGTAGACTGTGCTGTTTCCTTTTTTTTCCATCTTCACTTCTCAAATGGGTCCCGTCTCGTCAGCGCCTCTAGCGGCGAGTCTGCGGATTGTCTGAAAAAAAAAATGTGATTCATGAAATTTGACATGCAAATTCCAATTTTTAAAAAGACAAAGAAAAAAGACGTTGGGAATATCACCGTGTTTCTGTGGATCCTCATATTTAGAAGCTTGCCAACATAATCCCGCAAATCTCATTCTGTAGTATTCATTATCATTTTTATACAATATATAATGCATATAATGAATATAAAAAAAAAAAAAAAAAAATGTATCCACTCTTTACCCCTCACCCCAGACTGTCTGTTTTTATTTTAGACCCATGAAGTATTTAGGTATGTTTTATAAATTAAATAAAGGTCACCATGAAATAAATAAATAAATAAATAAATACACTTCAGTGTGTGAAATACAGATGCATATTTATTTATTTATTTATTCATTCATTCATTCAGCTAAATGAAAATGTCAGGGTTTTGAACGTAGTGAAGAATCTGAAATGTTTTCTCCACATTGTACTGTAAAAAGTGATGTTTAAAATCTCAAACACCATCTAAAGTAAAAAGCCACTCTCCACAACATAGTTAAATGGTTAACTAGTTAAATGTATTATAGGCTATTTAGTGGCTTTTCAGAAAATTGCAAACAGTGAAGCAAATATGAAACATAATGTTCCATGATTAAACTACAAAAGCCAAAACATAAAATCAAATATGATAATAAATGAAATAATAAAATAAAATAATAGTGTAATATCTGTTGGCCAGTTGTATTAAAAATTACAGCATGTAAAACTAAATTTATAAAAAATATTGTTATTCTGGGAACATTTTTTTTTTTTAAAAGTAAAAACCAGTGTGCAAAACCACAGCTTTTATGTATGGATCTTAACTCAAAACATTACAGTTACTACAATTATAATTTTAGTGTTTTTAGTGTTGTTGTTGTTTTGTTTTGTTTTTCTCAGACATTAGATGTATTGACTGTATGCGCAATCAGCTGCATTTGTATCTGTAAAGGTGTAACCCAAAATGGCCCATGCGGCCAAACGGCCCATACAGGGAAATGACCAATTCAATTTGAATTTCTAAGGGACTGTTTGCAGGGTCTCCAGTGGGACGGCCTAACATTATAGTGTCTATTGTATGTGACACATTTCTCTACATGTATAGAGGCCTACAAACAGTATTTGTGTTAAGATTCATCTGTTAATGAAATGTGGTACAATACAACCTTGAATAAATTCATCTTCACACTACAACTTTGGTCAGACTTCTTGATTTTATGTATTAGAAGAAATCAAATACATTGGTGAAGCAAAAAAAAAAAAAAAAAAAAAAACAGTAGTTGTAATGGTTTCCACTACAGATTCCATTACAGACATTACAAACCAGCAACTGTTAACCATTACAACCATTACCTAATGGTTTCCAGTAGCAGTGTTGCCAAGTTTGCTGTTTTCCCTGTGAAACTGGGCTACTTGCAAACTGCTGCTGCAGGTTGATTTCCCCCTCCCCCCCCCCTGCAGTTTAAAGATTTGGCATTGCATAAATTATAATGGATTGAAATGTGTGTATTAAAATTTTTGACATAAAGCTAAAAATGTGCTAGATTATGGCCTGATTTCACAGACAGGGCTTAGACTAAGCCAGGATTAGGCCATAGTTCAATTAGGACATTACAATAATTTTCATAAACGTGCCTTAGAAAAAGACAAAAATACTGGTGTGCATTTTGAGACAAAACAAAGGCACTGATATATTTTAAGATCAGACAGTGCAAGTTTCTTTCAGTTGAAACAGCTCAGATTTACATTTTAATCTGGGACTAGGTTTAAGCCTTGTCTGTAACTGGGGGTGTGAGTTTTGTGAGGGGAGTGGCTTTTAGGCCTTTTTTATGAAAACAGACTTCGTTTATGATTACTACTAGAGATACTCAAGTTGAAATTGTGTTTAATGTGTAACAGTGATGGTAAAATAGGTATATTAAGTGTGATAGTGGCATATGTTGAATTTTGATATTTGTAAGGTCATATTTTTGGATTCAACTTTGGGCTGATTTTGTTAACCAGACGTGGCAACCTTGTTGTTTCGGGACATATGTGACCCAGGACCATAAAATTAGTCATAAGGGTAAATTTTTTGAATAAATAAGCTTTCCATTGTTGTATGGTTTGTTAGGATGGACAACTATTTGAAAATCTAAAATCTGAGGGTGCAAAAAAATCAAAAATATTGAGAAAATCACCAATATTGAGCAGTTCTTAGCAATGCATATTACTAATCAAGAATTAATTTTTGATATATTTACGGAAATTTACAACATATCTTCATGGAACATGAGTTAATAACAGTAAAACCATTCCAAATTCTATGAGGGTTTATGTTTGCTTCCAGCAGGTTGATCTCCCTTTTGAAATAGATATAATTCAGTGCTGTTCACTGAAAGTTTACATTTACATTAGAAACACTTGCACACATAAACTAGAATTTCTGTATAAATTTGCTCAAAAACATTTTAAAACGCAAATGTTAAGTATCTGCACAGTAACTAAAAAAAAAAAAACTCTTAACAGGACTGGGCCTTTCGTTGCATTTTTTTTTTTTTTTTCCTGGGTGACTGCAATGTGACTTTTGTCCTGTTGCGGGATGGGTTTTCTAACAAGTCTTAGTGATTTTGTTGATTACATCATGTTTTTCCTCCAGGAGATTTCTGCACTCAGTTCCATCCATTTATCTTTGAGTTTCCCAGTTTCTTCCACAGAAAAAAATTCCCTTCATGCAGGATGGTGTTCACACCAACACAAGTTTTCACCAAACATGAATTTTGTAATTTTCTTACAAATTGTTTAGTCTTCAGTCCAGGTTCATACCTCTTCAGTTCACAGCTTTACCACATTTTCTGTTCTCCAATGTATGAGTGACCAGGAATAGCTGTCACACTTGTAAGACAATATTGTAAATTATTTCTCAGAGTATTAGTGGGAACTTGAGAAGAAATTTACACAGGTTAGTTGAAGCCAATGGCCTATTTCAGTGGTTTTCAACTCTGGTCCTGGTGACCCACTGCTCTGACACAATCATTTTTGTTTTTTTTCTTTTTTGTTTTTTTTCTTCCTGGGCCAATCAGAAGTGAGCAAACTAACGTACATCTGACGCAGTAAAACCAGTACTCTATTATTTCTCACTCCAAATGAAAGCAATTCACAGTGAAAGCAATTGTTAGATGTATTTGGCTGAGCAGTTGTTTGGGTGAATGCCAATGTAAATTGCTCTTAACCAGCTTAACTGGAAGAATTTATTGAAGGTGGTAGTGTAGCACAGCAGTGATAGTAGTGATAGTAGTTAGCATGTTGGCCTTTAAAAATCTTAATCCAAAGTTCTATCTGTGGGAGTGAGCTTTATACATGAAGACAACAGGGCTACAAACAATACTGTGAGGACCCCACTGGAGACTCCTTAGAAATTGTAATTGTGTGGGTCGTTTGGCTCACACCTTCACAGATACAGTTTCAGTTGATTGCATCTGAGACACAGTCCAATGTAAATGTATCTGACTAAAGACAACTGAAAATACACATTATTTTTTAACATTTTAAATTCAGTAAATTCAGTTGATTAATATGGTCAGATATCATCTTCTTTAATGGAAGCAACTGTGTAATAGTTGCACCTGACTTGTAAAAGTATTGAAATTTATTTTTTGTGACAGTATTTGCTAGAAGTGAATTGTATTAACTCTCTCATGAAAAGTGAGTCTGACGTTCTTCATGTTTCGTGTGATTAGCTGTTCGCTGCAGATCTCATGTTTTTAGATAACGTGTGTTCGTTGTGAACCCACTGAACCTGATTTAAACAAGGTTGGATTTGTTTAGTTTTGGTCTCTAAACCTACTCTGAATCTTTGTTCAGCTATGTTTGTGTAAAAGGCCTAAAGGGTTTTCATACCATTCTTCAAGTCTCTCCAGCACTGGATATCTTCTGTATTTTAACACAGCTGAATTAACTCATCAGCTTATTTTTGCTAGTGCTGAGGCTCCACAAACAGTTTGAAGATCCGTCTGATGTATCCAAAATCTCCCCCATATAACAACATTCACTATTCCCTATTAGTCTACTAATACTGAAGGAGTGAATGAAAAACAAGTGAAAGAATTCAGACACTGAGTCGGAAGGCCTGGGACTTTTTTGAAAGAAAGAAAGAAAGAAAGAAAGAAAAAGAAAAACAACTGAAATAGCACACAGATCAGCACTTTTTCTATCCACCCTTTAGTAGCATATACGGCACTGGCATGTGTAACAATATGTGAGGCTTAGTATTGCAAACTGGCTTTTGTTATCAAATTTTTCAAATATATGTTACATAATCATTAACTCATTGCATTGTAGCAGAAATAGTTTTACCATTTACTGCACATTTGTTATTTATTAATGAATCATCTTGCACATTCACAAAAAATAGCTTACCATTTCAACACACAACGTCTAATAACCACAAGGTCAGAGGACTTGGCTGCAGAGCTCAGAGACAAATTTGGTTTTTGGTTTGCTATTTTGGGGTACTGAATGTAAACTCATGTGGGGAAAGTAATGTATGCCTCACACGCAAAACGCTCACTTTGGGGAATTTTGAGTCTACATATGAAAATCTTAACTGTTCTTTTAGGCAGTGCTGATGTTCCTGTTGTCTACCACTAGGTGTCAGTAGGCACGTTGCAGGTCTATTGGTCATGCGGTAGTGGTTCATCAGATGAGGCGAGGAAGGCTGGTTCACAATTTGGAAACATATACTAGCACACTGATCTTACTATTCCTGCCATAGGAAGTATGGTAAAAATAATACGTGTAGTATGCTAGTATGCGGTTTCAAATTCAGCATGATTCTCATGAAACAAATATTTTAAAACTCAATGTTACAACAAAAGTGTTAAAGTTAAGTTTTGTTTTAATCAGTATGCCTAATGTGAAGAACTGTTGGATGATTTGATATGTGTATAGGAAGACAATTATAAGCAAATATATATAAAAATCAACCTTCTGCAATATCTGAACATTTAATTTTTGGATTTGTTGGATCGATATTGATTTACCTATTGATTTACTCTTGGAAAATACCCTTCACAGACCTCCCTCCATCTGTCTGTCACTACACTGGGGTCCAAAAGTCACGCACCACTAAATGAAAATCATTCAGTTTGTTGTTGTTTTCTTATTTAATTCAAATTTGTATTCGAGTTTATTCAATTGACATAATTGTATAGTGAAACTCTGACTTAAAACATTATACATGAAGATGAGAATTTCTTATTATGTGGTCTCTCCCTCTTTTACAGTTTGTCACATTTGCTAAAACACCAAACCAAATTCTGTATAGCCTAAACCAATCTGTCAAATAAATCAGTCTTTCTGCAAAACCCTAAACAAGTTCAGGCAGTTTAGACACTGTTTGCAGATCTCATGCACTTTTTTTTTTTACAAAACCCTAAACACATTCTCACTCACTAAGGGACACTAAGGTTTGCTCTGTGATGAACTTGTGATGCAAAACCCTAAACACAAGAAAGCAAAAGTTAAGCACAACTGCAACACGGCTGTCATTGTTTACACACAATAATTCAAAATACTTCACACTTGTTTCTAAATATTTAAATATACAAAATATAAGCCAGTTCAAAGTGCACAGATGGCACGGGTGGAACTGTCAATCTGAGAGGTACAGAAGAGTGTATGAGGTGGTGGAAGAGGAGGATGAGGAAGAGCAAAACCAAGAACAGTCTTTTCAGATGAAATTAGAGCTACAGTGACAGACCACGTTTTTGTGCATGTAATGACAGAGGCAGCACAAAGAGTTCAACCTTATTTGAGCAGATTGTCTGTGGCCACCATAATCAGTTGGAAAGTTCAAAAGAAGAATGGAAGAGAACTTTTTTTTCAGTGTATTTTGATCATTTCAATATATTCTTGTGTAGATCTGCAAGTATATTCACCAAATGTAGGTGCGACTTCTTTTGAGTGTATGTTTTTCTTTCTTTTTTATTGCAAAATGATTACTATATACAGTAAACATTCTTTTTTTTTTTGTAACTACATGCACTGGACACTGTGTTCTCTATTTTTTGAAGTAGTGTCTAATGAATGATCTGTAGTGTGTATATTATTGACTAATGTGTGTATGATTTGAAAGCTTTGTTTGATTTTGAGTACAGGTGAAACGGTTTTGAAGCGATTGTTTGATTTTGCCAGAAGAGTCAGGGGTTCTGTGAATTTAGTTTGAACATTTGGATTTGTGTTGAAGGTTTTGAGAAAATGAGTGATGGTTTCAAAAAATGTGTTTTAGCAATTCAGAAAAACGAATTAATTCACAGCAGCACTCAATCTGTCTCAGAAATGTGTGACTGTAAACATGAAGCCCAGCAGATGTCAGTAGAACATCACAGTGAACGTCACTAAAAGGAAATCACTGAGCTATTTGGTGTTTCTGAAGTACTAATAAAAATCCTGCTGCATTTTGCAAGGAGAGTTTCATATGTTTGTTTGGCAGGAAATTCAACAGGTTTTGTTCTATTAGCATTACTTTATCAGCAGCTAATAGAATTTCTGTTGAATTCCATTATTTTATGTTTACTTAGAATTTCGACATAATAGGCAATATTTTTTTATTTGTTGTTAATACATTTGTGATTTATATTAATATTATTATTAATTTGTTTGTTTGTTTCTTTAAAAAAACAGCTAACTTAATTACTCTGTGTGATATTTTTGAATACAGAACTGCAGCTAAAATTCTCTTTCTTGGTCTCTCTTGCTTTGTGTTCTTTTTTAAAAGCAACCAATGTTGCTGAACTGGTGGTGATACACCACATGTTCCAGTGGCGAAATCATGGAGAAATCATGTTACAAGGGCACACTGGTTCCTCTCGGTAGAAAACGTGTATGTCATGCTGAAAGATTCAAATAAAGTCACAAGTGTAATGCGTATTGCTGATTATTTTTTTATTCACTTACATTAATTGTGTCAGTTTCATTTAGGGATTCACACATATACACTACTGTTCAAAAGTTTGGGGTCAGTAAGACTTGTAATAGTCTTTAAAGAAGTCTCTTACGCTCATCAAGGCTGCATTTATTTGATTAAAAATATAGAAAAAAACAAAAAAACAAAAACAGTAATATTGCAAAATGTTTTTACAATATAAAATAATGTTTTTTATTTTAACATACTTTAAAATAGAATTTATTCCTGTGATGAAAAGTTGAATTTTTATCAGCTGTTACTCCAGTCTTAGGTGTCACATGATCCTTCAGAAATCATTCTAATATGCGGATTTATTATTAGAATGATCAATGTTGGATAATATCATCAGTTGTGCTGCCAAATTTTTTTTGGAACCTGTGATTTTTTTTTTCAGGATTCTTTCATGAATAACAAGTTTAAAAAGTACAGTGTTTATTCAAAATATAAATATTTTATAACAATGTAAATTATTTATTATTAACTTTTAATAAACTTTTAATTATTAACTTAATACATCCTTGGTGAATAAAAGTATTAATTTCTTAAAAAAAAAAAAAAAAGAAACAATAAAAATGTACTGACCCCAAACTTTTGAACGGTAGTGTATGTTTTACATGATAAGCATGGAGTAACATGACTCATAGATCCAAAAAAAAAAAAAAAAAATCATATGGTACAAAATTTCATCTCGACAACATTTGCTTAATGCCTACACTCTTCTGAATTTTGTAATTGTATCTGAATACCAACACTGGTAAGATTTAGTCAGTTGGAACCGTTTTGAGGTTAATTGTTCTAATTGTGTGTCTCTGGAAAATAGTGATCTGGGAAAAGTCAGAGTTAATTAAGGTGAAAGCTTGGTCTGAAGAGGTTACGCTATTTACAATGGTGATTGGAATGAACAGACTGGATTATTTTAGTGAAGTCTGGTTTAGAAATTTGACTGTATATGTCATATAATCCTTTAACTTTCAGATTAATCTCTTTTACTGGGATTCTACTTTGTCTCTCTGTCTTCGTCTAATTGGTTATTTAATTCAGCTAAATTCTCAAATCAAATTTTTGTTGTATTTTGGATTAATGAAACATTTATATATAGTTGTTTCAGGAATGGTATAAAAATTGCCTCTTGGAATAATTTTACATGCTGACACATTGTCTAAAGCATCGTCATCCTTCACAAACTCACAAACTTATAAAACTTATATGTGACCCTCGACCTCAAAACCAGTCATAAGGGTCTTTATATATATATATATATATTGATGTATGGTTTGTTAGGATAGGACTAATATTTGGCCAAGATACAACTATTTCAAAATCTGGAATCTGAGGGTGCAGGGTATATATATATTGAGAAAATGGTCTTTAAAGTTGTTCAAAAGAAATTCTTAGCAATTACTAAATAAAAATTAAGCTTTGATATATTTATGGTAGGAAATTTACAAAATATCTTCATAGAACCTGATTTTTTACTTAAAATCCTAATGATTTTTGGCATAAAATGAATATCAATAATTTTGACCCATACAGTGTTATTGTTGGCTATTGCTACAAATATACCCGTGCTACTTATTACCTGTTTTGTGGTCAAGGGTCACATATATTCTCTAATGTTTTAACATTATTTAATACAAATGATCATAATTTCCAGTTAAGGCCACGGGCCTGAATAATATTTGCAATTCAGATTAATTTAGTAATCTTTTGAAACTTTTGACAATTGAACCAGATCATTGATTGAAAGCTGACTTTTAAAATTGCCTGTAGTTTTGATTAGCTCATTTAAAGCCGGTACTTTGGTTCAGTAACCGGTCTAGTAACTTGTTATTATGGGGAGAATCAAGACCGACTCTCTGACATCTTTTTAACAAGACTTAAGCAAGGCACATTGTATTCTTGACACCCTTGACCATCCTTTACATGCAGAATATGCAATGCAAATTTGCAATTAATAATACAACTAAGCACACTTCTCTTTCAAAGAGTCATAACTCTGTTTGTAGTCAGACAGAAGAAAAGAAAGACCATCAATCTTGAGAACTCTGCCTGCAGTAATGAACACAGACCACTAGAGGACAGTGAAATCCTTCTCTTCATGTGATACACAGCCAGAACTCAGATAAAAGGGCAAGCATCCTGTAGATTTGAAAGGTGCTGCTTTTTTTTTTTTTTTTTTTTCTTCTTCTTCTTCTTCTTCACAGAATCTGGAGTACGTTTCCCACACATACACACACAGTGGTAGTTATATAACAAAACCCCTTCTGGAACAGATCTACTAGAAAACCATTAAGGTGTTCTCATTTAATGAGATTAAACACAAGGGAGAAATACATTAGGGTAAAATAGTTACTTAATTGAACTTTTCATGAGAAGTTTAATTTACAATATTTTTTGTCATGTTATACAACATGCAGTATTAGTTCTTTAGAAGTCAGTAAACCATTAGCTCTTATGGCATTGCTGTGAAAATCCCCTTTCATGACCTTTATTTGAAGAGTGCATGATGAATTTAGGATTGACACTGATAAACCTTAATGACTCATGCTGCCTACTCTTTCTTTTACTTATCAAACAACAGGAGTGCCATTCCTGAACACCACAGCAATTATTTTTACAGAGTTTCCATTAGTTCCCCATCATCACATATTTTTTGTCAATGATTTCAAAAGATTCTCAAGACAATATCAGTAAATACACTGAGTTCACATATTGATTAGTGCGTCATACATATAAGTCATACAATAATCCAGACTGCATAAAGACCTGCTCTGTGTTCAGAATCATGTAATACAGGTTTCAGCCTAGCATGAATAATGCAGTTACGCTGCTTTAACCTAATAGCTATTTCCGATTTCTCTCAAGTAAACGTTACGTAACCGTACTTCAGTAATGTTTAGTTTCTGGGTCGAAGAAGCCCTATAAAGAAAGAGGTGGGATTTGTCTGATTAAAAAACGAGCCTCATCAGGTGAGATTGAATTAAAGACATCCGTCAGGGATTGGATCCTGTGAGGGTTGGAAGGGAAATGGAACTTGAACGTTGACATATTCCAAATGATGTACCTAAAATTGGAATCCCATTAGTGCAACGTGCATAGGAACTAACAACATGCCGTGGCTATAGGAGGAAAGCAAAGTGGCTATATGAAGCCGTAAAACCCAGAGATATACCACGCATGATTTGAGGAATCATGATCAAGCATGTTCATCATGCACATTAAATAATACTTTGGTTTTCCTTTGCAGTCTCATCAATTCTGTATTGTTTGTAACATATGCTTGAAAAGCTTTTACCTGCTACAAGTTCACATTACCTGATTTCACTCCATGGTGTGGAAGTAATTGGAAAGCAGTTGGGACTTTTCCACATGCCTGTTTTTGCATTATTTAAAGTAAGCCTGTTTCATATCCCTTACTGTATGTGTGACCCACTTTATATTAAGTGTCTTTAACTACTATGCAGTTATGCCAAAAATAATGAATTACTGAATGTAGAATATGGTCAGAAAAGGTGCTTTATAAGTACTAATAAACAGCCAATATGCTAGTAATATGCATGCTAATAACAGTGGTCCCTATACTAAAGTGTTACCATTTATTTATTTTTTAATGTAATGACAACAGGATTTTTTTGCACACACACAAACTGTCCTTCTAAGGTATTTTTCCCCAGTCCCATCAGATGGAGTGAGAATCTCCAGAGATCACAGCATGACTTAACTTGCAAATCAAGTGTTATTTGAAGGTACAGCAAAGAACATCAGCATACAATACACCTCTTCTCTCCCTCTACCACCTCTGCATCTCTCTTCAGGTTGCGTAACTCCTATTACGTGTGGCCGTGTTGCTGTGCAAATGCAGATCTTACTCATCAAATCATTAGCTTTGCTTTCATGAGTTCATGATGGAGTGATGCACACATGCACAACAGGTAATGTGTAGCACTTTTGCACTAACAGCATGTCAGCACTATAGAAAGGTAGAAAATAAAAGCAAATAAAGATGGTCAGCAGAGGACACTGTAACAATATGTGGAATGCACTGATGGTGGGTATTTATATCTGCCAGCACTGAGAAAATAATTTAGAGCAGACATTCACCAAAATAGAACACATACATGTGTATATGAGCACACTAAAAAAATTACAAATCAAAGTACAAAATGTTCCATTTAAAAAAAGAAGTACACTTTAGCTTACTTTTAAGAAAAGTACTTATTACAGATCTAATATAGTGCAAACTGAATATAATGTTTTCTGACACTTAAAACCTTTTGACACTTAAAGGGGTGGTTGACTGGGTTTTTTCTAGGCTTGATTGTGTTTATGGGGTGCAGTCTAACATGCGTTAATGCGTTAATGCATAATTTTTCACATAATTTACCTTCATTCTACACCATTCTGTCCTTTCTCTGATAAACGATCGGATGATTTATGGGTTTTGTGAAGCCCCTCCCTCAGAAATACGCAATGATCTTTGATTGGTTAGCTGGCCCAGTGTGTTGTGATCCGCTAAACCGCTAGAGCACATTCATAAATGTCACGCCCCTCACATGTGATCTGGTTGTATTGTAAACAAAGATGTCGTCAATTTGGTTTATCAGTTTGAGCCCAAATGAGACCCAGAGAATATTAGTAAAGAGGATTGTGCAGAACCTGTGCAAGCAGGGCTCTTACAGGATGTTTCAGAATGGTTTGTGTTTTTGTTTGTAGTTGTATCATACTTTTAGATAAGCTGTGATTTGTAAATGCTGCTGCTTATGTTAGCTTTTAATATACGGTTTTAGAAAATATCTGTCTGTTTGTCTATACACATAAAGTGTATAATACGAGGGCACAATCGTGGTTCCCCCTTTGTGAACCTGGGACACCTAGACCGGACCGTAAGAGCAGTTTATTCAGAGCTCAGTGAGACAGAGGGAGAGAGACACACACAGAAAGATGCAAAACATGTGCAGAGCAGAGGGGATGCGAGAAACAAGATTAAGAACTGCTGCTTTACAACACTGATTTTGAAACTTGTGAATCCATTAGAATCATTAGAAGACAGAATCGCGATTCATAAATGAATAGATTTTTTCGTGCACTGCTAGTTTTGACGACATTGCAACAGCTCTTCTTCTTCTAGTCTCGTCCCCTTTGTTGCATGTTCCCGGGGCCAGGGTTTATGTAAATATCTGGGTTTATGATGTCACCAACCCAGAAAGTACCTCATTGTAGTCCTTACGAGCCGTTCTTGTAGACAATAAACTGCCATAAATTTAAAAGAAAATATGAACTTTCAGCCTTGCAACTTTGCAGATATTGTTTATGCTTAAACAGCAACATTACACACTAACTAAACCACCGCTTTAAAACAACAACGACAACCACTCATGACAGACCAACCACGAGTCTACTGGTGTTGACCAAAGCGCATGTTTTAAAAGTGTACAGACGTGTTAAGAAACAGTCATAAAAATGTCAAAATCTCAAAAAAAAAAAAAAAAAAAAAAAAATTCTAGATCTCTTTAGAGCTGCATTATGTAATGCTTTTGGGGTCACACTGATCACCTTCTTCTTTATCTTCCTTTTCTGCCCTAAAAGTGTTCTGGCCAGACAAAACCATAAGTCCTAGAAACACTACATTTGTCAGGATGGTCCCAAATGTCCTCCACTACTCAAGTGTGCACAAACACCTTGACCAGACCATAGATGGCATTATAACAAGTACTTTTAAGTGTTTGCTCATATCACTGAAACCACACAGGCTAGAATCAAAACTGATTCTCTCTGTCAAGCTGAACATATATTGCAATGAATAAAATTATTCCGCCATGTTAATCTTTTTGATAATAACGTATTTTTCCTAGATCATTTATTTTAACCCCAAAGTTAGTCATGTATCATCTAGATCCTGGAGGACCCCCAGCCCTGCACATTTTGTATGTCTCCCTTATCAGACATGCCCAATTTAGTTCTTGCAGTCTCTGGTAATGAGCTGATGAGTTGAATCAGGTGTGATAGAAGAGGAAGACATACAAAATGTGCAGGGCTGGGGGTCCTCCAGGACAGGTCTGAAAACCCCTGATCTAGATCAGTGGTTCTCATGTCCAGTCCTCAGGACCCGGTGTGTCCTGATAATGTGTCTCTTATCTGACACACTCAGTTCAGTTTATAGATCTCTGTCCTAATGAGCTGATGATCTGAATCAGGTGCGTTAAGTAAGGGAGACACACAAAATGTGTAGAGCAGTGGGTCCCGAGGACTGGAGTTGAGAACCACTGATCTAGATAACCCTGAAGACAAAAGATCATCAAAAGTATTTGGATTCATCAAATGGTTTAGAAAATATAGTTCGATAAGTGTATTGAGCCATCGCTACAAAATTAATTTGCTTATATTTCATAAATGGTTTGACTGAAATTCTTAAAATAACAGCCATTTTTACCAATGGGATTCAGAGATGATGGCTGTAATATTAATGTTGTCAAAAAGAGGGAGCTAAAGGATAACAAATCCATTTAGATTTATTAGTTTAGTTTAGTTTAGCTTAGAAAATATTGTTTGTCTATTTTAATATAGCACATAGACTAATGAAAAAAAAAAGACACATAAAGCTTGTATTCCCCTTCGGGAACTCGGAAAACACTTTGGGAACACCTTCAGTGAGACCACACTCTAAAACACGTGTGCAATCAGTCCAAAGGAGAAGCGAGACGTCATGGGTGGGGTGACGTAGAGACTAGGAAGCTATAAAGCATGTGCAACATCTGTCTTTCAGCAAGCGCTCTGGGCACTATATCAGGTGGGGATACACACATTTGTCTATTTGTTGTCTGTTTGGGGGCAAAGTATGGGAGTCAGTTCTCAAGGAAGCTGACTGCCTGCATTGGCATTCCCCGCAGCTCAGGTCCTCCTTCTGCCAAGGCAGAGCGACATCTGCAGTCGTGGGGGATCGCACTTAGATCTAACGGACGGGTTAGAGACAGGCACGCCCTTTCTCTGCTTTCTCTCCCTAGATTTAACGTTTTCTCTCAAGGTTTGGCAGGTCCATCCAACGTAGTACCTTTTGGCTTGCTGTCCATGAGAGCCCTGCAGTGGTGGCTCAGGACCAAGGGGTTTTCCCCAAGGGACAACCCGCTTTGCATAATCAAGGTTACATGGCGCTGCTTTCAGGCCTTAGATATGTGGAGGAAACCTTGGTTCCTATCTCAGGGCTCGGTGCTGGGGGCTCCTTGTCGTCGCATAACGCTAACAACGGATGCGTCCCTCACCGTTTGGGGAATGGTCATGACATGTACTGCTCTCCGAGGCCCTGGAGTGATGGAGTAGTCTAGGGTTCATAAGAATGGAACTAAACTGGACTCAATAAGCACACATTATCACCTCAGGAACGGTGCTAAATGCAAGCTCTACACCCTATCAGCCACCTGAATTTAAGAGGTAGTGCTCAAAACTCCAGATGAATCTGACAAATATATTAGGTGTAGCCCAACCTGCAGCTCTACTGTCAGCTAACGAGTCGCCATTTGCTAAAGCTGATGAAGCAGCAATGCCCTTAACTGAGTGTGCCCACACTCCCATTGGGCATGGTAAGCCTCTGGACTGAAAGGACATGAAGATTGCATCCACAATCCAGTGGGAGATCCTTTGTTTGGAGACAGCATTCCCTTTCTGCTGACCTCTGAAGCAGACAAAGAGCTG
Organism: Labeo rohita; assembly: GCF_022985175.1. Lineage (NCBI taxonomy): Eukaryota > Metazoa > Chordata > Actinopteri > Cypriniformes > Cyprinidae > Labeo > Labeo rohita. Next base: position 4,119,106 of record NC_066873.1, on the reverse strand, counting down.
TTCAGGCAGTCTGTATGCATTTCAAATAGATGTGTATGGCTTTCACCAGGCACATTGAAGACAAGTCAGTGTCCCTGTCCTGCGGGGGGATAGCTTGTAAGGTTACCACCTGATCTCTGAAAGGAGTGGTGGAAACCTTGGGAACAAATTCAGGCTGGGCTCGCAGGAAAAACGTGAGAGTCTGCTGAATTCTAGACACGATTCGTTACTGAGAGGGCTTGGAGATCTGGGTGTCAGATTGTGCCCTTACCCTGTGAGAGAAGGTCCCCCCTCAGGGGAATCTGCCAGAGAGGAGCTGATGCCAACAGCACAAGCTCTGAGAACCAAGTCTTGTTGGACCAATAATGTGGCCCAAACAAGAGTTGTTCCATGTCCTACCTGACTTTGCACAGTCTGTGTAATGAGGCTCACTGGGAATAATGCATATTCCCGTAGGCCTGAGCCAGCTGTGTCCCAGTGTGTCCAGGCCTCGGTCATGGAGCCCACAGTGGGCAAAGAGTGGATTCTCGTGAGGCTAACAGATCTATCTGTGCCTTACCGAATCGACTCGACTCCAAAACAGCTGGACTGGCTGGGGGTTAAGCCTCCACTCACCTCGGAGCATGGCCTTTTGTGAGAGGGAGACTACTACACGATTGAGGTCGTCTGTAATGCAACCTAGTTGGTCGAAAACAATGTCCCTGTATGTGCAAACCAACTCTCACAAGTGAGCTAGAATAACCCAGTCATGGCCCCGTGACTTTGTGGAACAGGAGTCACAGTGGAAAAGGACATATGTCTTTCAGGGTGCACAGTGCCTTGTCTGCCAGGTCTGTCAAAGAATTCACTGACAAATGCAAGTAGAGCTCGCTGCAGCTTACCGTGGACAACCAACCTGCCCACACCCACATGTGACGTCAGAAGTCACACCCATCGCCAATACAACCCTGCCCACATCCGATCGTGACGTCGAAAGCTAGGCCCACATCAAATACGTCACCTTGTGATTCCCCAGTCACAGAAGTATGTCGAAGCAATTTATGGCAGTTTCAGGGATCTATATAAAATAATAGGCTATTGTCCTTCTTTTTACTAATACACGTTTTTTTTTTATTTTTGTAAAGCATGTCTAGGCTAAAATGGCACAACTTAAATCTAATATATTTAATATGTCTAATATATGGAGCTGATTTCGTCATCATGACAGCCTGTAACACACTTGCATTGACTACATTAGGCTAACTGTTAATAAAAACCTTTAAACCTTACCTTGTTCATTTATGTAATGAGATAAATTCACATTTATTATGATCGATTTTTAGGCAAATTTTAAATGTATCAAATTTAAAGGGGACAGTTCATTTTGGTATTGTAAAAGTATGTAATATTATTGTAAAAGTTGGTATTGTATAATTGTCAGTTATTTTATTTAAAGATGTGTCTCACTTATCATAAAGCAGGGGTGCCCAACCCTGTTCCTGGAGATCTACCTTCTTGCAGAGTTTAGTTCCAATCCTGATCAAACATGCTTCTTCAGATCCTAATTAGTTGGTTCAGGTGTGTTTGATCAGGGTTGGAGCTGAACTCTGCAAGGAGGTAGAACTCCAAGAACACGGTTGGGCATCCCTGTCATAAAGTGTAAACATTTGAATGACAGAATGAACAATTCTCCATATGCAGTAGGGTACACATACATAGGGATTGCTTGCTTTGATGGTTTATATAAGTATAAAATGTGTCCGTGTTCTCCACAGACTTAAAGATGAATAAAAAAGACATCCATTGCTTCATTGGTAGTTTTTATATTTATTATTTTACAAAAATGATTACATTTAAAATTGTACAAAAAATATACATTACCAGTCTAAAGTTTCTGAACAGTAAGATTTTTTTGGTTTTTTTTTTTTTTAAAGAAGTCTCTTCTGCTCACCAAGCCTGCATTTATTTGATCCAAAATACAGCAAAAGCAGTAATATTGTGAAATATTTTTACTATTTAAAATAACTGCTTTCTATTGGAATTTAAAGTGTAATTTATGCCAAATACCAAAGTTAAATTTTCAGCATCATTACTCCAGTCTTCAGTGTCACATGCACCTTCAGAAATCATTCTATTATGCTGATTTGCTGCTCATGAAACATTTTTGATTGTTATCAATATTTAAAGTGCTCCAGTGATCCAGAGATCAGCATTTATCTGAAATAAAAACTATTTCGTAACATAATACACTATACCATTCAAAAGCGTCATTTTTTAAATTTCTTTCTTTATTTTTTAAGAAATTATAGAAATTAATAATTTTGTTTAGCAACGATGCTTTTAATTAATCAAAAAATGATGATTAAGACATTTATATGTAATGAGGACTCTGGGAAGCATATTAGATCCACGTGCGTGTCAGGTCTCGGGTTTGATCACCTGTGTCTCTGCGGTTGTGTTTGTGCTGTGTTGTGTTTTGTGTCTTTGTTTTGACAGCTCACCATGTGCTCGTTGTCCGCGTGGTTATTCTCCGCCCCCCTTGTTTTCTTGCTTGTTAGCTCTTCGGTTCTCACCGGGTTCTCATTAAGCTCATTATTATCTTCCCTTATAGCTCCCTGTGTTTCTCTGTCTCTCGTCAGACTGTTATGGTTTACTCCGTTGTTCTAACTGCCAAAACTATTGTTAAGAGTCTTGTCTTGTCTCGTCTCGTCTCGTCTCGTTCAGGCTCCAGTGCTCCTAGCTGCAAGTTTGTTCTGCTGCTCCTTGTGCGTCCAGGTTTCTGTGGACTATAATCTGCCTTCGCTCGGATTAACGAGTCCTGGTTCGTCGGCTTCGTCTCCCCCACTGTCGCGGCATCCGCCGGCCACTTCTCCCGGGATATTGGACTATTGTTCACGAACTGTTCGCTGAAGCGTTCCACGTTTTCCCCTGCACTTTAACTCTAATAAAAGTCATTGCTGAACCTGCAACTGAATCCTGCCTGATCCCTGACAGTGCGAGCTTTATTGAACAGATCGTAGTCAAGCCAGGCAAGGTCAATCTCCAACAAACAGATATATCCATGGCAAAATAATAGCGTAATCCGATATAAACAGGCAGAAGGTCAAAGTCCAAATGAGCAGTCCAAAAAGTAACAAATGAACAAGGCAAAAACTAAGGCAAAAACTAGACAGAACTATGGAGAGAAACAAAAGCAAAACTATGACAATAAAACAAAACCGTGGCAATGACAAAAACAGGGCAATGAAACACAGGGATAAACACTTGGTAGAGTCTGCAACAGCAAAACAATACTTTGTGCTTCCTGTTTGGTGTAGGCCTGCCTTTTATGGCTGCCAAACAGGAAGTTACTGTCGTACTGGCGTGGCATTACAGAATCCCCCCCTCTACGAGCGACTCCTGGCGCTCATAACAGTCCAGGGGGTGGGACGGAGGCAACACAGGGGGTGGGACGGAGGGCCAGGTCCGTGCAGAGGAGGTGGGCCTGGATCATGGAGCAGGGACAGACAGTGAAGAACTGGAGGACCTGGACCGTGGATCAGTGGCAGATAATGGAACCCTGGAGGACCTGGACCGTGGATCAGTGGCAGACAGTGGAACCCTGGAGGACCTGGACCGTGGAGCTGTGGCAGATAGTGGAAGCTTGGAGGACCAGGGCCGTGGAGCAATGGCAGACAGTGGAACACTGGAGGGCCTGGGCCGTGGAGCAGTAGCAGACAGTGGAACCTTGGAGGACCAGGGCCGTGGAGCAATGGCAGACAGTGGAGAAGTGAAGGACCTGGGCCATGAAGCAGTGGCAGACCGTGGTACCATGGTGGACCTACAGTGGATGCTGACACCTCAGGAGGTATTGGCGCAAACTCTGGGACAGACGAGGCCTCTGGAGCAGACTCGTGGTCAGACGAGGCCTCTGGAGAAGACTCGCAGTCAAGCGAGGCCTCTGGAGCAGACTTGTGGTCAGATAAGGCCTCTGGAGTACAGTGTGTAGCCCACACACTTAAAATGGCGATCGCCATGACCGGCAGCACAGAAGATAATGGGATGCCTGCTGGGTTTGAGGGTGTGGAGACTGTGTGGCTTGGGAGCTTGGCCTCTGCGTGGCTCAGAAGCTGAGACGAGACCTGGCGAGGCTTTGGCATGTCAACTGATACGTGATGTGGTTCTAGAGGATCAGCTGAGACGTGACGTGGTTTTGGAAGGTCAGACGGGATGTGACTTGGCTCTGGGCGGTCAGACGAGACGTGACTTGGCTCTGGACAGACAGACGAGACGTGACGAGGCACTGGGTGATCTGACGGGACGTGACGAGGCTCTGGTGCCACTGAGATGTTTGCTGCCCGCACTGACACTAGTGGTGGGTCCAGTACGCTGGCCATCATGATAGGCCGTGACCTTGGGATGTCAGACAAGACATGGCGAGGTTCTGGCAGGACGACCGTGGCTTGGCAAGACCCTGTACTAACAGCCATGTTGTGAAGTGGTGCTGTTAGGAGCGCAGCTGTTTCTTGACTTGATTCAGGAAGGTCTGTCGTGACTTGACTTGACTCAGGGAGATCTGCCATGACTTGACTTGACTCAGGGAGGTCTGACGCGGCTTGACTTGACTCAGGGAGGTCTGCCGCGGCTTGACTTGACTCAGGGAGGTCTGCCGCGGCTTGACTTGACTCGTGGGGCACAACTGTGACTTGGCTTGACTCGTGGGGCATAGCTGTGACTTGGCTTGAGTCGTGGGGCACAGCTGTGACTTGGCTTGACTCGTGGGGCACAGCTGTGACTTGGCTTGACTCGTGAAGAACAGCTGTATCTTGGCTTGACTCATGGAGGACAGCTGTATCTTGGCTTGACTCATGGAGAACAACAGCTGTATCTTGGCTTGACTCATGGAGTACAACAGCTGTATCTTGGCTTGACTCATGGAGAACAACAGCTGTATCTTGGCTTGACTCATGGAGAACAACAGCTGTATCTTGGCTTGACTCATGGAGTACAACAGCTGTATCTTGGCTTGACTCATGGAGAACAACAGCTGTATCTTGGCTTGACTCATGGAGTACAACAGCTGTATCTTGGCTTGACTCAGAAAGTGTAGCCTTGACTTGACTTGACACCAAAGGATCAGGTATCACTTGATTTGCCTTGGGTGTGGCAGATATGATGGAATGAGATGCGGATGAGATGATTTTGGCTTGATGAGGCTCAGGCGTCGCAGATATCTTGGCTGGGGACTCAGATGGGGCGGCCATCTTGTGAACAGGCTTGGGGATGGCGGCCATCTGGTGAACAGGCTTGGGGATGGCGACCATCTTGTGGACTGACTCTGGGGTGGCGGCCATCTTGTGGACTGGCTCTGGGGTGGCGGCCGTCTTGTGGACTGGCTCTGGGGTGGCGGCCATCTTGTGGACTGGCTTGGAGATAGCAGCCATCTTGTGAGCTGGTTGTAGGAGGGCGGCCATGACAGATGCAGACTCTGGATGAGCAGGCATGGCGTGAGCAAACTGTGACTTGGTAGATGTGACGTTAGCAGACCTTGGCTTGGTGGATGTGACTTGAGCAGGCTTTGGTTTGGCAGGCACGACGTGAACAGGCTTTGGCTTGGTGGACGTGACTTGAGCAGACTTTTGCTTGGCAGGCTTGACATGAACAGGTTGTGGTATTACTGCAGGATTGCGGGGTCCCTCATCCGCAATCCCAACAGTAAAAGGTGAGCCAGTTAAACAGAGTGCAAAGTCTATGTATTTTTCAAGTGTCCAGTGAATTTTACCTCCAGGTAGGCAGGACTGAATTGGATCGTCTAATCCGTAGTGGAAAATGTCTTTAAGCGCCACATCATTAAAAGGAACCAAATAGCATAGCTCACAGAAATCGGTGACACAATCCTCAATGGGCTGGTTACCTTGGTGTAGACTGAGGAGACGTGATACCGGGTGCATGATGATCCGTGTCCAAAAGCCGCTGGATCTTTGGGTGGCGAAGTATTCTGTAATGAGGACTCTGGGAAGCATATTAGATCCACGTGCGAGCTTTATTGAACAGATCGTAGTCAAGCCAGGCAAGGTCAATCTCCAACAAACAGATATATCCAGGGCAAAATAATAGCGTAATCCGATATAAACAGGCAGAAAGGTCAAAGTCCAAATGAGCAGAAAAAAGTAACAAATGAACAAGGCAAAAACTAAGGGAAAAACTAGACAGAACTATGGAGAGAAACAAAAGCAAAACTATGACAATAAAACAAAACCGTGGCAATGACAAAAACAGGGCAATGAAACACAGGGATAAACGCTTGGTAGAGTCCGCAACAGCAAAACAATACTTCGCGCTTCCTGTTTGGTGTAGGCCTGCCTTTTATGGCTGCCAAACAGGAAGTTACTGTAGAAGCAGCAGAGGGAGCGGTAACAGACAGTCTATGGTTGAGGGCTCCCTCTGCTGGCGTGGCATTACATTATAATGTTACAAAAAATTTCTATCTCAGATAAATTCTGTTCTTCTGAACTTTCTATTCATAAAAGAAACCTGAAAAAAAAATCTACTCAGCTACTTTCAACATAATAATAATAATAATAATAATAATAATAATAATAATAATAATAAATGTTTTTTTAAGCAGCAAATCATCAGCAGGATCATGTGACTGGAGTAATGCTAAAAAGTCACATTTGAAATCACAGGAATAAATTACATTTTAACAGAAATATAGACATTTTTTTCAAACAGAAAAGAGTTATTTTAAATATTAAAAATAACTCAAAATGTTACTGTTTTTGCTATACGTTGGATGAAATAAATGCAGGTTTGGTGAGCAGAAGAGACTTATTTAAAAAACCAACAAACAAACAAACAAACAAAAAAACATTAAAAATCTTCCTGTTCGAAAACTTTTGATTGGTAGTGTTAAACAAAAGATATGTTCCAACTATCATAAAGTCTGAGCAGCTGAATGAACAGTTGAATGATCAGATAAACAGTTCTTGATATGCAGTACACATACATACATACATACAAAGGCTACACAGAGAGATTCCTTGCTCTGATAGATTATTCACAGAACATGACATGGATCTTCAGGCTTGCTCATCAAGACGATTTGATTTGAATGTGTCCAGCTCCTCCAGATACTCAAAGATGAATAAAAAGACATCTCTTGCTTCATCCAGTTATCCCCCATGTAGTCTTTGATGGCATTCTGTTGATTTTTCCTGTCCATCTATCTTCTATCCACACATGTATGTATATATGTATTTGTGTGTGTGTTTGTGACATATCAGGACACACATTTGTATAATGACATAGGTATGTCATAGGTATTACAAAGAGAGGGTGACTTATGAGGACATTGCCCCATGTCCCCATTTTTCAAAAGGGTTTTCACAGGAAGGAGTTTTTTTTTTTTTTTTTTTTTTTTAAATAAGTAAAAATGTGCACAATTTCCTGTGAGGCCTAGGTTTAGGTATAGGGTTGGTGTAGCGATAGAAAATACAGTTTGTACAGTATAAAAACCATTATGCCTATGGAATGTCCCCAAAATTCACAAAAACAATCCTGTGTGTGTGCGCGCGAAGCATACATACATATGTGTGTATACACACACACACACACACACACACACACACACACATAATTCCAAAAATACTTCCTGAGAGGTTGCACTGGAGTGAGTACATTCATAGAACACAATGGTTTCGAATTGTAGGACATGTTGTCATCTGCCAGATGTGTCCAATGTGCGGCACCCTTTAGTCTCAGATACTGAACAGCATGTTTAGACACTGACACAGAACTGATGTGATTCTGTCTTTTGACACAGACAGCAGATCTGCAGTTGTATAGATATGCATTTTTAAGTACCTATAGGTGTGCGTTCATGCATGTCTCTTGTTACGAAACACTGCAGCTCATCGTCATTCAGAGAGACTCTTCAGTATCCTGCAGCATGCAGCTACCTTCAAGTGCTCCATTATAAAACACTCACTGTTTCATCTTTATGTGTGCCTGCGGTCACAAAACACAAACAAAAGATAAAATACTGGCCAAATATATATATATATATATATATATTTAGACACTGCACATAACGTCACATATTAATGCATATTCATGATTACATGCTTTTATGTTCATTATGAGAGTGAGCAAAAGAAGAGGAAAATTACAGATATACTCAGGATGCATTTCATAGACAGCTGATAATGTATATGAATGCAGCAACAATTTACAATCCAAATTTTACTACTGGGTTGTTGGAAGTTAAACCTTTCTGCTGAGTGCAATATATGTTATCTTTCAGGCGTCTTCAGTATGTCCTGCTAACAGATAATATTTGGCAGAATAGGCAGAACCATCTAATACTTGAAAAGTAACATGGTTGCTTAATGATTCACTAAACTGACAAGAGCACAAGAGAGAATATGACATTGTGTTACATATTAAATTTTAGAGCCAAAGAATTTGAAACCTTGAAATCGGATTTTCTCTTGGTCAATAAGACACGTAGTGGGTGATATAACCACATTCCCTTAGGAGCTGGATTCTTTCACTGCACCACTGAACCTTCCTGGGCCTTTTCTCAGGAAAGAGTCACACTAGATCAGACTGGTGGTTAAGCGGAGGTAACTTACATCATGAATAAAAGCCCATTTAAGTTTACTTAAAGTGAGTACACATTTTTGACTATGTGTTTGTAAAAGGTGTTGCTTAGTAATATGTCAAATGAAACATTTTACTCTAAGTACATTTTACATCTTTGTTTTAAAGGAGTAGTTCACTTCCAGAACAAAAATTTACAGATAATGTACTCACCCCCAGATGTTCCAAGATCCAAGATGTTCATGTCATGTCGTAAAGAAATCAAAAGAAATTTCAGGATTTCTCTCCATATAATGGATATGTATGGTTCCTGGAAGTTTAGACTTCCAAAATGTAGTTTAAATGCAGTTTCAAAGGGATCTAAACGATCCCAGCCGAGAAAGAAGGGTCTTATCTAGCAAAACAATCTGTCTTTTTTTTTTTCAAAAAAATAATAATTTTTATACTTTTTAAGCACAAAAGCTTGTGTAGCACAGGCTCTGGGATGTGTGTCCACGATGCTACGAATTAGTGATAGGTAGTTATTAAATGATTCGCTCATTTTGAACGAATCTTTAATGTGACTTGGGAAGAACGAGTCGTCTCAGGGAGTGATTCTTTCAGTTGCGTATGCGAACATCCTAATAGGTTCTGTACTGGAATTAGTTCACCTGTTTCGAGTTCGGGTTTTTCGAGTCATTTGTTCATCTTATGGGGCTGTCACGTCATGTTGATTTTGCTAAAATCATGAAGGGGGGGGTGAGGGGGAGGTTCTCACCTACCCATTTACAGGCTTGGCCCACCCTGGCCCCATACTACATAACCTAACAGCCAATCACAAAATTGGTGCGATATTCAATTGAGCTCCATTTTTTGTTCTTACTGCCCACACCCGAAAACATTCTAATATTGTATATTTTCGTGCATTAATGAACCGCTATCAATATGCAGGGTATTGAATTCGTTTTTGAATGAGTACTCGCGCAGTTAACTTTCAATTTCACGATAAGGCGCACCCTGTGTAAAGGAAGCAGCACATCTTACAAGATCAGATATTTGTAGATGAGTACAAGATTAGCAGCAAATCCTCGAGCATGGTCTGTCAGTCATCTCTCCTTATACCATGTCTACACCGGATGTGAGCAGTGTGGCGCAACGCGACAAAATACAATAGAACCCATTTTAATCAGTGATGCTGTCTACACTGGATGCGGCACAGTGCTGCGCAGCTCGGCGCGACACGACGAATGTAAACTGATGCCAAACAGCTTTAGCAATTGTGGCACGGGGCGACACATCCAGTGTAGACACAGTGTTACTCTCACCCCGTGATCAGTCAAATTCGACTCCTGCAGCTCGTGTCGTGCAGGGTTGCCAAGTCCATGCTTTTTTTCTACGGAAATATTCTAAACTGTTGCCATGGGTGGATTCCTCCCGTGGTTTAAAGGTTTGAAATATTGCAGAAATTAAATTTCAATTAAATGTTTGTATGAAATATTTTGCATTCTACTTTTAAGCCAGTGGTAAGAAGCCTTTGAGCTGTGTTTATGATCAGTGTGCATAACAGTGACTGTAAAATGTGTATTTAGATGTGGAAATAATGTGCACTTTCATAAAGTGTTCTATTTTTACATACTAATTTTGTACTTAACATAGTAAAAAATATTCCTTAGTACTTCTTAAGATAATCGTAAGAACATCTATTGTACTCAACTGTGCTATTTTGAGAAACCATGACATAACTGTATTAATATCTTTGTATTAAAGTAACATATGTAGTTACTACTTGTAATAGACACACACACACAAACATACACATATACACATAACCCCGGCCCACATCGAATATCATTTCTGGAGCCGAGCCTGGCTTTCACATATGTGTGAGAAGAGTATGCTGGTGCAAACAACTAAAATGGCTCATGGAACAACTAGCTGATTGCCTCGGGCTTTCTTCTCTTGTCTTTTGTTTCACCCGGGCAGAATCTCCCTCTCTGATAGACGTTACAAATTGTCCCTGGAATGAATAACTTACTTGTAGAACATCAAAATATTGTGTAAATTCAAAAAGAAAGGTGATCTTACATCTCAGAGGAACCAAATGCAAGACTCCCAGAGATCAAATGTTCTGTCCTTTTTTAGCCTGCCAGTGACGCAAGTGATTTGTGCAACAGGCGTGACTATTGATTTAAAGACAATTTAACATCTGAAAATTGCAGAGAGGAAGAAGGGTAGTTTTGTTATGATACTTGACATACTATAACAATATATATATATATATATATATATATATATTTTTTTTTTTTTTTTCCCACAATGGGGTATATATTGGGACAGAATTGCACACACTCTTCCTAGCTTACTTAAGACTCACACTGAGCCAGTAACCATGGTGTGAATCCATAATATCTGGTCACATAGAGGCTGCCACATTTTCTCTGGAAAAATGCCATCTCTCAATTGGATTTACAGAAAGGCGTGAGCGGAACTCAATTCTCCTGCGAATGTGCGTCATACCAGAGTCATAGTGAATTTATACTCAGACTTGCAGATAAATTAGGAACATGTTCTACTTCCATATAATGCTGAACCAATTTGTGCACTTTCTTTTAGCCTGAAACTGAGATGTTCACAAATGCACAAACCTCTTCTGTTGCAAAAGTAGTGACTTTTGTTATGTTTCACCCATTTCACTTAAAATGAGCCTCGTAACAGAAGAGGCTCAGCTGGCATTCAAAAGTGAATCCCAACCCATCGTGATCCATGCACATACACAACTTGAGCATTGCTCTATGACTAATTTTAACTGTTCACTGTTGCATACAGAGAAAAGAATTTCTCATGCTTGAGGCTGATGAAGTCATACTTGCAGTCAGTGATTGAAGTGAGTAATATGTAGTACATGTGCTTCTTTAATTTAGTCAACAGAGTACCTGAGTTCTTTCATACCATGAGTCTCTCGGTACAATGTAACTTCTCTATTTAATGTAAGTCAGCAGGTGATTTGGTGCTTGAGCAGTTTCATGGGATCATGGATTTAATACCAGCAGTGATACTAGTCAAACAGAGCTTGGTCACTTTTCCAGCTGCCTCAGTTTAAAAATAAATAAATAAATAAATAAATAAATAAACCCCATGAAGATTTAAAGTAAGTCTTTGTTGAAGCATTACAAGCAATTAACTAAATGGTCACACTTTAGTCTGGGGACCCGTTCTCTCTTTTAGCAAACTATTAACTATGACTCTTGCTTCAATAAACTCCTAATTTGCTGTTTATTAATAGTTAGTATGGTAGTTGTTAAGTTCAGGTATGGGGTATGGTTAAAGGGGTCATCAGATCCAAAGTTCACTTTTACATATTGCTTGAACGTAAATGTGTGTTGGCAGTATGTGTACACATCTACCCTATAATGACAAAAATCCCCCTGGTGAAAAAAACAGCATATGCTGGTAGGCATGTTTTATGCTGGGATGCTGGTTAGGTATGTTTTGGTGCTGGTTTAAGCTGGTCCTTTGCTGGTTTATGCTGGTCCTTGACCAGCAACATGACCAGCATAAACCAGCAAAGGAGCAGCATAAACCAGCAAAGGACCACCTTAAACCAGCACCCAAACATCCCAGCATCAAAACATGACTACCAGCATATGCTGTTTTTTTTTCACCAGGGCCACCCAGAAGTTTTTAATTAATCTGTGAAAATAATTTCTCCTTTTTCAAAACAAGCCATTCTCACCTTCTTGTCTGTGTGACGTCACACTGACAGAGGCCACTCCCACGATAGTTTGATTGACACGGCCGTCTTACCTTAGACCCGCCCTGATGACCTGTAACAGTCCGATCACCATTGTTTTGATGCCAGAGCAGGGATGTAGACAAGAATGGCTCCTAAGCGATTGAGGTGTTCTGTTGTTGGATGTAATAATGAACACAGTGATGCAGTGAAGCATAGAAGATGCAGTGGATTACATTTGTTTGTGAAGGGAACACACTTCCCAGTCTACATAAATGCATCTGGTAACACTTTATTGTGACAGTAAGTAACTTTGCAACTGCATGTCAACTGGTCATTAGAGTATTAGTAGATGGTCTGCTTAATATCTTCTAACACTCTTCTAAACTTTGCAAGTAAATGTCAACTTATTCTACTAACCCTAAACCTAACAACAGTCTGCTCAGAGAGTTAGTAGACATGTGGTTGCAAATGAATGAGAATTAGTTGACATGTAGTTGCAAAGTTACTTATATAGTTAGTAGAATGTCTAAAGTGGACTATCTAAATAAAGTGTAACCATGCGTCTATGTCCGTGCGAATCATTTGTGATCCAGCTTCACCTACAGCAGAAGTGAGTATAAGGTTTTTTTTATGAATCTTTGAATTTGCCTTTCCTAATAACGCGCTAGTCAGCAAGTTTCGCTGCTAAATGCAGCTAAAGTAAACAGGCTCGTCACTCCACAGAGAGAAGAGAGGGGTGGGGTGAGCGGAGCTCATTTGCATTTAAAGAAACATCCAACAGAATGGGTTGAGCTTATTTTGACAGGGTAAAAAGATGTTGTTTTACACTACCATTGATAAATTTTAACCAAAGTATGTTATAGACTTTTCAATAAGACCCTAAAGAATCATATCAACTTGTGGAAAATGGGCATCCTATGACCTCTTTAAAGAATCTAAAATATGGTCATGTAGAATAAGGCATTAACAGTACTTTATAAGTACTAATAAACAGTTAACATGCTAGTAATATGCATGCTAATTAGAAATTATGTAATAATGAAAATTGGACCCTAAACTAAAGTGTTACCAAAATAAACCAACCAAGCTACACACTGGATTACATCACAAACTTTGATATAATGATTTGAAAATTGGACAGAATGACTGGGCACATATAACGGGGGAAGAACTACAATCCCATAAAGCACTGCAAAAGACAGAGAAATATAAAAATGTTTATTATATATAGGTGCAATATATAGATTGGAGAGGGTAAAAAGACTGACTCTGTTATGTAATTTGTACTGCTTCATGCAAGTTGACGGGCACTAAAGCGTTGTTTTAGTGCTATTTATTTGTTACAATTCCCTGATTAGTGCAGATTTCTTTGCAGAATCGTGGGTTATTCAGTTTTTCATCAGGAATTCCACTGTCAAGCAATGCTATTAAAAAATAAGTTGAAGAATGTGGCCTGATGACTTTAACAAAAGCATATACCATCAGTTTTCAACCTCGTCCCAGAAGGTGTATCTGTAATCATTAAAAATCAATTCCCCAGTAGATTTTTTTTTTTTTTCTTTTTAACCTTTGGAACCTGAACGTTGCATTGTATACTTTCCAAGAGCATAAAACATATACAGTAGCAAAATTAAGTGCTTTGAGTTGGTTACATGAAGCAAAACAAGAAAACTGCTTAAAGTTATTATACATATTATCATTAGGTCATTTATTTGACAACACATCTAGACATAATTCTATGTAATATCTATATTCATTGCATATTGCTTTAGTCAAATACCTGGCTCTGCTTAGTTATTTTTGGTTTTCATGTGTGAAAACAAGTAAGAGCCAGTGAAACCTGAGTGCACCTTCATTGAGTAACCTTTAAATCAGGGGTGTCCAAACATGTTGCTGGAGGGCCCCTGTCCTGCAGAGTTTAGCTCCAACCCTAATTAAACACACCTGAACCAGCTAGTCAAGATCTTAAGACTCACTAGAAACTTCCAAGCAAGTCTGTTGGAGTTGGATTTATCTAAACTGACATTGGCCCTCCAGGAGTAGGATTGGACACCCCTGCATTAAATTGTGTAAAATTTATAGAAAAATGTGTGCTTGAATCGTACTCTTTCACAGTAAATTTCCATTGAAACATGCCCTTAGATCTGTTATGTAATTAACCTGAGAATTAGTTAGGTTTCTCCTAAACTGTCGACATATGTCGAACGGACCTGGACACCAATATTTACTTAATTGCAGAACAAATTGCCCAGACTGAGAGAAACTTTTCACTTCAAAAATCTGAAGGCCTTATGAAGCCCTCCCCTGTCACATAATCTACTTCTTGGGGTATTAATAGCATAGGAAAAATTACAATGAGGGGATAGAGCACTTGCAATATTTATACAGACACGTTATGCAACTGTCTGACGTAGGACCACAGGCCAGAAAATGAGAGCTGCATTCCTAGCAAGTCAAACTCCTGTGGAGAGGCCTGGCTGAAGAATGTGAAACTAACATGGCCTGGCAGGGTTTTTCTTGAGCAAGGCCAGGGCTCAAGTGTGAGGTTACTGGGTTAGCACGGTGAACTAGAAATCGCCAGGCACTCAAATCAGACTCACGATGATGACATGTAACACGATTTTTGTTTTGTCTGAAGTAGAAGGTAAACTAATACTTTATTTAACCCTGGTAATGTTTGCAACCCAAACAAGATGGGAGTTTGGGAGGAGTAAAACTTGACAGGAATTCATTTATAGACTGCTGCTTACACTTTGCAAAGTGGTGGCTGTCTGATCTATTTAATCTGGCATGGCTTCATTTTACAGTACAATAAAAGTTTATTTGTGTTGACAGTATCTCAACAACGCAGTCGCTTTTTAAACAACCTGAGGTTGATTTTCAGCTTGTGGTTCTTTATGATCTTTTCCCACTTCATTTCCTGTCCATTCTTCCCTATACAATTTAATAAAGGCAAGAACACCAAAAATGAATCTACAGTGCATGCATAAATACTAGGCAAGTTGATATTCTGATCTTTTTTTTTTTTCCAAGCACATTTTACCAATTCCAAACCACATAAATCTTAATAACTGCTATTCATTTTGGGTCACACTTTATTTTAAGGTCCAATTCTCACTATTAACAAACCATTAACTATGACTTTTGCCTCAAGAAACTACTAATTTGCTGCTTATTAATAGTTAGTAAGGTAGTTGATAAGTTTAGGTATTGGGTACGAATAGGGATGCAGAATATATACTTCATAAACCTATATGCTAGTAATATGCATGCTAATAAGCAACTAGTTAACAGTGAGAATTGTTCCCTATACTAAAGTATTACCTAAATTTGAATTCAATCATTTATAAGGTATATATAATTGTACATGAAGGCTGTAAGTCAAAAACACCTTATATTCAGGTCTGCATAATTATTAAGCATGTTTTCTTTTACAGATAAAATGAGCAAAAAAAAAAAAGGCATAACCACTTCACAGCAAAATTCTCATTGGATCAGCAGGGTCAGAAAGAAAAAAAAAAGGTGGAGAAGAAAAGACATGTTAACTGCAAAATAATTAAGAATTAATGTGAAGAATTAGGTGTGAAATCACCAGGAACCCTTTTATCTCCAGCACCACTGTTTTCCGGAACCGCAACCTATACTCTGGAGTCTCCAGAGGTGCAAGTTGTCAGATATTTAGAGACTTAGTTTAGATAATGAATCCTACAAAAATGAACACTACTTAAGAATCACATGCTAAATTGTTGTGGAATACATGAAGACTGATTTTTTTTATAGGCTGTATAGACAGATAGGTTGAGAGTGACTTGAAGGACCAGCATCACATCCTCTTATACAATACATTTTTAGACCGTCTCTGCAAGACAGACTTGTCAGGATAGGATATAGACTAAACATGAACTCCCAAAACAGGTTTTTAAAGATACATTTTTGAAAGAGTGGTACAAGAGGATGTGATGCTGGCCCTTCAAGAGTCACTCTCAACTTATCTGTCCATAAAAAATTAGTCTGAAAATAACTACACTTCAGCATGTTATTCTTATGAATTGAGGGTCGTTTTTTTTAGGATTTTTTTTTACCCAAGCAAAGTCTCTGAGAATCTGACACCTTGTACTTCTGGGGATTCTAGGTAGGTTGCAGTTCTGGAAAATGGTGGCACTGGAGACTAAAGGGTTCCTGATGGTTCCACACCCAATTCTTCACATTAATTCTTAAATCTTTTGCAGTGAGCCTTTTCTTCTCTACCTGCTTTTTTTTTTTTCTGACACAATGAGCATTTCACTATCTAGTGGTCATGTCTTAACTTTTCAGTCTGAGGTTAATTTCTTTTTTGGCTCAATTTATCCATAAATGAAAACCTGCTTGATAATTATGCACACCTGAATATTGTCACACCCCTGGACTCTTTAGTTGGTTTCTACCATCATTTCCCCCTGCAGCTCTGTGTGTTTTGGTATCTCCCTCATTGTCTGCACCTGTGTTTGTAATCAGTCAGTGTGTATATATAGCGTGTGTTTCCCCTTTTTGTTTGTTGGACGTTAACGTTACCTCCCTGTGTTTCCAGTGTTCCTTGTGGATTATTAAAGATATTTCGTTTCATTACGTCGCTGTTAGTCTATTCCTGCCTGAAGCGTGACAGAACGTCCGACCAACACAATTTGTTTCCGTTGTGTGTTTATTATTTATCACATCCGACCAGAATTCATCCTCCTCCAGCTGAAGCAGGGGGACGCGCTCTGTGCGTTTTATAATGCCAGCCTCAACGCGTCATGCAGAGCGCCGTCGTCCGAAGACGGCCCTCGAGCGGATTTCGCCGCGTTTGTGGAGTGGACACTGGCGAGAAACCGATCCTCGTTCCCCGCCTGTTCCATGGATAATCTCGCCAGTGCCACTCCAGACCCAGAACCCAGCCAGCCACCCCGACCCGCGGAATCCCAGCCAGAGCCCACCGATGACGGAGAGCTACAGCCCGCCGCGACCAGCGTGCCATCGCTGAGAGGAGCGACAGAGCAGCTGATCACCACGGAGCCTGAGTTGCACGAGCTGTCAGATCAGGTGCGTGAGCCGGCCACAGTGACCGCAACGGTGGAGGGGTCAGTGGAAAATGAGAGTGCTGAGGACAGCATTACCCACTGCACCACCGCTGAGGGTGAGCTGAATTGGATTTTGGGACATTTGACAATGAACGATATACCTGATAATTCTGAGGATGTTAATGCTGGACTCTCTGTAATTTCCGAACTATCTACCTGCTCTGATTTCCCACCCACCCTCCCTCAGTCTAAGAACCATAATGTTTCAGCCATGCCACCACTGCTGCCTGTCAGTCCCTCTACTCACCCTCAGCCCACCATCTGTGCGGTGGGTTTGCCGCAGGTCTACCAGTCACCAGCGACGTCATGGCTGGAGGATCCCTTATCTCCGCCTTCAGCCTCTGAGTCCTGGACTCCACCTCGGCACTCCGACCCTGCGGCTCCACCCCGTCTCTCAGCTCCCTCGTCTCCACCATCGCCCGTCGGTCCACCAGCTCCACCGGGCTCCATCGTCCTTTCAGCTCCACCCCGGTCTGTCGTCATCCCACCTTCGCCTCAGGATTCTACTCCTCCGGCTGCGCCTCGTCGCTCCATCCCACCGGCTCTGTGGAACTCCTCCATCCCTCTGGCACAGCCTCAGCCCTCTGTCACTCCGGCTCCGCCGCGGACCTCCGGATCTCCGTCTCCGCCTTGGTCGTCAGAGCCTTGGGCTCCGCCTGGGCCCTCCGGATCCTTGGTGTCGCCAAGGATCATCGGCTCTCCGTCTCCGCCTCAGGCTCTACCACCACCTGCTCCGCCTCCGTCGTTCGTTTTTTCCACTTCCAGCTTTCATGGACAATTATATTTCACATATAAATGATTAAATACAAAATTATTAGTAGTTATTAAGATTGATGCGGTTTGGAATTGGTAAAATGTGCTTGTAAAAAATATTATTAGACTATCAACTTGCATATGTCAGGCATTCACCACAGCCACCTTTACCTGCCACATTACCCAGAGCACCACCCACCCGCTCATCACCTGAGTCTGAGTTCTAATCACTTGCACCTGATCTCTATTAGCCACACCCTATATAAAGCACTCTCTGGCATTTTACTCTTGTCGGGTCTACTGTTTGCACCCTATGATGACAGCTCCTGACCATTTGCTAATGCTCTCCGTTGAACTCTCCTGCGCTCTTTGGATCCAACGTGGCTCTCAATACTGGACTATCACCTGCACATTCTCACAAGGACTGTCAGCTAAGCTATTCATTTACCATTTGTCTTAAACTCTGTGTTCAACTATCTGTTTAATTAACGCTGGTTTGGATTGTCACTCACCTCTCGTCTCCTCCAAGTGTGTGTGTGACAGCATAATGCATGCACTGTATAGGGATTGGACAAAATAATGTGAACATCCATTAATACAGGGATTAAAATAATTTGTGTAAGCTAATGGGGGAAAAAAAATGTTGCAATTTATTTATCATTGTGTTCTCCTTATTCTTTAGGTCAGGGGTATTTAAACCTGTTCCTGGAGCACCACTGTCATGAGTTTAGCTCCAACCCTAATTACAGTTTTTGCCTATTGCTTACACACTTTTTGCAGAATTTGGCTCATGTCAAAACTCTACACACAATCAGACATAGCACTTGGAGATTAACAACTCGTATCTATGCCAAAATAATGTACTGCAATCAAAACTTAACACTTCTTTCTAAAAATGAAATTCTTGCAACAAAACCACACACACAAGCACCATTTCAATTACTCTTTCATATCACCAGCAACACACTGAGCTTTATTCAATACACTGCAGTCTTTGTTTCTATTTTTAGTCATTTGCTCAGACTCAGTCTTCTGTAAAACTCAAAAGTAGAATTTCTGCAGTAATCAAACAAGGTGTTTTTTTTTTTTTTTTTTTTTTTTTTTTAACAAAAACCAAACATTCTTACAGAAATAAAGAAAAATCGACACAAATCATCAAATTTAGCAACAAAACAAGTCTAAAAAAAAAAAAAATACTGGATAAATTGCTACTGGGGAAAAAAGAACATATGAAGAGTTCAGATGCAAAACCAGCTAAATCCATCTGACGTCTTTCTTTAAAAAATGCATTTTTATCAGGCTCAGATGTATTGGTTTCTATGTAAGTACTGGTACTTCTGATTGGGCTGAGGCTGGTATTTTAGCGAGTTTGAAGAAAAAGTATTTGATGGACGTATAATATGTGTCGAGAGCATTCAATCAGTATCATTATCTCATTTTTGACCGAGATGGCTTTTAGCTGGTTTTGCATCTGAACTCTTCATATACTTGTTTTGTGTGTGTGCATGTGTATGTGTATGTGTGTGTGGTGCGGGGCTGTTTGGGTCTGGCCACAAGACCTCGTCAACATCACAGGCGATGTCCTCGCGGGCTAGGCAATGGGGAAAATATCACCTTGTGTGCTGAATCCACCCTTGGATTGATCCCACCTCAGTGTCTCCGCAGTGTCTCCGCTATTCCATGCGGGCGTGTGGTTGCCGATCATATACTTTCCACTGCCACGCTGAAAAGAATTCCTCGATTGCATTTAGAAACGGGCTGTAAGGGGGCAGGTATAAAACTGTGGAATGGTTATTGTTGTTGACACAACTGCATGTAGTGCATCTAGAATTGCAATGATCTGTCCTGTATTGTAGGGACCTAGAGTGGCATGGTGATGAAGGACTCCTTGGACACTAATTGCAGCACACAAGGTGACATTTCCCCCACACTGGTCAGGGACATTTACAACACCCCTTGGTCCAACTACGTTACGGCCCCGACACCTGGTTTTGGCCTGATTGAAGCCTGCCTCATCCACGTAGATGAAGTCATGTGGCAGTTTGGCGGCATCAAAATCCAGAACTGTCTGTAACAGAAAATATTGAATAGTGTTACTGAAAACACATACAGTAACTACAATGTCTATATCTTCACAAAAGTAGGGGCTGGGTTGGGTCAGTATAGACAAAAACTACAAGCTACAGGCAGGGCAGGTGGCAGCATAAACCCTCATTCCCACATCACAATATATAGTATGTAAAGTGACACATATCTGCACATAATCATGGCACAGATCCTTGACCCTGACACTGTTCCTCTCAAATGGCACGCTGTACAGCTGCTTCATTCTGAAGTTATGTTTCTGTAAGATACAACTTAGTGTAGAAATGCTGACCCTGTTGATATTGTTGAATACATTTCTATCTGCAATTACGCGTTGTTGCAACTCACAAAGTCGGATTGCATTATTTTCTCGCACCATTTCAATGATGGCAAGCTCTTGTTGTTGAGTAAAGAGCCATTCCCTTCCACCTTGAGGAGGTCGTCCAACCATTCTGTTGAAAATGCCACCACAAGATGTAATTGGTTAGGTTCTTTTTCACATACTGTACTTTCAAACTGTACACAGTACTGTAACATCATAATGGTATTCCTTTACATATACTTCACAGCACTACCAATTTTTGTATAGTACAGTTAGTACAGTAATACTGTAATATAATACAGAATCATGTGACACATACAGTAAGTACAGTCTGGAGTAGAAACTTGAAGATATACCTGTTCTCCAGTCGGAATGTCCTTATTATCGATGCTACTGTGTACTGACTGAGGTTAGGGTGGACTCTTTGCCCAGCCTCCCTCATGGACAGGCCATGATTTATCATCATGGTCCACCAGAGTAGCCCTGATGTCATCTGATGCACGTCTCCGCACTGGTCCTCGTCTTTGTCCTTGTCCTCTTCCACGTCGGACTCCTCTCTCTGTTTGTCCTGCTCTTACTCTGACTCTCATTGCCTACATGCTTGCAAAGTTCTCAAAATGGCTTACCTGAGGCCTATTTGTAGTGCTAAGGCTCAGACCGATTGGTGTTCTGTTTTCTGTGATTTCAGGTGTGTATGTAAGTGCCTACAATTGCCAGATGAGTTTTGCTTTTTGAACAGAGTGTTTTCCCAATGATGACAGGTGATTTCGTGTTTGAACAAAGTGTCTAATGTAAGAAAACGTGTGTAGTGTTTTGCAATAAGTGTGTTACAGAATTGTAAACAAAGTGCAAAGCTGACAATGTGTTTAAGCTATGGTTACACTGTGTTTAAGGTATGCTACAAGAAGTTTAGGTATTGAGGCTTTGGTCTAAGCAATTGGTTTTAGTGTGTAAGCAATGGGCAAAAACTGTAAACACACCTGAACCAAAGTAATCAAAGTCTTTAGACTCACTGGAAACTTCCAGGCACGAGTGTTGGAGCTAATGCTGCCTTCACGTACTATCGGAAATTTCATATTTCCCATCGTGATTGCGATCTTGTCGCATTCAAGTGCTTTGCTGTTGGAATGAATAAAATGTAATATTCCATTGGTTAATAACTATAAACAATCACCACACTAGATAGTGAGCTTGCTGACGATTCTGGAATTCTGGTCAAAATACATGTTTATTTCACTGTTTATAAAACATACAACATGCTTCAAATGATTGTTCATTAACAGGCACTAATTAACGACAAGGCGATGTAGTTGTTGTTGAAAAGAAACTTAATAAAGAATATCACTGACAGCAACAAACATTGTCCCCTCCACCATGCTTAAAGTTTATGGCCTGCCTGACCTGGAAATTTATCAAAATAATCTCTGAGTTTCACAGTAGTAAATACAACTTGAGAGGCTGTTCATGTCCAATTTGCAATTAGGAAACTTGTATTTACATTAATTTCAATAGCACATGCAGACAGCATAAAGCCCATTTAGCAGAAACATATTCACAGCCCTTTTATTGGTGTATTAAGAACTACCATCTTTATGATTATGACTGCACACAAAAAGCATAGCTAGATTTCATCAGCCCTGGTGAAAAAAACAGCATATGCTGGTAGGTATGTTTTGATGCTGGGATGCTGGTTAGGTATGTTTTGATGCTGGTTTAAGCAGGTCCTTTGCTGGTTTATGCTGGTCCTTAGCTGGTTTATGCTGGTCCTTTGCTGGTTTATGATGGTCCTTGACCAGCAACATGACCAGCATAAACCAGCAAAGGAGCAGCATAAACCAGCAAAGGACCAGCTTAAACCAGCATCAACACATACCTAACCAGCATCCCAGCATCAAAACATACCTACCGGCATATGCTGTTTTTTTTTTTTTTTCACCAGGGTGAACAAGATATGTGGTTGAAAATAGGGATTGTTGATCACTAAGAAGGACTGTTACCAAACAATATAGAACCACTGCTGTAAAGTGACAGCAAAACTCAATATTTACTTTGAAGAGCCTGTTTCCACAAAAACGGACCACAGAGAACTTCACAAAGCCAACATTCATGAAAGAGCTGCAACTGCTGTTACTTTAATAATTGACAACAATGCAAATAAATAAACTAATAAACAACAATGAAAAGAAAAAAAAAAATATGTAATCATCATATAACCTGGACAGTTGAAGGACTTGTCCACCCTGTTTAGACAAATCACCTGACTTGTTTTGAAGAAAAATGTGAGAAGCAGATTCCCTCCTCCAACCTCTCTGAAGCATGTTCTGATAGATGACATTCAGCTGGAGACTATTCAAATGTTGTGTGAATCTATTCCAAGAAGTTTGGAAGCTATATTAAAGGCAGATGATGGTAAAACAGCTTAAAGGGGTCTTCGGATGCCCATTTTCCACAAGTTGATATGATTCTTTAGGGTCTTAATGAAAAGTCTATAATATACTTTGGTTAAAAATTCTAAATGGTAGTGTAAAACAACACCCTTTTTACCTTGCCAAAATCAGCTCTGCAAAAATCATCCCATTCTGGTCGAGGCTGCTTTAAATGCAAATTGGATTGACGAGCCAGTTTACTTTAGCCGCATTTAGTTGCTAAACTTGCTAACTAGCACATTATTAGGAAAGGAGATCGCTAAGATTCATAAAAAAAAACCTTATACTCACTTCTGCTGTAAGTGACGCTGCATCACGAATGATTCGCGCAAACACAGACGGATATATGTAGATCGGGAGGCACGTTCTATTCATAAACAAATGTTATCCACTGCATCTTCAGCAGCTCAGATGTCGGGAGTAAATGACGACCACTACGTTCATTATTACATCCAGCAACACAACACCTCAATCGCTCAATTCTTGTCTAATTTACATCCCTGCTCCAGCATCAAAACATGGACGCTGGACTGTTACAATTGATCTTAGGTAAGACGCTAATGTCAATCAACTATCGTGGGAGCGGCCTCTGTCGGTGTGACACAACAACGACAGGCATCTGAGAACGGCTCGATTTGAAAAAGTGGATATTATTTTTACAGATTAATTAAAAACCACTGCATGGAGGGAGGGGGGGATAAAGAACCTGAATTAATCTTTTAAAGGTGACATATCCTGAAAATCTGAATTTTTTTGTGTTTAAGTGTGAGGATTGGTCCCCAGTATATCTACCATCCCTGAAAATGCAAAAAAGGAAAGTAAAACATGTTAACTGTTCTGTCTCTGGCTGCACAGATGAGCACAGAACATTATTTTTAGTCCCAGCCTCCAAGGAGACAAGAGAGCAGTGGATTTATTGATTTATTTACTTTATATTATGCTGCTGCCACACAGATCTAATATAAACATGCAGTTTCTTCCCAGCCGTTTACCTTCACAGACATAACTGTTTTTGTAACTTCTGTGTGTCTTAGCATAAACTTCTGTGTGTTTGACAGTTTAAGCGCAATAAGAGATGAAAAATTAATTTAGTACTCGCATGCCATTTAAAAAGACATGAGAACAGCGTGTTTCTGCTTCCACTCAAAACAGGTATTTTCAAAATGATATAATAAATGATCACATAATCATCTATTCAAAACACAAGATCTTAGTGTTATGTAATGAGAACACTGGTTTACCATTATACATAATTATACTGGATACGTTTCAGATCTGCTGAAGAAATGTTACTGTAATACAATATGAATCCATGCTTGACATTGCTATGCAGTTATATCATTGAAATCCTCATCCATGGTGAAGGAGGGTGAGATGCTCATGGGGATGGTGATCATTCACATTCCTCCTCCAAGCAGCAAAAATTCCTCATCTGGGTTGAAGAAAAGGGAGTTTGGTGGAAGATATAGTGTCATGAACCTAGAATGAGTCTGAAACTATTCCCAGACCAGCTGTGCATGATGGGATCTGGAACTGTCCCACACTATAATGTGATATCTTCACCCTGACAGGCCTGCTCAAGAACATTTTAAAAAGCTCATGTTTAGTATTGTATGAGCCAAGAAGTGGTCCATAGTCTACCACACCACCTTCACATATGCCCGCACTGAGTAGTTCAGGCACTTGGACAGCCAATAAGCTTACGTCTATGGCATCTGTTTTTTGCCAGATTTAAACCTGACTCATCAACAAATATATGGTTGTGATGATTCACAGCAGCATCCAGCTCTATCACCCTTTAAAAATAACTTGTTTAGCTTTTTTTAAAGAACAGGGGACATTGTTAGTCTGTTGTGCGCATAACACGACTATCACATACAGTAACACCTCATTGTGTTGTACCTGGATATATTCTAATTTCCTAATCATGTAATTGTTTCACCGGGGCATTGTTTCTCTCAAACGGAATCAGGTACATTTGTTTGACAGAAATGTGGTGGTTTTTCAAAAGGCAGGCATATGTCATTCCTTGCCTGGACTATTTTCACACCAACTTTGACCACCAGCATGTTGTCTCCTGTCAATTCTGAGTGTAAAACAGAGTAACAAAAATGGCAAAATGTATGATAGTTACACTGTGTGCAGTTATTTAACCATTAACTGTATTGTAACAGTACTGTGAATACTTAGCAGAATTATCGGTTTTCTGGGTGAAATGTGCTGTTGATGTGCTGCCCCTGATAAACATTTTGAATGTCTCTTTTATCTAATGGTACCATTTCAGTTCTTGAAGTCTCTACTAACGAACTAAGTGTGTTTGTCTTAGACAACGTGCAAAATGTGCGTTGGGGGTACTCCAGGACCAGGGTTGGGAACCACTGGTCAGCAATAATATCCTGGACTTAATTTGAAACAACAGTACACTGCTGTCTGCATACATTCCTTTGATGCCTAGCTGTCAGTTGTGGCCCATGCCCAGCTCTTCTGTTGAGGCCTATGCCTACCTCTTTGTTGAGATCCATGCTCATCTCTTTGTTGAGGCCAGTGCCCAACTCTTTGTTTAGGCCAATGCCAAGCTCGCTTTTGAGGCCCACACCCACCTCTTTCTTGAGGTACATGCCCAGATCTTTGTTGAGGCCCATGCCCACCTCTTTTTTGAGGTACATACCCAGATCACCTGCCTGTACCTGCCTGTAGCCCTAGTAATTCTGAAGATCTTAATTAGCTTGTTCAGGTGTGTTTGATTAGGGTTTGAACATTACTGGCTCTTTGTCGATGCCCATGCCCATCTCTTTGTTTAGTCTAATGCCAAGCTCTCTTTTGAGGCCTATGCCTACCTCTTTATTTAGGGCCATGCCCAGCTCTTTGTTTAGGCTAATGCCAAGCTCTCTTTTGAGGCCCATGGCCATCTCTTTGTTGAGGCCATTACCCAGCTCTTTGTTTAGGCCAATGCCAAGCTCTCTTTTGATGCCCATGCCCATTTCTTTCTTGAGCTACATGTCCAATTCTTTGTTGAGGCCCATGCCCAGCTCTCTGTTGAGGCCTATGCCCACCTCTTTCTTGAGGTACATGCCCAGATCTTTGTTGAGGCACTTGTCCATCTCTTTGTTTAGTCTAATGCCTAGCTCTCTGTTGAGGCCCATGCCCATCTCTTTGTTTAGTCTAATGTCAAGCTCTCTTTTGAGGCCTATGCCCACCTCTTTGTTGAGGTACATGCCTAGCTCTTTGTTAAGGCCCATGCCTACTTCTTTGTTGAGGTCCATGCCCATCTTATTGTTGAGGCCAATGCCCAGATCTTTGTTTAGGCTAATGCCAAGCTCTCTTTTGAGGCCCATGCCCACCTCTTTCTTGAGGTACATGCCAAGATCTTTGTTGAGGCCCCTTGTCTACCTCTTTGTCGAGGTCCATGCCCGTCTCTCTGGTGCAGCCCATGCCCATCTCTTTGTTTAGACCTGCAGAGTTTTGTTCCAACCCTGAAAAAAAAAAAAAATCACCTGCCTGTAGCTCTAGTAATTCTGAAGACATTAATTAGCTTGTTCAGGTGTGTTTGATTAGGGTTTGAACTCTGCAGGTCATCGGCACTCCAGGACTGAAGTTGCCTGGTTTAGGCTCATGCCAAGCACTCTTTTGAGGCCCATGTTCAACTCTTTGTTAAGGCCCATTCCCAGCTCTTTGTTGATGCCCATGCCCATCTCTTTGTTGAGGCCCATGCCCACCTCTCTGTTTAGGCATAGGTTTTTTGTTGATGCATATGCCTACCTCTTTGTTAAGGTCCATGCCCATCTCTCTGTTGAGGCCAATGCCCACTTCTCTGTTGAGGCTCATGCCCATCTCTTTGTTGGGGCCCATGCCAAGCTCCCTTTTGAGGCCCTTGCATACCTCTTTGTTGAGGCTAATGCCAAGCTCTGTTTTGAGACCCCTCTTTGTTGATGTACATGCCCACATTTTTGTTGAGGCCAATGACCACCTTTTTTGAGGTCCATGCCCAGCTCTCTGTTAATTTCCATGCCCATCTTATATGCAATTGGGATTGGTCTATTCTGATTGAAAATAAATAAAACAATCTGTAAACTATACAAAACTATACAATATATCAAAATCTATAATCATACCAATTGGTGGACAATTAAGATGAGTTGGAGTAAATGCCAGAGTAACTGAATGAGAAGGAATGCAAATGAAAAGTTTGATAGTGACAGCATTACGAAAGGCAGTACGTTATAGTGTATATTTCTAGTACTACCAGTAATTTGTTTTATTATTTGATGTCTTTACAAATAAAAATGTCACAATGCAAGCCTTTCTACACAAATGTTCGAACGGTACTATTGAACACCTGCAGCATGTTGCATGAAGCTAGCTAACTCTGAGTTGCAGAGTAGGTTTGGAATCAACAAATCCACAGTTATACATACACTATTACTATGACTTTTCCCTTAATAAATAGTAGGATTAGGGATGTAGAATAAGGTCATGTAGAACAAGGCATTAATATGTGGTTAATTAGTACTAATAAATGGCTTATATTCTAGTAATATGCATGCTAATACACAACTAATTAAGAAACTGTAAAATAAAGTGTTACCACAATTTTATAATAGAAAATGAATAAATAAATAAATAAATAAATAAATAAGAAAAAGAAGAAAAGAAAGAAAGAAAGAAATAACAAGAAAGAAAGAAAGAAAGAATGAATGAATAAATTAATGAAAGACAGCAAAATGAAAAAAACTGTGTGCTCAAACTAATCTCAATCTAAAATTAAAACTGGCTTTGTGCAATAGGCTTCTGCGAATTCACTAATGAGTTCCACATGCTTATTCTGGTTAACCACCTGCTGAACTCAAAACACCAAACTATATGTTGTCACAAAGCATCATACCAGCACACCATCCTGAAATGCAGAAACCCAAAGGAGAAACATATGAATAGAGAAAGAATCATTCAGCTGGCCTTCAAAGCCCCATGTTGGATCCAACTGAAGGAATTAGATGCGAGAAAGGTGGTCAAGCTTTAAAATATTTTTCTGCTGTCAGGTTTTAGCCTGCAGAGGCAGCTATAAATACTCATGTTACTATCTAAAGATGTGCCTTTACTTACATTTTCTGTGTTCCGTGTATATAAATTACAGTGGTGATGCACATACTGTAGCTACAAAAACATTTTAGCATGTTGTTCTATTTTGTACAGCAGTCATGTTGCAGTAACACATTTTATTCAGTAAAATAAATGAAAAGGTAAGGGTTGATATTTTGAAAATGGTAAACCTAAGGCCAGTGCACACCCCCTTTCCTGACTGTTAATATATTCGGATCCATTCAGAATCACCACATAAACTAAGTGCCGGTACGGATGCAAAATTACAGCAACATTTTACAGTTGTTGGCTGTTTTTCTTATAATACAGCATATTGCTGTCAATGGCAATGCACTCTGGGGTCATGTGGTGGTTTGACACAAACGTACTGTCGGGCATTCACCACAGCCACCTCCATCTGCCACGTCACCAGTAGCACCGCTCACTCGTTCATCTTCCCCTGAGTTCTAATCACCTGCATCTGATCCTCGTTAGCCACGCCCTATATAAGGACACTCTTCTCAGTTTCCCCTTGTTGGGTCTACCGTTCACACCCCTGACGACAGCTCCTGACCTCATGCTTTTCCCCCTCATCAAACTCTCCTGTGCTCACTGGTTTCTACGTGGCTTTCCCAGGTGGACTATCATCTCCACATCTATGCAAGGACAGTCAGCTAAGATTTACTAATTACCGATTTGACTTGATTTATGTGATCTCCAACTCTGTTAATAAAACTCTGGTTTGGTTTGCCACTCACCTCTCGTCTCCTCCATGTGTGTGTGTGACAGAATACCCGACCGACAACAAACATGAGCACCGAGACACCAGCTGCATTCGATCCTCTCACTGAGTTGCTGAATGCCTTTAAAGCGGCTCTACGACCAACACCATCTGCCTCAGGATGTCCCATGGCCATGCCAGCCACATTTGCTGGTGAGGCGGCTGAGTGTAACATTTTTGTGCTTCAAGTCAACTTGTATATCCAAATGCAACCACAACAGTTTCCCTCGGAGAATGCGAAGGTCACTTTTCTCATATCCTTCCTCTCCGGTAAGGCCCTGCAATGGGCAAAAGCAATTTGGAATTCTAATAACCCAATCATTAACTCCTATGAACAATTTACCAGTCATTTCTCTGAGGTTTTCAGCACAGCTACTGGCACTCTCACTACCTCCGATCAGTTGTTCCGCCTTCAACAGGGGACTTCTTCGGTCAATGAATACACTCTTCACTTCCGCACGCTGCGCCAGCTAGTGGCTGAAATGAAGTTGCGCTGCTGGGCGCTTATCGGCAAGGACTCAATTCAGAAATTCACACCGCCATGGCTCTATACGATGACAGCATTGGACTGGAATCCTTCTTACAGCGAACAATGAGAGTTTCCCAGCGACTAGCCGCCTGCCAGCCACCGGTAACCACTCCTCAGCCTGCCTCGATGGCTGCTAGCTTTCCAGTACCAGAACCCATGCAAGTTAATACCACTCGTCTCTCACGCACTGAACGGAATCACCGCATCACATTAGGCTTATGCCTATACTGTGGACAACATGGACATCATATCCGTGCCTGCCCCATCAGACCCCCACGCCCGGTGGTGAGTACCATTCAATCCGAAGTTGAAACTGCCAGCCTCACACTATTACCAGTCACTCTGCATACTGCTGATTATTCTCTCTCTGTTTCCGCTCTGGTTGACTCAGGCTCCTCCAGCAACTTCATCTCCCAGGAATGTCTAAACCAACTCCAACTCTCCCATCGTCGCCACTTCCAAGTTTACTCTGTGAAGACAATTCAGGGAAAACCACTCAGGCATGGGAAAGTACGTCATTCATCACCCTACATCATCCTACAAGTCGGATTATTTCATAAGGAGGAAATACAGTTTCTGGTACTGGAGGAGTCCACTGTGAGCATCATCCTGGGATGCCCTTGGCTTTGTTGTCATTGTCCCGAACTCCGCTGGGATCCCTGTGATGTCACTCATTGGAGCAAACAGTGTCACACTCAATGTCTATCCAACTTACCTCACCCTCGACCCGTT
The DNA here is from genome assembly GCF_022985175.1 of Labeo rohita. NCBI lineage: Eukaryota > Metazoa > Chordata > Actinopteri > Cypriniformes > Cyprinidae > Labeo > Labeo rohita. The sequence continues at coordinate 4,089,053 of NC_066873.1, read as the reverse complement.
CCAGCTCTGGTGGCATCTACCCACGTGGAGAGTCCTGAACCAGCTTTCACTCCTGAAATCCCAGCAATAAGCAAGCAGCCACCCATCTTCCACTTCATCGGCCATGGGACTGTGCCATCGAGTTGCTGCCTGGAGCTTAACTACCCAAGGGACGTGTCTACCTTCTGTCCATCCCGGAGCGCCAGGCGATGGAGGAATACATCACGGAGGCTCTAAATCAAGGATTTATTCAACCATCTACCTCGTCGGCCGCTTCGAGTTTCTTCTTCGTGGGTAAGAAGGATGGAGGTTTACGTCCCTGCATAGATTACTGGCAACTCAACTCCCAGATCCTCCAACAACCCTATCCTCTCCCCCTGGTCCCTGCCGCCCTCAGGGAGCTTCGTGGAGCCAGGGTCTTCACGAAGCTGGACCTGCGGAGTGCCTACAACCTCGTTCATATTCTTGCAGGAGACGAATGGAAGACAGCCTTTGTAACACCCACGGCGCACTATGAATACCGGGTCATGCCGTACGGCTTATCCATCAGTCCTTCCGTCTTCCAAACGTTTATGAACGAGGTGTTCCGGCAGTTCCTCCATCGTTCGTCATTGTCTACATTGATGATATTCTGATTTACTCCCGGGAACATGGCCGAACATTGCCAGCACGTCCAGCAGGTCCTACACAAACTCCGCAAACACAGTCTGTATCTCAAACTGGAGAAATGTAAGTTCCACCAACCACCAGTACAATTCCTGGGTTATGTCATCAGTGCCGAGGGTGTGCAAATGGACCAGGGGAAGTCAACGCCATTCAGGAATGGCTTCAACCCTGCAGTATAAAGGAACTCCAACATTTTCTGGGTTTTTCCAATTTCTACCGTCGCTTCATCAAGGACTACAGCTCCATTACAGCTCCGCTTCACACGCTTTAACTTCAAGATTACATACCGACCTGGTTCCAAGAATGTCACTGCGGATGCCCTCTCTCGTCAGTTCTCCTCCGACTCCCCCTCTGAGCCAGAACCCATAATTCCACCAAACCTAATTGTCAGCCCCATCATCTGGAATCAAGATCAGCACGCCACTCTCCAGGAGCCCACTCCGACGGAATGCCCAGAGGGGAAGATCTATGTTCCCCGCTCCCAGCGTCAAACGCTTCTGGGCACAGCTCACCAGTCTCCGGGCTCTGGACATCAAGGCAGCAACCGGACCCCCTTGCTCCTTCAGACTCATTACTGGTGGACCAGTATGTGCCGAGATACCATAAGGTACGTCCAGAGCTGCTCTGTCTGTGCTATGTCTAACTCTCCCCTCCAACTACCCACAGGAAAACTGGTACCATTACCCATTCCAGAGAGGCCCTGGTCCCATCTTGGAATCGACTTCGTGACCGACCTCCCCAACTCGGAAGGTAACACATGTGTGCTGGTCATTGTTGATCGATTTTCTAAATCATGCAAATTTCTCCCCCTGAAAGGATTACCTACAGCGCTGGAGACTGGCGAACATCTCTTCCAGCAGGTGTTTCGTCACTTTGACCTTCTGGAGGAGATTGTGTGCCCTCAATTCATCTCCCATGTCTGGAAAGCTTTCTTTAAGCTACTTGGTGTCTCAGTTAACTTGTCTTCCGGTTATCACCCACAGACCAATGGCCAGACAGAGAGAAAGATCCAAGAGCGGGGACGTTACCTCCGGGCATACTGTCACGAGGACCAACACAGCTGGAGCAGGTTCCTCCCATGGGCCGAGTACGCACAGAATTCCCTCTGCCTCTGCTAAAGCGGAACCTCCTTCTCCAGAAGTCGTGGACCAACCTTCCATCTATACGGTCCACGAGATCTTGGACTCACGGTGTTGGAAACCAGAAGAATGATCCTGGGTGCCCAGAGATAATGTGCTCGACCCTACTCTCCTACTGGACTTCCATCGCGACCACCCGGATCGTCCTGCCCCTCACAGTCGTGGTCGTCCTCGGCGTCGTGTTAGGGCGTCGGGAGCCGCCCCTGGAGGAGGGGGTAGTGTCAGGCATTCACCACAGCCACCTCCATCTGCCACGTCCCCAGTAGCACCGCCCACTCGTTCATCTTCCCCTGAGTTCTAATCACCTGCATCTGATCCTCGTTAGCCACGCCCTATATAAGGACACTCTTCTCAGTTTCCCCTTGTCGGGTCTACCGTTCACACCCCTGATGACAGCTCCTGACCTCATGCTTTTCCCCTCATCAAACTCTCCTGTGCTCACTGGTTTCTACGTGGCTTTCCCAGCTGGACTATCATCTCCACATCTATGCAAGGACAGTCAGCTAAGATTTACTAATTATCGTTTTGACTTGATTTATGTGATCTCCAACTCTGTTAATAAAATTCTGGTTTGGTTTGCCACTCACCTCTCGTCTCCTCCATGTGTGTGTGTGTATGACACGTACAGCATAATGCTGTAAATTTCAAATCTACAGAGGCGGGATTTTCTTCAACGGTCGATATTCGGGAGTGGCAAGAAGAACGATTCACAGCTGTGGTAAGTGACTTTTTTTCAGTTTTTATTTTTCATGTTTCGTAACCGCAGTAGTATATTAAGGTGTCTACATTCACGGTAACTGCACATTAACGAATCCTCCTTCCGCAGGGTGCGAGGGAGATTTGTGCCGGGTTTAAGCAGCGTGCTCGCAGGAGGATTTGACACTTTCCCCGGCCTTATAGCACCTATAGGCGGAACATCTCTGGCTTTCTACGTTAAGAATTACACACTTCACTGACAACAGTTGTGATTCACGGGAACGTTGTGTTGTTCAGCACACTTTCTCGTGATTATTTTATTATGTAAATAAAATTTGCACAGGTAGTCATCTCTTAACACGGTCGCCGAAATGAAACGTGTGATGTTACTAAAGGCTCGCAACTCGTGGTCAGTCACTCACGGAGGATCAGTGTGTGTCACGTAAACTGAACGGTGCTGTTAAAGTGGTTAAAGTAAGCAGCAAGATGTGCCAGGACCTTTGATAACTTGCTAATTCGCTTACCTTACCAGGAGGAGATTTGGAGTTCATTCAAAGGTTCATTCTAAAAATTTGAATACCTGAATTTTACATGTAGATATGTTAGAAGTTGTTTCTCAACTCCTGAAGAGAGACGATTTTTTTAATGAAGAATGATTCAGATGTCTCGAAAGCTTAAACTAATTTTTTTTAAGAGGAACAAAGAAGTTGAAAGGAAAAGTGCCATCTAAAACGACAGGGCAAATGGTACAGAAAAAAAACGGTTGAAGTGAACCCAAGTTGCCACTCTTCTTTACAAAGTGAAGGATTTTCAGTGGAATATCCGAAATGTAAGAAGTACACACACACCAAGATCGCCTTTTTCCTTTTATTATGTTCTTTTATTATCTACACTGGTGTTCAAAAGTTTTGGATTAGTAAGATTTTTTTATGTTTCTCATGAAATAAGTCTCTTCTGCTCATCAAGGCTGCATTTAATTGATAAAAAAATACAGAAAAAAAAATAATGTTGTGAAATATTACTACAATTTATTTTTTTTCTTTCTATTTTAATATACTTTAAAATGTAATTTATTTCTGAATTTTCAGCATCATTACTCTAATCTTCTCATTACTCCAGTGTCACGTTATCCTTTAGAAATCATTGTAATATGCTGATTTATTATCAATTTTAGAAACAGTTTTTTAGAAACAGCTTTTTTTTTTTGTTTGTTTGTTTGTTTTTTTTGTTTGTAAGACATATTGTTAGATAAGATTTCTATTTTAAACTGCTGATCGTATTTTTGTTTAAATAAATGCAGGCTTGATGAGCATTATGATTTTTTTTTTTAAGAACATTAAAACTCATATTGATCTCGTAAACATTTTAACAGCAGGTTATCTGTATCTAGCTGTAACAATCCTCACTCTATCTGTCTTTGACTCTATCTGTCATCCCTCTGTCTGTATCTGACTGTATAATTGTTTTGTAAAATATCTAATGTATTTCCCATTGTTTGTCATTGTCATTATCATTGTTTTATATTGTTTTTTTTCTTTAGTATTTTTAGCTACTCTTTGCATCATGGGATGGGGCAGCATCTGAAGCTGAACTGTTTTCCTTTTCTGATCAGAAGTTTTGTTGGACTCACTTGGGATCTTGTTGTTTGGCCATGTTGGAATGTTCATGACGCTCTCCACTCAAATTTAAAAGCTGCTGTCAGTTATTGATGATTTGATGATATACTCGCGGCTTGATTGGACTCTTGTCGTCAGAAAGCGGTAATACTTTCAGTTTTACGGACGTTACCATTTTTGATATAGCTTTGGTCTCTGTTGCTATGGTTACTTGTAAGAAATACAGGCTTGCACATTCATACAGACAGTATTTGAAAAGCGACTGTAAGCTGCTGTGTGAACGGGACATTTCGAGACTCACACCTGTAAGTAAATGTGGTTGTCAATCCCAAAAACTGACAGTGTGAACGTAGCCATATACTGCATATATAGAATACACAAATTAAAGTAGTTTACTGTAAAAAAAAAAAAAAAAAAAAACAAAACAAAACAAAACAAAACAAACACACAAAAACAAAAAAAAAAAAAAAAACAGCAATGTAAAAAATACAGTTATTTGCTGTAATCAGGAAATACAGGATAATGCTGGAAATTAACAATTAACTGGCTGGCAACTCTGCTGCCAGCATTTTACTGTATAATTTACAGGAATTTTTTTACAGTGTAGTATTATATTAATATATTCATATTTTGTTCATATGTTGGTCTATTCAGGTTTTGTGTAAAAATGTTTTTATTTATTGATATTTCGGCTTTAGATAAACCCTGTGAGGTACAAAGCATTAACATTTACTGAGCACTTCAAATTCTCAGAGTGTGCCAGTAGATTACAGCTCTGTCACGTTCGCTTCATAATCTCCCTTTCTGACAAAGTGGGATGTTTATCCTTGCTTGGTTCAGATTATGATTTTTTTTTTTATACAGGGACTCAATTGGGTGGGTGATTATTTTGATGCTTTCTATGTGATTATTTTGATTCACAGATGGATTTGATATCTTTCACAGGGATTTTAGTTCTAAATATAGACTGATATTTCAAATTACTATAAAAGGACTGAAGACTCAGAAGTGCATTTAGCAGTTGGAGGTCATGGCACTTTATGATTGTAGGCGGTTGATCATGACACCACTGCCAGCTTGCATCTCAATTATAACGTCCCTAGAATTTACTTGCTAAAAGCTAAATGAAATCCAATATTTGCTTCTTAATAATTTCGGAGTGCCGATACCAAAAAATAGTGTCTGTTTTTGTTTATAACATGTCACACTTTCTCACAAAATATATGAATTTTGAAGCATTTTCTTTGACAAAAAGTATATTATCCTTTAATCACTGACATGATTTCTGTCTTCCTTTATGCCAGATTACTGTTTTTTTTTTTTTTTTAATTCTCAGATTGTCAGATGTATGACATTATTTTATGCCTAATTCTGATTTTAAGGTTAGAATTATGAACAGTGACCGAAGAAAAAGCAAACGTAAGATGGATTTTTTGTCCTACATCTGTGGGTGTTTTACTACATCAAAACAGGCACAGAATATTACAGCTTAATTAGCTTACTAACTCTATTTACACTAACTCCTCCCACCAACGTGTGATTGGACTAGTCAACACTACAAAAGACGCTCATCACAAACCAGTCCTAGTGGAATAGATTATAAAGTGTGTGTTGTTTTTATCACAATCGACGTGGGTTCGAATTCGTGTTTTGCTGAACTTTTTTTTCTCCTTTTTCAAATCAGATGTCACATCGGTGAGGCATGTATTTTCAATAAATAAAGTATTGGGTAGGGTTAGGGTAGGTGTAAGAAGGTAATTTATTTTCCCAATAAGGTGGCATCCATTTAATAATTTGAATTAAGGTTAGAATTATAACTGAATAAAACTGTGCTCATAAATGGCTGTTGAGATAGTATTCTATATTTCAATATTTAATGTTCATACACTTATTTAGTGAGCATGTAATAATCAGGGTGACTGCACATTATCCTTTATGTTCACATTGTTTTGACATTCATCTTAGCTAAAAGTCAAGTGCTAGGAGTTCATAACAGTAAAGCTAATAAAATATATAAACTCAAATCAATATTTTATATCAAAATTATTTACATATGTAGCAAATATCTGTGTAAAAACTGTACATAATGTGCAGTTAGTTGGTTGATAAGAGAGAGAGAACCATCCACTTTCATGTAATCAGGGTTTATTTTGCAATAACAACGATTTCACACTGCCTACATTTTTTCTTTATCTACTTTCCTCTCCATTATATACTTTTTACCATGTTAATATCCATTCCCCAGATTCCTCCTATTTGATATTCTTTTCACCTAGCATACCTCACCATGTGCCTGCCCTAGACACAACACTGTCGAACCTGCTTGACCTTGAAACAACACAAATGCATTGAAGAAATGAGAGCAGAGGCTCTTGTGCTCCATCTCTCACAGGCTTCACTCTCAACCCCAAAAGCAAGCTCACCAGCGGGAGATAAAAATAGGCGGCGAGCATTGTGACTGCTCTGCAGCTGAGCTTTATTTAGATGTAAGTAGGGCAGATACAGATCTTAGAAAGATAAATGAAGGGTGTGCTACATCAGACAGGTTAGCTGCTTAGAGTGGGAACTGACAGGACGAGAGAAGCATCATTTATCTTCTGTAATTTAACAGGTGGAAGAGGCATCAAGGATTCACTCAGAGTTAAAGGGTGGCTGACTGATTTATTGCTGAGTTTAAGATCAGCTTTTCAGTTCAAACACAACATGTCTTTGTGTAGACAGTTCTTTGCACTGATCTGTGTGATTATTAGTCAAAGGACTTGATTTATAACCACAAAACTCAACAATTTTAGCAATGAAAAAAAAAGTGAGGCTGAAAAATTGTGTATCCTATTTCAGGCAGCAGTTTTTTTATTATGAAACACCCATTTTTTCCCCCTTGAGGTTTCCTTTCCCTTAAGTTAAGTCTAAATGTAATAATAAACTATATTTTCCACCTAATCACTCATGGCCCTCTCACTAAAAAGCTCAGAGTTATGGTTGTTTTCTCTTCTCTGGGACCTCTGCCAGTGAGGACCTCTGTTAATCAAGTCCATTATTAACCTGTGCACAACATTCTTAATTTACATGTACAATAGTATTATTAATAGGAATTTGGTCATGTAAAAATGTTAATATAATTGCAAATACTTACTGAAACAAAAATAGGTTTGTAGAAATCTGACACAACAGCTGCCTTTTTTAGATGTGAACATCTCTCTTTTTTGACATTGATTGTGAAGGAATATTCTTGTATTGTGAAAAAGAAATTAATTTAAATAATACGAATTTGGGGATGAAAATGTGCACAACAATGCAACAATTCTTAAATTCTAAAGAATAATATGTTTTCCTATGGTTTTAACATGAAATATGACCTAGACATTTGAGATTCACCCAGTTATACAATTTATTATTATTATTATTATTATTATTATTATTATTATTATTGTATTATTATTATTTTATTGAACTGAATTGATATTCTCACCATTCATTTCAAATTTGGTATGACTTATTTTCCTCTGGTCTAATTTCCATTCAAATTTCTCCTTGACAGAGGTGTATCTACAGTAAATGCATACTATACAGGGTAAATATTGATATTACACACCACAGATATTATGAATCATATGACGAATACCCCATATGTATATTAGACAACATAAGGAATACGGCTTCTATTTTTAGAACCACGCTAGTCTTGTGGATTTTACATAGTCCAGTTTTGTGGCTGGGCAGTCTTCACAGCCACATGTGCAGAATACGAAATGATTGTGATGAGTCATTCCACTGCAGATCCTTATGCTTCTGCTTGGGTCTGCTGGCCGACGTCAAGGACTGGGTGTGGATGGAGAAGTCAGACAATATGTTATGCACATGGTGAGGAAAAAAAAAAAAAATAACTTTTTGAATCAAAGGTTGCCATATTAAAGTATTGTTTAATATCAAAGGTCAAAGTTTGTGTTTTGGGATGGCTAAGTAAGATTCCTCACCTTAACACTGTGTTCTGGGAGCTGCTTTGTTGAAAATGTATAACAGGCCCTCTGGAAATTTAAGGTAGATATATAAATAGACACCATTATTGGTGCAATTACTGATTATTATATTTTAAAGATTCATCTTTGGTTTGTTTAAAATCCAGGACGACATGTAATTTGTGTTCATTAAAACAGTCAGCACTATTTTTAAAAGCGATCAAAGGCATTGAAATATTTGAACTAAAATACTAAAAATAAGCCTCAATCCCTAAATCTCTTTTCTGGGTTGGTGTTGCATTTTAATAATGGGCACGTGTGCACTGGACTGTGTGGCAGCTGTACTCTTTCTGAATAGGCCTTAATTTAGAGCAAGACCCAAACAGATGTGACAAAAAGCCACAGCTAAATAAAAGCAGCATTAGCATGAACATTCTACCATTGTTTTGTATTAAAAATGACTACTAACATTTCTCTTTTTTGGTCATTTTTTTAAAGTTAACAATAAGGAATTAAGCAAAGAACTTTCCAGAAATTAAAATAAATAATAATAAAAAAAATAAATAAAAGAATTCCCCCAGCAATAATCCAGTTGTGCATTTTGGTGGTATTTATTTGTTCTGTGAGCTTGAGTCATTCTGCTGTCTACAGGATTGGAGAACTGGAAATGCCTTCATGTCACACAAAAGCAAACTTATCTCCTCATGACGTGTGAATCCGATGGAGGAAGTCTGTATCCTGAAATAAACTGAGGGATTTTCTTATCTGTACTGGTAGCCACACAAACCACTCTAAGAGCAAGAAACTGACTTCCAATACACAGTGTATATGTCCAATAGATTACAAGTGGGAAGAAAAACCCTGAATATGAATATTTGTGGCTGGTTTTATGCATTAAATGTATCATACGTTTATGTAAGAAATAATTGCCATGACACAACATTTTTGACATGTGGGACTTGATGCACCATGCAGTTGAACCAAATTACTGGCTTATCACCATAGCGGATATTGGCAGGTGGAGCAAAATCCAAGGCCAGACCAGAGACTTCCTCACTATAAGCCAGGGGATCCGGCAGTTCTGGGTCATGCCCTTTGGTCTCTGTAAGATTCTTGCCATTTTCGAAAGACCAATTGGGACCAGTTAAGATGAACCAATGTGTTCCTACCTGCCACAGATTTTATAGGAGCCCTGTACAATCTTTAGGCAGTCTTCCAGGTTTCTTTTACCCAAAGAAGTGTAGCTTACTACAACAGGACACTATGTTCCTGGGGCATGTGGTTGAGACAGATGGTGTGACATCTGACCCTGGGATGGGTTGCAGCAGTTTCCTGGGACTGGCTTCATGTTAAAGGCGTTTCTTTTTATCTTGGAAAGCAGCCATTATGTTTGTGGGACAAGGCTAATTTACTCTGTTCAGAGAGGAGCTCAGGGTAGTAGAAGAGTTTACAATATTCTGAATGTTTAGGAAGGTATTCGGCTTACTAGATTACAATGCTGGGTAGATCACTCACAAATAACCCTGAACAGAATATATATATATATATATATATATATATATTCATTCTCATTTGCTGGAGCACCTCAAAAAGCCTAAAATGATTTACTGTCCATAAAAAGATAGCAATTTTAAGAGCAATGTCTACTCTTCATTTAATGTCCAAAAATGAGACTGTAGAGAACTTAATCAACGGAAGTTTAAGTATGATTTTTGCACTCTGTTGCATAACTCTCAATGTGGATAAAGATGTGCAACAAGATGAGCTTTTGCGCTATGAGCTTGTAGATATACACCTAAAGGAAAATGATGAACGGAATGAAAAAATAGTTTGCAGCATCAAAACTCACTCACATTTTACATATTTCTTATTCAGCTGTGCAATAAGTAATCCAACAAATAAATCCAATTTTAATTCTGTCAGAGCCCCTTGTTCTATCCATTGAGATTTGGACCCCACCCAGTGTCCTTGTTAGGCAGCGGTCCTACAGAGCTCCTGTAGCCCGTCGACAGGCCATTGAGGTAGAGGTGCAGAAGATGCTCCGCCTAGGGGTCACTGAACCAGCCCAGCCCAGTTGTGTTGGTACCAAAGCCCAATGGCACATTTCGCTTCTGATTGAGAGGCTAGAATAAAAAAAAAAAGGCAGCAGCAGGTCAGGTTGCCAGATCCCAAGCAAAAGACCGCTTTCAACACTCCTTCAGGGCACTGGCATTACCGGGTCCTTCCTTTTGGCCTGCATGGGGCACCGGAACTTGATGGATGTGGTTCTGAGGCCCCACCAACAGTATGCTGCTGCATATCTTGATGATGTAGTCATCCAGTCTAAGAGCTAGGAAGACCATCTGACTCGGCTAAGGAAGATGCTGTCAACACTGCGACGGGCTGGACTGACTGCCAACCCCCAGAAATGCCACCCGGGTCTCTCTGAGGCACGTTTCTTTGTGGTACCAAATTGGCCGAGGCCTCATCCTCCTGCAGGAAGAAAAAGTGAAAGCAATCCATGAATGTCCCCGGCCCATATCTTAGAAACAGGTACGTGCCTTTCTGGGGTTGGCAGGGTACTACCACTCTTTCATACCGGGCTTCTCCTCTTTGGCTTCTCCTCTCATAGACCTAAAAAAGAAAGGCCAGCCTGACAAGGTGCAGTAGAGCCCAGTGGCAATGTTCCCAGAGGAAATGTTACAAACCCTAAAAGCAGCTATTTCTTCCTCCCCAGTACTCCAAACTCCTTACTTCTCTCAACCCTTCACTCTCCAGACTGACACCTCTGATACCAGTCTAGGAGCAGTCTTTTACCAGACTATCAATGGAGAAGAACATCCGGTGACATACATCAGCTGAAAGCTTACACCTCGGAGACCAAGTACACAGCAGTAGAAAAGGAAGTACTGGCTATAAAGTGGGCCATCCTGGAGCTCTGCTACTACCTCCTAGGGCGCTCTTTCACCATGGTAACCGAACATGTGCCACTCCAATGGATGTCAGAAGAGAAGGAAACCAACGCGAGGGTTACCAGATGGTTCCTAGCGTTCCAGGATTTCCACTTTAAAGTAAAACACTGGGCTGGCGCTTCCCATGTTTTAAGGCTGGTTAGGTCTATCAAGGGTCATTCCCAGCCTCCCACCCCTAACATGTGCCCTTACTTACAGGACATCTGGGGGGTAGCGGACTGTCATTGTCTCAACATCAGTCGCCCCTGGCAACACACACAGAGCAGCTGGCCATCAATCAACTCACACACCTTACAGCAATCTCTCACTTACCAGCAGGACCACATACAGGTGCATCTCAATAAATTTGAATGTCATGGAAAGGTTCATTTATTTCAGTAATTCAACTCAAATTGTGAAACTCATGTATTAAATGAATTCAATTCACACAGACTGAAGTAGTTTAAGTCCTTGGTTCTTTTAATTGTGATGATTTTGGCTCACATTTAACAAAAACCCACCAATTCACTGTCTCAACAAATTAGAATATGGTGACATGCCAATCAGCTAATCAACTCAAAGCACCTGCAAAGCTTTCCTGAGTCTTCAAAATGGTCTCTCAGTTTGGTTCACAAGGCTACACAATCATGGGAAAGACTGCTAATCATTGACAGCCTTCACAAGGAGGGTAAGCCACAAATATTCATTGCCAAAGAAGCTGGCTGTTTACAGAGTGCTGTATCCAAGCATGTTAACAGAAAGTTGAGTGGAAGGAAAAAGTGTGCAAGAAAAAGATGCACAACCAACCGAGAGAACCACAGCCTTGAGAGGCTTGTCAAGCAATTTGGGTGAACTTTACAAGGAATGGACTGAGGCAAGTTTTGTATTTCATTTGGAAATCAAGGTCCTAGAGTCTGGAGGAAGGGTGGAGAAGCTCATAGCCCAAGTTGCTTGAAGTCCAGTGTTAAGTTTCCACAGTCTGTGATGATTTGGGGTGCAATGTCATCTGCTGGTGTTGGTCCACTGTGTTTTTTTGAAAACCAAAGTCACTGCACATGTTTACCAAGAAATTTTAGAGCACTTCATGCTTCCTTCTGCTGACCAGCTTTTTAAAGATGCTGTTCTAATTTTCCCGCAGGATTTGGCACCTGCCCACACTGCCAAAAGCACCAAAAGTTGGTTAAATGACCATGGTGTTGGTGTGCTTGACTGGCCAGTAAACTCACCAGACCTGAACCCCATAGAGAATCTATGGGGTATTGTCAAAAGGAAAATGAGAAACAAGAGACCAACAAATGCAGATGAGCTGAAGGCCACTGTCAAAGAAATCTGGGCTTCCAAACCACCTCAGCAGTGCCACAGACTGATCACCTCCATGCCACACCAAACTGAGGCAGTAATTAAAGCAAAAGGAGCCTCTACCAAGTATTGAGTACATATACTGTAAATGAACATACTTTCCAGAAGGCCAACAATTTACATTTTTTTTTTTTAATTTGGTCTTATGAAGTCTTCTAATTTGTTGAGATAGTGAATTGGTGAGTTTCTGTTAAATGTGAGCCAAAATCATCACAATTAAAAGAACTGACTTAAAGACTTAAACTACTTCAGTCTGTGTGCATTGAATTTATTTAATACACAAGTTTCACAATTTGAGTTGAATTACTGAAATAAATGAACTTTTCCACAACATTCTAATTTATTGAGATGCACCTGTAAATACCAGTGGAGGCACAAGAAGGCAGGGTTTGCTCTCCAAGACATTCGCTAATGTCCGTATGCCTTCTGTTTGCCTTTTCTCCTTACAGAGAGTGATGAGGAAGAACCTGGAAGAATTGAGAAAGCATCACCCTTGTTCTCTGCTGTCTGGCTGAAGTTTGTCATCTTCAATCCACTTTCTCCTGCATTCTTACAGCAGAAGTACAAGAGCCCAACTGTTCGTTTATTCTCACTATTGCACAAGAAATAAACACACCCACTGGGGTTGAACGAGTTGCGTGTCTACACTCCTCTTTCCGACCTGCCCCTACTACAAAGTGAATTCAGCTTGCAATTTTAAGTCTTACGCCCACTTGATCAAGACCTTGAAACTCTTGAAAAGGAGGATGTATACATTGAAGAATTAGAAGACTGAGTGAAAGGAATAGTTATTTTTGTGTTAACACAATAAATATGTTATTTAAAATATGTTATTTAATGTCATTTAAAAGTGTTTCCTTATTTCACATTGGACTCTGAACACCATTACACTGAGCACTATCCACAGGTCATAAAAATGTATGGACCACGAAAAGATGTGTAAACAGTGCACTTTGAAGGAAAACACACATTCTTCAAATAGGAAGGTGCATGATGCCAGAAACTTCAAAAATTTGTCATCAAAGACTGGGTTACTATGTTGACTCACCCTCATTTTTCAGTTCAGAACACTGTCCTATCAGCATCATCTGTGAGCACTGAAAGAATTGAGTACACTCTAGAAATAGTTGTATCTGTTGGTACTTGTGGGGGCCTACCTGATTTTAGACCAATTTACAAATTCTCATCATTAACAGTAATGTTCTGTTTGTCTGTCAAGATCCAACATGTTGGTACATTACAGTTGTGGTCAGAATTTTGCCCCACTTGGTAAATATGAGCAAAGAAGGCTGTGAACTTTTGTGAGATTTGCGATAAACTCTCAGAAACAATATACAGTTTTACAACTTACCCAGATAAGGGAAGTTTTAAGAATGTTGCTGCTGCTCTGAAAAAAACTCCCTTGTCCCACCTAGCCTTGGGTGGAATGGCTGGTATGATAGGATTAGGTGGAAAATGGAAAATTACCGCTCGAAATTGTGCCTAGGTGGATATTTGGGAATATGTATAAATAGAGGGAAAAGGAGGGGACGACAGCCTTAAAGAAAGATCAAAAGAGCCAAGTGGTTTGAAATCAATTTTCTACCTTACTGTCCTGATGGTGGTGATTGTCCGGATGGCTGTGCATTGTGAAGGAAGGAAGTGACAGAGACAGAGCCTCCAGTAAAGGATAAAATGGAGGGGTGACCTTCACAGAGTCAAGTAAGTTAAAATTCAGGTCTTCTTGTTTTGGGTTCATGTATTATTTCATCATGAACATTTGCCATGCTTTTGGTGCTGTTGTTTGCTCTGTTGTGTTTGTGCTATTAGTGCTATTACTTTTTTTCATGCTTTAAAATGAATCATGAATGGAAAGCAGACAGCAGTTTTTCAATGCCTTCCACAATTTCATGAAGAAGATCAAACATGTTTTACAAGACATGTTTTGTCCATAACTTTGCAGTTGATGATCTGGTTATTTAATGCAGCAAACCAATCTTGAGCTCTAGCAAGAAAAGGTATAAAGGAGTGAAAACAGACAGGGAAATAGAAACTAAGGTAGATGTTCTGCACTTCAGTCGCATATTACGGTGATCCTTGAGGACTCTCAGATTATGCCTTACTCACTGTACCATAACGCCACAATCACTGCAATAATTTTGGAAGGTCCAGCATAGTGGATGACCTGAAAAATCTTTGTCAAGCTATGTGCCTGCCTTCTGGGCTAATTTATACTCTGAGTTTAGAGTATCATCCAGCACCAAAAAAAAAAAAAAAAAAAAAACACTTGGACACATGACATTTAAACCTAATATGGCAACATTAAGGTTATTCTCAGGAATTCACCAAAAGGATCCCAAGGATATATGGTAAACAGCATATCGCAGGATTTCCAGAAGAGAAACATGCCCATAAAATTCTAGTCCATACAACAGATCTATGATGCGGTCACAACCAACAGCACCTTACTATACAAACCCGATGACCATCAACAATAGGAGCATGCATTCTTAGGTACCTACGGCTGCTTTTATAGGACAAACATTACGAGTGGGATAAAACCACGCCCCCTCATAAAAAAAAAAAAAAAAACCCTGATCATCGGCTACACTAAGATATAATCCATGAAAAAGGTACTGTATAACAGCAGTAAATTATGTATTTTGTTTACAGAGTCAAGTGTTCTTTATTTCTGAATTTCAACACTTCTTTTTGTGTTTTTGTGTAACCAACCAATGTGCAATTCCATAACTGAAAAGAGACTATTCATTCATTCATTCATTAATTCATGCATTCATTCATTTCATGAGTGGAGTATGTGCACTTTTTGCAGCTTTAAGCATAATGTTTTTTTTGTTAATGAATCTTTGCGATCACCTTTCCTAATAACGTACTAGTTAGCAAGTTTACGTGGCTAAATGCGAATAAAGTAAACAGGCTTGTCACTCCCAAAAAGGGAAGAAAGGGGTGGGGTAAGCAGAGCTCATTAACTTTTAAAGCAACCTCGACCAGAACAGGATGATTTTTGCAAAGCATTTGTGGACGTAACAAGACATTCATTCTAAGAGCTGTATGGCCATTTTTTATGCCAAAAATAAAAAATAACCAGTCAGTCTCGTGTAGTGCGTGTGCTTGTGGTCACGTGACTTTCCGCAGCGCAGTGTGGAGACGGGAGAAAATAGATACAGAACAGACCGAAAAAATGCTACCTCTGTTATTTGGCGATATTTTGGCTTCAGGATATCGGACACTGAGCAGAAAGAGGTACTGTGCAAAATTTGCAAAACTAAAGCTGCTACATCACGTGGCAACACGACAAATTTATATCAGCACCTGAAGCAACACAGAGAAAAGTATGATGAATGCATGGCAGTAAAAGCCAAGAGTAGTAAAGAGACCGAACAAAACAAAGCACAACCCAGTGTGAGCAGAACAAAACAACACATTATTACAGATGTGTTTGCAAGTCTCACGCCATATGAAAAGACGTCGCAAAGATAAAAAGAAATCACTGACTCCATCACGCACTGCTTGGCAAAAGACATGATGCCCATATACACTGTTAGCAAAGAGGGATTTCAGAAAATGATTCGCACACTGGACAAGAGATACCAGTTGCCCTCACGAAACTACTTCTCTCAAGTCGCAATACCTGAACTTTACAGTAAGTGCCGTAGCGAGGTTCAACTTGAAATAACTGCAGTGAAATTCTTCTCAACCACTATGGACCTTTGGTCAAACAGGACGACCAAGCCATATATTAGCCTAACCGTGCACTTTGTCGACGATGAGTTTGAACTGAAAAGCCGTTGCCTGCAAACATCGTATTTCCCTGACAATCACACGGGAGAGAACATAGCCGCGGGTTTGAGAGAGGCACTGGCTGCATGGGACCTCTGTGAGGATGGTTTGGTCACTGTCACAACAGACAACGGCACGAACATCGTCAAAGCGGTGGCGCTTAATCACTGAACTAGGTTCGAGCGCTTCAGGCATAGACTTCATTTGGCCATCGGTAAGTTAAATTAATTTAATCTTTTCATATTTAAAGCTACTTAACTGTACGTTAGAGAGGACAGCTATTAACAGATTAATTCAAGAATAAATGGAAATACAGTGTAGAAATCGGTGTGTCACAAAGAACACTAGAAATGTCATTTATGTTAAATTATTTCCATGATTATTAGCACATGACTCGAAAAATTAATATGTTTAAAGGACACTTTTCTTTCCTTTAATCTTTTCTTCATCGTTAGATTACAAATGGTGAGTGATTTGATAAGAATATTAATAACTGTGTGTTTGTCGTAATTTTGTTACTGTTTTATGCTAGTATCAATATGGAACTGAGCATGTTGTCAGAGTGTGAATCTGTGAATATTAAATGTTTTGCATTGTCACTTTAGTAAGTTTGTCTTTTTATCATTTACAGAAAATGCTCTGAAAAATCATGCACAATGCATTACCAGGGCTACTGGGATTTGCAGAAAGATTGTGGGCCACTTCTTCCATAACTGGAAGAAGAGAGTGGCCTTGAAGGAAGCCCAAAGAGAACTCAACCTTCCAGAGCATGCCATGGTGACAGACTGCTCAACATGATGGGGTTCTACTCAGAAGATGATAGCAAGAGTCCTGGAGCAGCAAAATGCTTTGTCCAAGGTTCTATCTGCAGACCGCAAAGTGCGACACCTACTGCCCTCATGGCAGGATCTGGAGATCCTGGAATATGTGAACAAGGCACTCAGCCCACTCCAGGACTTCACGGATGCCCTATCGGGTGAACGTTATGTGAGCGTATCTTGTGTAAAACCTACTCTGCATCTTCTGAACACCTCAGTGCTGGCTGAAGAGGAAGAGGACACTAACCTGACCAAATCACTGAAATCAAAAATTCTGGCCTACCTCAACAAGAAATATGAAGACAGTGTCACACAGGAACTGCTCAACATGTCCTCTTTCCTAGACCCAAGGTTTCGAACACAACACATCTCTGAGCAGGAGACCCAGACCTTAAAGGAACAAGTCATCACTGAGTTGATTGTGAGTAATATTATCACAGTGTTTTTTAACTGGTGAGAATAGCTTGTAACAGATTTATAAAATGCAATGTTTTTAATTTCAGGACATTCACCAGCAGCAGCCTGTAGCCCAAAGCACTGCAGCGATGGAGGATAACCCAGAACTGGATGCAGAAAATCCACCTGCTGCTAAAGCCAAGAAAAAAACCCTGGCCAGTTTCTTTAAGAAAACCACAAGCACAACATCAGCAGCATCATTTGATCCCATGGTGCAATTTAGAGAAGCAGTAGCTGCTGAACTCAATGCTTACATTAATATGCCATGTGTAGACCATGAAGAAGATCCACAAAAATGGTGGAACAGTCACAAAACAAACTTCCCTAGGCTATGCAAACTAGCACAGAAATATCTGTGCATACAAGCAACAAGCTCTGCATCAGAGAGAGCTTTTAGCACTAGTGGTAATGTTGTAACAGCTCATTGCTCCTGTCTGAAACCAGACAAGGTTGACATGCTTGTTTTTTTGGCAAACAACCTCTCAATTGCTAAATAGAATGTTTTAGAAAGAGAATTTTAATGTACCCGTTGGTCATTTAAAATAACAACAACAGTTACAGAGGTTTAAGTTTTATTGAGAAACAACACTCCTATATCCAGTTTTCTTTTCAAAAGAAATATACAAAGTATATGTTACATCCTGCTTAAATGTCCCTGTTTTGGGACAAAATGTAAAAATATAAAAAATGGGTATTTGTTTTATTTATCTGTATTTTTGACTTTTTAATTTTATTTTGAAGTTAATTTAATGTAATTTAATTCAGTAATGTAAAGATGTTACTGTTATTTAATTTTGTACAATTTTGTTTTAATTTGAAAACATTGTTCATTTCTAGTTGTTGCTAGATTGCACTGTATACTGTATCTTAGTTGAGAAATACAAATTTCAGCATTATTAGTAATCTGTGTGTGCATTTTCCTTGATAACAAGCAAGTTGAGTCATACCACTTGTTTATCGTATCGCAATCGTAAATCGCAATTTTGACCTTAATAATCGCAATGTGACATTTTTCCCAACTCGTGCAGCCCTACTTTTAGATTACTTTTGATTTGAAAATACAAAGATAGTAAAATACATTCCATTCTTTGTTATCAGCATGAAATGCATTAAACATTACATTTGTGATACATCAGGGTTTCAGGGTACAACTGGGGTTTATGCATTGAAGAAAAGATAGTAATTGACTAAATCATAACAATATTAATTTAAAATAAATAAAAACAAATTATGTCACACAGAGAGAGACACACACTTGAGGCATAAGCCGTATGTAATGCCAAACCAGCAGAGGGAGCCCTCACCCTAGGACTGCCTGCACGCTCCCTCTGCTGCTTCTACTGCTACTTCCTGTTTGGCACTATTTAAAGACTGGCCATGTGCTCAAGACCTTGCGAAGTATTGCCAGTTTAACCTGCCTTACCGAGCGTTTATATTTACTCTGTTGGATTACCTGTTGCTATCTTGCTTTGTTTATGGACTATTGAGTTTACGGATTACCCCTGTCGGATTGTTTGCTATTTCTGGACTGACTTCACGGTATTCGACCCACTGCTTGCTTTATCTCCCTGCTGCTTGGATTACGATTGTGTTGTGTATGTCATTGGACTGCCTTCCGGTTTTGACCCTCTGCCTGTTTTCCTGTACTCTGTCTACTTTAATAAAACTACCGCAAATGGATTCTACTTCTGCCTCAGCGCCCACGTTACACCGTAACAATTCTATGTAAATATGAAATGATCTGAATTCATAGATTTTAATGTTTAAAAGACAAAAGTCTTTCCAAGATGTAGTAATACATTAAATGACTCAATGAGTGATAGTTGAAATAATAATATTAATAATAATAATAATAATAATAATAATGATGCATATTTGTCACAACACATGAAATGAAAGGCGCAACAGGAAGATGAAATACAATGAAAAGTTTTTAATATAATCCACTCATAAATCCACACAGGTAAATCCACTAAAGGAAGGCAGGAACACACGTATTCATTGACGAGACCGGATGACAAACACTCAACTGAAAGCAACTTATAAAGATTGGCTAATGATAGACAGACAGGTGCAGGTGATTAACTAATAATGACAATAACAAGGACAGAAACAGGAACACCATATATGGGCACATGAGGGAAAAACCAATACAAATAGTCCAGGGGTGTGACAGTTCTCCCCCCCTCCCGGAAGGCGCGACCTCGCGCCATAGAGAAAAACAAAAAAAAGGGATGGACGGAGGGGACTTAGGAGGTGGACAAAGGAGTGGACATGGGATGGCAACAGGAAGTCAGTGTAGGAGGAGGCTCTGGCAGAGGACGGACTCCCGGGAGGAGTACAACAAACAAAGTCCACGGTGATGACGACGGAGGAAGGAGCCAGGGAGGAGACAGATGGGTCCAGGGTGGATCAGAAGGAGGGAGGAGCCAGGGTGGAGCCAGAAGGACCCGGAGCTGGAGGAGCCAGGCAAGACCTATGCCACAGCCATGATGGCGTCCCACGGTGAAGGCGACAGAGGGAGGAGCCATGGTCGAGGAAGGGCTGACGACTTCAGGGGGCCGACCAACGGCGGCGGAGCAAGTGGAGGTGGAGCCCGAGGCGGAGACAGAGAGCCGACGAGTCCAGGCGACACAGAGGATCCGGAGGGCCAAGGGGCGGAGCGACAGAGGACTGAAATGGAGCTGGAGGGAGGGAGAAGCCCAACGGAGCCGGTGGGACGGAGTGACAAGGCGCAGCCAGAGGAGTGAAGCCCTGAGGCGATGGTGGATGACGACCGACCAAGGCGGAGCCGGAGGGAAGAGGGAGCCCAGTGGAGCTGGTGGGCCGATGGGTGATGGTGGAGATGAGGGAGCCAGGAGCCAGGGCAAAGCCTCTGGGTCGGAGGGCCGAGGCGGAGTCCAGGACTCAGAGGCTGGAGGCGGAGACGAGGAATCCTCCAGCCATAACACCGATGGAAACTAGCAGACCCGCGACCTGCTGAGGGTGAGCAGAGGGGCTGTTAGGAGACAGAGGTGGCGTGGCTGAGGCAGAGATGAGTGGATGAAGCAAGAGAGGGACAGTGCATGGGAAATCCAGGCAGGCAGACAAATCAGGGCAGACAGAAATTTCAGGATCAATTGACAGTTCTGATGATGGTGGGATATGAGGGGGCATGTCTGCATATATGTCCTCATTGAAATCCATCAAGTCCTGTTCAAAATACCACAGTCCAAGATCCAGTTTTCGCTCACCCTCAGCGATGGTGCAGTGGGCAAGGCTTTCCTCAGCACCCTCACGCTCCACTGTAACTTCCACCGTCGTGTGCGATGTAGCTGGCTGTCGCACCTGGTTGAAGGTGATGGGCTCTGGCTCCAGGGCAATCCTCATAAATTAGAATGTTGTGGAAAACTTCATTTATTTCAGTAATTCAACTCAAATTGTGAAACTCATGTATTAAATAAATTCATTGCACACAGACTGAAGTAGTTTAAACCCACTAATTTACTATCTCAACAAATTAGAATACTTCACAAGACCAATAAAACAAACATTTTTAGTGAATTGTTGGCCTTCTGGAAAGTATATTAATTTACTGTGTATGTACTTAATACTTGGTAGGGGCTCCTTTTGCTTTACTTACTTTAATTGCCTCAGTTCAATGTGGCATGGAGGTGATCAGTCTGTGGCACTGCTGAGGTGGTATGGAAGCCCAGGTTTCTTTGACAGTGGCCTTCAGCTCATCTGCATTTTTTGGTCTCTTGTTACTCATTTTCCTCTTGATAATATGGTTCAGGTCTGGTGAGTTTGCTGGCCAGTCAAGCACACCAACACCATAGTCAGTTAACCAACTTTTGGTGCTTTTGGCAGTGTGGGCAGGTGCCAAATCCTGCTGGAAAATGAAATCAGCATCTTTAAAACTGGTCAGCAGAAGGAAGCATGAAGTGCTTTAAAATTTCTTGGTAAACAGGTGCAGTAACTTTGGATTCAAAAAACACAGTGGACCAACACCAGCAGATGAAATCGCACCCCAAATCATCACAGACTGTGGAAACTTAACAAGAGGAACACAACAGCTGTAGCCAAATTCCTTGACACGTCTGTGTGTGGTGGCTCTTGATGCCTTGACCCCAGCCTCAGTCCATTCCTTGTGAAGTTCACCCAAATTCTTGAATCGATTTTGCTTGACAAGCCTCTCAAGGCTGCGGTTCTCTCGGTTGGTTGTGCATTCTTTTCTTCCACTTTTCCTTCTACTCAACTTTCTGACAACATGCTTGGATACAGCACTCTGTGAACGGCCAGCTTCTTTGGCAATAAATGTTTGTGGCTTACCCTCCTTGTGAAGGGAGTCAATGATTGTCTTCTGGACAACTGTCAGATCAGCAGTCTTCCCCATGATTGTGTAGCATAGTATACTAAACTCAGAGACCATTTTGAAGGCTTGGGAAACATTTGCAGGTGTTTTGAGTTGATTAGCTGATTGGCATGTCATCCTATCCTAATTTGTTGAGATAGTGAATTGGTGGGTTTTTGTTAAATGTGAGCCAAAATCATCACAATTAAAAGAACCAAGGACTTAAACTACTTAAATCTGTGTGCATTGAATTTATTTAATACACAAGTTTCATCATTTAAGTTGAATTACTGAAATAAATGAACTTTTCCACAACATTCTAATTTATTGAGATGCACCTTTACATAGCTGGGGAGAAAAAAAAAATGCCCACCTTAGCTTTAACAGCTTTAGATAGAGAATAGTGAAATCCTACTCATCATTCCAAAACTAATGTCTGAAATCCATACTGTATAAAAGTCCACATCAACAAGTTCAAAATGTGCATACTCTTTTTGTATGGTTTATCAAATGTCCAAATTCAGAGAGAACTGTAAATTTCATTGACTAAAACTGGCAATGAAGAAAGAAAAGCTTTTGCTGGACAAGGCAGGAAACAAAGGAGCTCATTCTTGTCTCTGTCTCTGTGATGTCAATGATCTGCTGACAAGCATCCACAGGGAAAACACTAGATGAATGGTCATGAATGAGAGGCTAATTTTAGCTCTGACGTATCTGATGGTTAGCTTGTTCTGAATGACCACACCACCAACTGGGCAGCCTAAGACGACTCTGGTGGATCTCCAGGGACTGGTTGTTTTAATGGCTAAAAGGAAAAGGGCACACTGGTCTTAGAAGAGTACATCTAATATATATATTAAAAAAAGGGCAGAAGTAGAAGTAGAAGTAGAAGCAGAAGTAGAAAACAAAATACTTAACCACTAATATATGATCCTTCACAGCAGAGAAAGGCAACATTACATCTTGCATGCAATGTATTTAATAGCACACTATAAACACAGCCAGCTCAGGAAGCAGGATCTAAACACATTAACTAAAAACTCAGAAACAACAGAACCAAATTAACTTCTAATGAGCTAATGACTTCGATCAGATGCATACAAAACAATCAGTTCAACAATGTTTTTACTATAATTTGTTCTGACAAAAAAAAGAAAGAAAGCTTACATTGCTTCAAGTGTTCGATTTGGGACTCTTTTAGTTCTGTTGTTATGAGTTTTTAGTTATTGTATGTAGTTTCTTGTATGTATGTAGTGCTTTACAGTCTTCTCAGCTGAGTTTTCACAATTGCTTCTGCTATTCTCTGTTGCTGCTTTATAAAGTGCTATAGTGCTAAAGGTGTCAACAAGACTATTCACACCACAATCACATACATCCCACACCTTTTCTCAAACAATGAACCCATAATTTGAACTGGCGAAGTTGATTCATGGACTGGTGGAATTAATATGGGTTGTTTTGTGTTATTTAAACTGTACTATCCACCTCATTGCTTATGTTGTGGACTTTCGAGCATGAAGTGTTTAAAGTACCGCTGAATGTCAATATTTTTACCAACATTGCTTTTTGTGTGTGTAATTAGAGAGATTGATATTATTGGTTTATTCTCATTTATTTATTTTATTTTTATTTATTTGTTTTTGATCAGTTTGTTGATGTTTTTTTTTTTTTTTTTAAATATGGTGATCTAATATATTTATTATGATTTCTCGGATTCCATGATATGGCATTTTGTGTTGCTGCATGCTTTGAATGATTTCTAATCACAGTCACAAGGACATGAGCTAAACAAAACAAAAACGTTGATTACATTGTAAAAGTGACATCATTTTGTACAGTTCTGTGTAACAGGTCCAACTAACTTAGGATCACTGCTGTGACAATTTTATAACTTGTCAGAAGAAGATTATAATCAATTCTAAATTTAACCAGAGGAAGTTCTGGTCAATTAATGAGCTGCTGCATTACCAATACTAGCATATAGGGCATTACAATGGCCATTCCACATTGAAATTAGGGTGACCACCTGTCCCGCTTTGCGTTGTACCGCACAGCATTTCACCCCTTGTCCCGCATGTCGCATATTGAAAAAATGTCCCGCATTTTCATCATTCTGTTGGTTTTTAATGATCAAATTGAGAAAACGTCCATGTGTTCTTTTGCCTTTTTAAGAAAGCTTATCAAGTGATCTAGAGCCACAAGTCGAAATGGTCGAGCGCACATGGAAAAACACAATGTTCTCCATTCATTTTAACCAAATAATAATAAAAAAAAATTGATGCAGCTTTCAGGCACGACTTTCTTCTTATTTTAAGAGTTAGTTTGAGGCGGTTTCTATGGCGTTACTTTTAATTATAAATGTCTAGAGCACATTATTGTAATGCAGAGAGCATCAAAATGCGCAAGCACAAATGCACAAATCTCTTTTCTTGCAGGTGGATTCTCTTCACTCTCATAAAAATCAGCGCATATGATAATGGATGTAATCGGTATTTACACAGCATAACAGTAGAAAATGGATCAGTCTCACACGTGTCCCACATTGTCCCGGAAAATCACATATATGTCCCACAAGAGCCCTCTTTGCAGGTGGTCACCCTAATTGAAATGAGTGCATAAATGGCTATCACTAAGTCATTCAAAGATAGAAAAGGTCTGAGCTGGAAAGTTAGAAAAAAAGCTGACTTTAACAACATAATTGATTTGTTTATCAAGTTCTTTACAAGAGTGCAAATATTAGCTTGCAAAACTCCTAAGTTTAATGTAAAACTATCTAAAAAATGAAGACAGCCAAATACGATGTTCAGTTTTGTGTTTATTTAACTGGAAAAAAAATTCACCCGTCCAAACTTTGATGTCATTGACCCAAGCGTACAAATGTAATAAATAATTCATACCTGGTTTTATTGGTAAGTATAAATGAGTGTTAGCTATATAAATATGATAGGAGACCTTATGATACTCAAAGATGGAGTAGAAAGGGAGCATATATAAATCACATAAAATTGGGCCCAAAATAGAGCCCTGGAGCATCCTGCCTGTTACGGGGAATGAGAGACGTGAGGCTAGCGGATCCACTTGCGAGCCTTTATTTAATGGACGAGACAGATACATAGTCGAACAGGCAGGGTCAAACAGGAGCAAACAGGAGAAACGCAGGCAAGACGAAGAGAATAATCCTTAACGAGCGATAGTCCAAGGGGCAGGCGGCTAGACAGTGGTAGACGAGATAACCAGGTGGAAAAACAAAACACTAGGAACGAGGAACTAGGAACAAGAAACTAGGAAACGATATCAACGGGAATACAACAATACAACAATCCGTGAAGTGCACTGGGGAGGACCGGGGCTTTATAGAACGCCTGATTGGTCATGGGGGCTGATGCAATCAGTGCGGTGGAGGATGGGAGATGCAGTCCGGAGTGTGGTGCAACAGTCAGAGTGTGTAGGTGAGGTGAGAGTGACATCTGGTGGTGAGCGGACAACGGGACACCGACCAGATTCGTGACACCGCCCATAACAGAAGCTGGGGATGAAGAAAATTCACTCATTGACCATATGAATCTATTGTAACATGTGTCAACAAAAATAAATGTGAAAAGGTGCATTTTACCCTAAATACCAAACATTTACATATTCTTCAATTATTGAAAAACTGTTGATTTAATTCCCTTGAACAAAACTGAAAATAATTATATATTTGGTATTTTTAATTATTCTCATTTGCTACATAAATCTATAACATTTAAAGAACATTATTTATAAGATTAACTCAGAATCCACTCTGCGTTGCTGCCTGTGATCGTGCAAAGGATCAGCCAAATTTTCTCATGCATAGTGAGACACAGATGTTTAGAAAGTGCTGCAGTAAGTTTTTGTGCCTTAAAGTGGTTGAACGGAAAATAAACTCAAATGCACCTTTTGCCTCAGTAAGCTTATCAGTCTAAAAAAAAGAGCTAACTAAAAAGAGCAAAAACCAAAGAACAAACAAAGAACCACAAAGAGATGACTTTCTGATGATTTCCAGGTTTTGTGAAGCCCCTCCCTCAGAAATACACAATGGCCTTTGATTGGTTAGCTGGCCCAGTGTGTTGTGATTCGCTAAACCCCTAGAGCGCGTTCATAAATGTCACGCCCCACATATGCGCTCCAGTTGTAACAATGGCGTCGTCAATATTGCTTAGCAATTTGAGCCAGAGTGAGACCCAGAGAATAATAGTAAAGAGGATCACGCAGAACCTGTGCAAGCACGGCTCTTACAGGATGCTTCAGAATGGTATGTGTTTTTGTTTGCTGTTGTATCATACTTTTATATATATTGTGATTTATAAATGCTGCTGCTTATTTTAGCTTTTAATATATGGTTTTATCCTGATTAAAGCTTTAATACAGCAGAATACATGATTGCGTTGTAGCAGTTTTGTCAGTGCCCGGAACAGCCTCTGTGGCCGGGAAACAAAAAAAACCAAAAAAAAAAACACCAAAGTCCAGTTGCAGGTGCATTTATTGTGCGGGCCGGGATAAAAATCCCAAGCAAGAAGAAAGACGTGCTACAAAAAGTCGATTTAAGAGGTAAACTGTACAAAAATTAAAAGTCCGTTCACTGCAAAATGTGAACCAAGCACAGCCACACTACACACACTACAGACGCTAGCAAACAATTTTCCTGTGGCCCTTTTACATCATAAGTCCCTCCTACTGGAATGTACCACTCTATGGGTAGACTCAGAATACAAAGAATATATATAAAACTTAAAAATACTATCTAATTTTATGCGACATCACCAATCACCCAAACACCTTAACATGTACAATTACCATGACAGAGAGATGCAGAGCGTGTGCAGAGCAGAGGGGACTGCTGCTTTACAACATTGATTTTGAAACTTGTGAATCCATTAGAATCGTTAGAAGACAGAATCGCTATTCATATATGAATAGATTTTTTCATGCACCACTTGTTTTGACGACATGGTAACAGCTCTTTCTCTTCTCACCTCGCCCCCTTTGTTGCATGTTCGCGAGGGTGGGATTTATGTAAATATCTGGGTTTATGATGTCACCAACCTGGAAAGTAGATGTTTTTGTAGATAATAAACTGCCATGAATTTAAAAGACAATATCTCTGTTTGAATTGAATGTTCAGCCTTGCAACTTTGCAGATATTTTTTATGCTTAAACAGCAACATTACACACTAACTAAAGTTAAAAAAGTGAAATCACAATCAACCACCCCTTTAAAGTCCGTTAATTCAGGTGTATCAAATTATTCACTGCTTTTTCACACAAGGGCACTTGTCCTGGATCTCAATCTGCATACTATCCATCCTAAATTCTATGTGATAGTAGTAATTTTCAATACTATTTAGGGCAGATAGGGTGGATAGTATGCACATTGGGATGCAGGGTTGGTGATATATAATATTCTTCAATAAATACATGAAAAATGTACCCTTTGTGTAGGTTTGCTTTTATCCATTTATACATTTTGACCAAGATCTGATGATATATAAATAGAAAATCTGAGCAGCATGACTTTAACAGCATGTGTTTCTACCCCAGATTACAAAACAGATTACGCAGATATTGTTAATTATCATCTGACTCAACAATTCTCAACAACAAATGTTGGCCAGAGTCCAGAACTCACTACATGTCTCCAGAGGCGCACTACCTTAGAAACACTACCCTGTAGAGACACTCATGAATGAATCAGAAAGCACCGCTCCATTTTTTCTCGGTAATGGAAGTTTACTTCCTAGGGCTGTTGGCTACTGACCCATTTACTTATTATGCAAGTTTCTCCTTGTGGTAATGTGACATCAAAATAACCCCTAATTCCCCAGCCTCAGTTTCGCAGTTGGAGGAGCTTTGGGATTACACTTATAAAATAGAACCCACTTTATATTAGCTGTTGTTTCTACATTTAAAGTATCTGCATGTAATTACATTGTTAGTTACACTGGTGACCTTTGCCCTTACCCTTAAACCTATCCCCCATCAAATATTTGAGACAAACATGACCAAAAGCTGGTTAATATACTGGAGCTTAA
This sequence comes from Labeo rohita, assembly GCF_022985175.1. Classification (NCBI taxonomy): domain Eukaryota; kingdom Metazoa; phylum Chordata; class Actinopteri; order Cypriniformes; family Cyprinidae; genus Labeo; species Labeo rohita. The sequence continues at coordinate 4,061,272 of NC_066873.1, read as the reverse complement.
TGTTGTTGAAAATTCTTAAATGAAACAAACTATTTCAAAGTTAACAAAAGTTAATGACACAATTAAATTAAAATAGTTTTTATTCTTTCAAATATTTAGTTAAATTAAATTATCGTAAAAATTATACATTTACTTTTCCAGTAAATCTACAACATCTGCTGTTCAAAAAAGAAATGTCTTGAGTTTTTAGAGTTGAGTGTAACAGGGACTCGTAGGAAGCGTATGAGATCCAAGTGCGAGCTTTATTTGAACACAGAGTAGTCAGACAGGCAGGGTCAATCTCCAAACAATCTGTGAAACGTAGGCAAGACAAAACGTAATCCAATAAAACAGGCAAAGAGTCCAAATACCGGTGAGCAGTCCAAATGAGCAAAATAAACAAGGCTATGAAAACTAGGCTAAACTATGGCAGTGGATCAAGACAAAACTATGGCTAAAACAAGACAAAACTATGACGTGAAACAAAACCGTGGCAAAAACAAGGCAATGAAACAAGAGAAAACGCTTAGTAGAGTCCGCACAGCAAATCAATACTTCGCAGCCTCCTGTTTGAAAATGGCCTCCTTTTATGGCCACCAAACAGGAAGTAACAAATGAAGCAGCAGAGGGAGCAGCAACAGTCAGTCAGTGGGTGAGGGCTCCCTCTGCTAGCGTGGCGTTACATTAAGATACCATTCCCGCACCTGGATAAGGAGAAGAACTTTCCAATTTGACAACTTTGCATACTAGTATACAAATGCAGAGCCATAGTAATGATGAATGGATAAGTTAGGGTCTTGAGATGTGTTTTTGAAAATGTAGTGCTCATGCATGGCAGACTAAAAAAAGCAGCAAGACAGTAATGGAAGTGTACTTCCTAGAGAAAAAAAAATGGTAACATTTTAGTATAGGGACCAATTCTCACTGTTAACTAGTAACTAGCATGCCTATTATTAACATATTGGTTGTTTATTAGTACTTATAAAGGACATTCTGCATGACAATATTTTACATCCCTAATCCTACCCAATACCTTAACTTAACAACTACCTTACTAACAATTAATAAGCAGCAAATTAGTTTTTAGGGGATTTTATTGTACTAAATTATATTTCTGTCATGACAACTCTCAGGGGGATTGGCATGGTAATGTACATGACAATGTTAATGTATTTGGTATTGTGGAATAGACCTGCTACACTGCTGCTGCGGCAAAGCAAGTACTGAGACTTGCTACTGCCAATACATCCACAATATGCTGCTGTGAGCATGTAAGAAACACTATACACTATAAGAACCCCCCCCCCACCCCACCCCATATATAGCATACATGATCACCTCGTAGCAGATCTATACAGGTGGAGCTGGGGAAGGTGGAGGGTTTCTGACATGCGGTGCTACTGCTACAGCAAACAAAGCCAAGTATTTGAATGTTGAGCAGCGAGTATTTTAAATAAAATCAAAATGCTGGACAGAAAGTCGGCCGACTAGTTTTATTAAAATTTGCTAATATAATTAAAAGTTATTAGCATTTTTGGAAATGTTATTATTAATGGTTCATGGCTTCATATGGTTTATCACTTACCAAATTAATGTGACGTGGTTAGTGTGAGGTGAAAATGGCACATACAAAGTTTGGTGTCAGTATGTCAAAGCTTTGCAGAGATACAGCCTCAGATGCAGTTTGGCATCATTCCAGCAAATTCATTGATGTGTTAAACAATAAATGTTTTGTATATGTACATGAAATCCATAATTTTTTGCCAACCTGATCTGAAGATGATCTACATCAAATTTAGTAAAAACCAACAGTCAAGGAGGAGTTAAAAAAAGTAGGGTTTCAACATAAAGCAAATTTGTACACAAATGAGTTTGTAATATAGCATTTCATGAAAATTGAGCATGGTTTGACTCAGCGAATTTAAAGAGACCAGCTTATGGCAGCTTTTCTCTTGACGACTTTGTCGCACTGCACTGGAACTGTTCAGGCAGACTCAGATCATTGTTATTATAACAAACACCAAGTTTGGTCTTAATACACTAAAGCGTTGCAGAGACATAGCCTCACATCCATTTTTGTGTACTCTTCATAAAAAGTTGTTTGCCCATTATTTGAGAACGCTTTGACTAAACAACTTGAATTTTGCCAGCATTGTCTTATGATGATCTGAGCTAATTTTGGTAAAAATCAGACAAACTGTCTAGGATGTGTTTGAAAAAGTTTTTTTTTTTTTCCTTAATATACAGTCATGGCCAAAAATATCGGAACCCTTGCAATTCTTTTAGAAAATTGTTCCAATTGCAAATGTTTTGGTAATCATGTGCTTATTGTTTTTGTTTGCACTGCAACAACACAAAAAAACAGAGATGAAAAGTCAAACTTAATAAAATTTCACACAGAACTCAAAAATGGACTAGACACCTTGTCAAAATTGTAATAAATAGTTGCTTTTTTAAGCATGTGATGCTCCTGTAATTTGTATTTAGACACACCTGTGGCAAGTAACAGGTGTGGGCAATACAGTAATCACACTTGCAACCAGTTAAAATGGAGAAAAGTTGACTCAACCTTTGTGTTATGTGTCACACTGAGCATGGAGAAAAGACAGAAGTGTAAAGAGTTATCTATGGATTTGATAAAAAAAAAAAAAAAACTGTGAAAAAACATGGACAATCTCAAGGCTACAAGTCCAATCCAGAGATCTTAATGTTCCTGCGTCCACTGTGCGCAATATCATCAAGAGGTTTACAGGCCATGGCACTGTAGCTAACCTCCCTGGACTTGGACGGAAGAGCAAAATTAATGAAAAATTACAACGAAAGATTGTTCGAATGGTGGATAAAGAACCCTGATTAACTTCCAAACAAATTCAAGCTGATCTGCAGACACAGGGTACAACAGTGTCAGCTCATCCGTCGCCATCTGAATGAAAAGGGACGCTACGGTAGGAGACCCAGGAGGACACAAAGGCTGGAGGCAAGACTGGAGTTTGCCAAAACTTATTTGCCAAAACCACAATCCTTCTGGGAGAACATACTGTGGACAGATAAGACAAAAATAGAGCTTTTTGGTAAAGGACATCATGGCACTGTTTACAGAAATAGAAATGAGGCCTTTAAAGAAAAGAACACAGTCCCTACAGTCAAACATGGTGAAGGGTCAAAGATGTTTTGGGGTTGCTTTGCTGCTTCTGGCATTGGATGCCTTGACTGTCTGAACAGTATCATGAAATCTGATGATTACTAAAATATTTTGGGGTGCAACGTAGTGGCCAGTGTCAGAAAGCTGCGTCTCCACCAGAGGTGGTCTCCCAGCAGGACAATGACCCGAACCACATTTCAAAAAGCACTCAGAAATGGTTACAAACAAAGCGCTGGAGAGTTCTAAAATGGCCAGAAATGAGTCCAGATCTGAATCCTATAGAAGACCTGTGGACATATTTCAAAACAACAGGGAGAAGACATCCTTCAAATCTGAATGACCTGGAGCAGTTTACAACAGAAGAGTGGTCCAAAATTCCAGTAGAAAGGTATAAGAAACTCATTCATGGTTACAGGAAACAAATGATTTCAGTTATTTTTTCCAAAGGGGGTGCTAGCAAATATTAAGTTAAGGGTGCCAATAATTTTGTCCAGAGCATTTTCAGAGGATGGTTCTGTGTGGAATTGTATCAGATTTTACTTTTCTACTTTTCTTTTGTGTGTGTGCGTGTGTGTGTTGTTCCAATGCAAACAAACAAAAAAATGAGTACCAAAACATTTGCAACTGCAATAATTTTCTGAGAGAAGGGTTGCATTTTCTGACAGAATTGCAAGGGTGCTGATACATATATATATATATATATATGTGTGTGTGTGTGTGTGTGTGTATATATCGGTGTCCATGTGACTCGACCTGAGCCAAATAATCAGATGGGGGGGGTGAATGTCTCTAAAGTGTATGGTTCAGAACTGTTGTTGCTGCTAGAGGGTTTGGATTGGACACTCCAAACTTATTGTGGTTTGGACGATGAGACTGTCCTCTATCTGTGTGCCAAATAGTTTTTTCCACAAACAGTTCTATGGGCTGCTATAGATTCCCAGAGCGAAAGAAGGAAAAGCAGAAACGGAAGAAAAATAAGAACGGCAATGATAAAAAAAACAAGGAATAAATCCAAATTATCTTCTGTGATAATCAACATTTTACCATTGATAGAGCTTAATGCTTAACCTGCAATAAAGACTTCCTGTAATATTTTCTGATTAACACACTTTGCAAGAGGGCATGTGATTTTCTAAAAAGGTTTAGAAATTTTCTATGAAAAAGGCTTTCGATCATCTTTTATTTTTCTATATAAATGGCACATGGAAAGAACAGAGACTTTCTTTCAAGGTAACAGTCTTCGGAACAGCTGAGACTGGTTGAGAAATATGATACAGCATTATGTAAAAACTGTTTTTATGTTCCAAGAAAATCATAGGTAATGCTGTGAGCTTAGAGGAAGAAATTAATGTTTGCATTTTGCAGATTCTGTTTTCTGCAGGGAACGTCTGGTTGGGGCTCTAGAGAAATTGGTCATCAGATGGCTGTGTTTCCTCTCTTCTGCAGATGAGCACCCCCCATGAGACAAGTATTACACAACACACACATTCATGCATCATAGCGATCTAAATGGGACCTTACACATTTGTTTTTGTAAAATTGCTTACAATTTGAACAGTATTTTAATTTATTAAGTTACATACAATAATAAAATATTTTCTTATCAACTCAACTGACTGTGATTGATAGTCACACAGTTCAAAATCAATACATATTTGGTTAACATTTTATAATAAAAAGTTAATTCACTTTCATTATCAAATAAACAAATTACAACAGCTGTTTGAATGGTTGTTCATGAACCTCGTAACACTAAATCACTGAATGACGTTCATCAGCTTATATGCATTTGTAACCATTTAATGACTTTTCTCTAGGGAGGAGGCTGTTCTCAATCACACCCTCTGCTGCACTGCTTCCAACTAGGCATTGAGTTCCTTCTCAGAAAACAATGCTGACTCCTGGGTATAATGCAGATAGAGCAAAACAAATTGTCTTTCCTGAACTGAGTCATCATAGAAACAAAAACTCACATGCATTAAGCAAAAATGCTATCTACCTGCTTTAGCGGAATGAGGCAAAGACCAAATAGGTACGTTGGTTTACCCTGGAGGATTTTATTTAGAACCGGTCCAGAAATTGTTCAATGCGTGGGGGACCAACTGGTGGAAGTGAATAGAGATCCTCAGTGATCTGAGTTGATGGGGAGGTGCAGTGGTACAACACTGAGGTAGCTCACTTCAGTCTGTTTCTGATGAAAATAATGAAGAGAGCTATAGCTTAGTGGGGTTCTATTACATTTCCTGTATTCTGTAAACATATTCCTATCATACTGCTAGATCACATAAGCACATGCACACACATGCTGCTGTCAATCTCTTGACACACTAAAAGATGTACAATAAAAATGTAGGTAACACTTTATTTTTACCCTTTTACGCATGGAGGTCACTACAGTGGACAGATATTTGGAAGCCAGTTTTAACCATTCAAGTTGTAGCACCATGTCCCAACCAACTAGTGAACTCCCAAAGTGTTGTCTACAATTACATTTAAGGGAAGAGGGAAGGGAGGGAAGAGAAGATGCACCAAGTACCTCAGGAATGAGCGTTAAATCCTTTTATTCTGAGAAAACCAGACAGGAACAAAAATGTTTTTCAGCTAAATAGGATGTCAGAAATACTTTCATACTTTCATTTTAACAATATTTTTCTTTTACTTTTTTTTTTTTTTTTTTGCTGTGACAGACAAAAGTCCTGTGTATGTATATATATATATATATATATATATATATATATATATATATCTGTTTTGATTGTTCAAACTTTGAGAATGTTGTGTACACATAAATGCATATTAAAATTTTAAATGAAGTGATTTTGCAGCACATGGCATTAAGTGCAGGCATTTCTTTAGCCCCAGTTATTTCTGAACTTTGCCCAATCTTGGCTGCTCAATTGACCCTTCGCTGGGAGTTTGATTAACAGGCGATCTGATCAGTCATAATGCAGAATCCGTAATTTTTGTCTGACAAACAAATTAGACAAGAGAGTAAAATAAATTTGGTGGATTTGAACTTGAAAAATGGTGTTGACATCTTTTCACGGTTATAACAAGATACTTTCTGATGCTCATTGATGATTATTTTGTTCAATAACTAGTAAAGGTGAAGAGATGATCTGTGATAAGAGAAGCAATCCCTCCCAACTCAGCATCTTCTGAGGCTCTCTTGAATACTTAGCTTTTATGGAAATATCAGTCACATCCCCTAAAGGCCTTCAAAGACTCCAGGGCTGCTGGAAACTTTAAGGATTTGGAAGTCACCATACATCTCCGGGTGCCACTTACCAACCTTGATGACCCCCTAACTATTATGGCACTGGATGGGAGGCCTCTGGAGTCTGGACGGGTGAGTCTGCACACTATTCCTTTATATCTCCAGGTTGGGGATCACCTAGAAACTTTACAGTTTTATGCAATCATATCACCAGAATTTCCTTTAATCCTTGGTTTCCCTTGGCTAGTCCTTCATAATCCCCAGATTGACTGGCCCTCTACTAAGATTCTCAAATGGGGTCCTGACTGTGATAAGTGTCTCTTTGCTTCATCTCTTGGAATTTCTGTTTCTCCTGAGTTACTTCAGGGACTTGTGCCATCGACTTGTTGCCTGGAACATGCCCTCCAAAAAGGGAGATTGTTTTCCCTTTTAGCACCAGAGAGGAAGGCTATGGAGGATTATATCCAGGAGTCCCTGGCATCTAGTTTTATACACCCCTCAACATCATCAGCTGGAGCTGGTTTCTTCTTTGTTGCTAAAAAAGACAATGGGCTCTAACCTTGTATAGATTACATGGATCTAAATAAGATCACCATAAAGAATAGTTATCCTCTTCCTTTGATGTTTACTGCTTTCAAGTTGCTTCAGGGGCCTCCTATATTTACTAAACTGGACCTTCGTAGTGCATATAATCTAGTCCGCATCTGTACTGACAATGAATGGAAGACCACTTTTAACACACCCACTGGCCATTGTGAGTATCAAGTCATGCCATTTGGTTTGGTAAATGCTCCTGCAGCATTCCAGGCTTTGATAAGAATGATATTCTTATCTTTTCCAAGATCCTCCAGGAACACATGCAGCATGTTTGCCTGGTCCTCCAGCAGCTCCTGAGAAACCATCTCTTCATCAAACTGGAGAAGACTGAGTTTCATGTTCAAGAGTTTTTTTGGGGGGGTTTCATCATATCTGAAGGTCATATCCAGATGGACCCTGCGAAGATCCTGAGCTGCCCTTCATAGTGGAGGTGGATGCTTCTGAGGTAGGAGTGGGAACTTTACTTTCCCAGCATGCCATAAGAGACGACAGATTTTTCATGTGTTTTCTTTTCACATATCCTCTCATCTGCTTAAAGAAATTATGACTTTGGTAACAGGTTATTAGCGGTCAAACTAGCATTGGAAAAATGGAAGCACTGGTTGAAGGGTGCCAAACACTTCTTTGTTGTATGGACAGATCAAAATAATCTAGCCTATATCCAAGAGGCCAAGAGATTGAACTCTCACCATGCCCGATGGGCTTTATTCTTTAACCGCTTTGATTTTGTTCTCTGTTACCGACCAGGTTCAAAGAATCAAAAGCTTGGTGCTCTCCAGGCATTTTGACCCAACTAAAATGATTTTAACCCCTGTGATGATCATTCCCCCTCCAGGACTGTGGCCCCAGTCAGAAGGGGAATAGAGATGATGGTTAGAGAGGCACAGCAGCAGGAGGCTGACCCAAGTAATGAGCCTCCAGGCGTCTCTTTGTACCTAAAGCAGTGTGCTCTGATGTTTTGCAGTGGGGACATTCCTCATCAATCGCATGCCACCCAGGAACTAGTAGGACCCTAGCGTTTATTGGCAGATGTTTCATGACAGCCTATGTTGCTGCCTGCTCCATTTGTGGTCAGTATAAGGATTCCAGATCACAAGGTCTCCTGCTACCCCTCCCTGTTCCTGCTCGGCCATGGTCACATATTTCTATGTATTTTATGTCTTTGTAATGGGCCTACCACCTTCACTAGGTAACAAAGTGATTTTGGTAGTATTGGATGGATTTTCAAACATATGCCACCTTACCTTTATACCAATATGCCAAAACTTCCTTCGTCTTAACAAACCACTGAGATTGTATTGCAGCATGTCTTTAGGTTGCATGGTTTTCCCCAAGATGCTGTGTCAGACTGTGGTCTTCATTTTGCATCCAGGTTCTGTAAGGCCTTCTGCCAGCTGATTGGGGCTACAGCCAATCTTTCATCTGGGTTTCATCCCCAATCTAATGGTCAGATGGAAAGATCTAACCAAGAGATTGAGACAACATTGAGATGTCTGGTCTCATCCAACCCAACATCCTGGAGTAAACATCTGATTTGGGCAGAATTTGACCACAATACTATTTGCCATTTCTCAACGTGTATGTCTCCTTTTGAGTGTCAATATGACTATCAACCTCCTTTGTTCTCTGAGCAGAAGTCTGAAGTGGGAGTCCCAGCTGCCCAACATCTGGTTCAGCGCAGGGTATGGAGGAAGGCCCAGGCTGTGCTTCTTAAGACTTCATAGCTACAACAGCCAACCATCAGCGCAGACCAGCACCAACTCTACGGAGTGGGATTTCTCTCTTGCTTTTCTGTTTGGATTACCACTTTGTATTTTCTATCAAGGAGTTTTGGTAACACTTAGAATAGGGAAACACTTTTTCACTATTAACTTCGACTTTCCCCTCAATAAATTCCTAATTTGCTGCTTATTAATAGTTAGTAAGGTAGCTGTTAAGTTTAGGTGTTGAGTAGGATTTGAAATGTAAAATAAGGTCATGCAGAATAAGGCATTAAGATGTGCTTAATTAGTACTAATAAATGGCTAATATTTTAGTAATATGCATGCTAATAAGCAACTAGTTAAGAGACGTAAAATAAAGTGTTACCATTATATGGACACTCACACTACACAAACTGTTGCATGTCACCCCGGACTACATTTCCCATAATCCATTGTGCTGATTGCACACACAGCTGTAGCCATGCACACACACTATTTAATACCCACCCAGTTCCTTCTTTGGAGTATTGCATTGTGTTTAGCACTCCCCAAGTGTTAGCATCTTTACGGAGCCATCTTCTAGTTATCCTGTGTCTAGTTTATTCTTGTCTTGTGTTTTAAGTGTTTCCTAGCCTAGTTATCTCATCTAGTCTGTTTCGCTGCCTGCCCTAGATCTCTCGCATGTCTATCGGATTATCCTTTTGCCTAGCCCCCTGGATTACGTACACCGTTGATTGACCCTCGCCTGTCTTGGATTACTTGTGTCTTGTCCTCATATACCTGTTTGCCGATGTTCAACCGTGCCTGTTTATGACCATGTCTCTGTCTAATAAAGCTCTGCGTTTGGAACCGACCGCTTCCTGCTTCCCGAGCTCCATTACAAGTGCAGTGGTATGCACCATGGATACACACACACACCACAGACCTGAGTTCGATCCATATCTGGATCATAACAATTTGTTGTTTGAATTTCTTAAAAAAAAAAAAAAAGATTGAAACAAAATTTAAACAAAATAAAAAAAAAATTAAACACTGATACTTTGTTTCATACCATTAGAAACCTGCCCTGTTTTCTCTGTCGGCGTGTTGTCAGTGTCCTCTTTGCTCCGTGATGCATTTTTCACTGCATGAGAAGATGATGTGTGGCGTAAAAGTGCCATGGTTTGTCAGACATAGCAACAGTAACTAAGGGTGGTGGGTCTTTGCGAAGGGTTAATTTAGAGTATCGGGAGGTTGCTGGGTCAGTTTCTGAGATAACAGTATTAACATCTTTCCTACAGCAGAAAATTACATCTGGAGTTACACCTGCTTGACTGCAGGGTCAGAAATAACATGCTGCCTATGGTGAGCGTTTATTTTACTTTGCTTGGCAGTGGAATCTGGTAAAATAGATTAAAATATTTATTAATAAATAAATAACAAATTACTAATAAATGCATAATTACCAAACTAAAATTACATGTTTTTTGTTTGTTTGTTTTTTTCTATATTGCACAAAGATTAAACATAAACCGTCTGAAATGAACCAAATTGCATAAAAAATCTATTCCAAATGATACTATAATAAAGTATTTTGTGTATATAAACGAACAATTGAATATATAAGCACAAAAACCTACATACATGTCGCACCACATGATATTTTGACACTTTGAATAACAGAAAAATTACAAATAACTAATGTTTTTGAAAAGTTAAAGTGAGTACATACATGGGAGAGATACTTCATAATGTCACACCCCTGGACTGATTAGTTGGTTTCTCCCGTCATTTCCCCCTGCTGCCTTGAGTGTTTTGGTATCGCCCTAATTGTCTGCACCTGTGTTTGTATCAGTCTGAGTGTATATATAGCATGTGTTTCCCATCCTTCCTTGTCGGACGTTGATGTTGCTACCCTGTGTTCCTGTGTCTCCTGTATTCCCTATTGGATTTATTAAATACCTTTCGTTCATGTTACGTCGTTGTTCGTGTGCTTCGTCTGAACGTGACAGAACGTCCGACCTAAACAGTTTTTTCGTGTTTTTCCCTCCGTTTTGTTTTCCGGCACTTTTTCCTCAGTCTTTTGTTTCCGTTGTGTTTCCCCCATGGATCCCCTACTCCGTCCAGAATTCATCCTCCTTCGGCTGGAGCAGGGGGAATTACCGCTCGAGGGATATACCATCATGTTCCAGCTAATAGCTCACACCACCAGCTACCCGGACGACGCGCTCTGTGCGTTCTATGACGCCAGCCTCAACGCGTCATGCAGAGCGCCGTCGTCCGAGGACGGCCCTCGAGCGGATTTTGCCGCGTTTGTGGAGTGGACACTGGCGAGAAACAAACTCTCGTTCCCCGCCTGCTCCTTGGAGAATCTCGCTAGTGCCACTCCGGACCCGGAACCCAGCCAATCACCACCCCGACACGCGGAGCACGAGCCCGAGCTCACCGCAGACGGATCCAACGCTACCAGCGCGACCCAGGAGCCATCGCCCATCGGAGCGACAGAGCGAGCGATCGCCACGGAGCTGGAGGAATTTGTGTCTGACCAGGTGCGAGAGCCGGCCACAGAGCCTGCGACGGTGGACGTTCCTGATGGGCGTGAGGGTGCTGAGGACAGCACCGCCCACTGCACCACCGCTGAGGGTGAGCAACGCCTGGATCTGGGATTAATTTTTCTGGAACAAAATTTGAGTAATTTCTCTGAAGATGTATATGAAGATATGCCCATTCTCCTTCCACCTGACTGCCTGGATTTCCCACCCACCCTCCCTCTGTCTATTGTTTCTGCTGCCTCAGTCCTGCCACCACTGTCTCCTGGCAGCCCATCTCCTCACCCTCAGCCCACCATCTGCGCGGTGGGTTCGCCGCAGGTCTGCCAGTCACCATCGGTGTCAGGGCTGGAGGATCCCTCATCTTCGCCTCCAGCCTCTGAGTCCTGGACTCCACCTCGGCCCTCCGACCCTGCGGCTCCACCCCGTCTCTCAGCTCCCTTGTCTCCACCGTCGCCCGTCGGTCCACCAGCTCCACCGGGCTCCATCGTCCCTCCGGCTCCGCCCTGGTCAGTCGTCGCCCCACCTTCACCTCTGGACTCCACTCCTCCGGCTGCACCTCGTCGCTCCGTCCCTCTGGCTCTGTGGACCTCCTCCCTCCCGCGGGCACAGCCTCGGTCCTCTGTCGCTCCGGCTCCGCCGTGGACCTCCGGATCTCCGTCTCCGCCTCGGACGCCAGAGCCTTGGGCTCCGCCTGGGCCCTCCGGATCCTCGGTGTCGCCCTGGATCATCGGCTCTCCGTCTCCGCCTCGGGCTCTACCACCACCTGCTCCGCCTCCGTCGGTCGGCCCCATGGTGTCGTCAGCCCTTCCTCCACCATGGCTCCTCCCTCCATCGGCTCCACCGTGGGGTTCCATCATGGCTGCGGTCTGGGTCTCACCTGGCTCCTCCTGCTCCAGCCCTCTCCTGTCTCCTCCTTGGCTCCTCCCCCCATCATCACCTCCTTGGACTATTCCGTCACCACCCTGGACTCCATCTATTGCCCTCCTCCCGGGAGTCCGTCCTCCGCCGAAGCCCCCTCCAAAGACTGTACATTTCTTTTTCCTGTTTGTCGGCGCGAGGACGCGCCTTCCGGGAGGGGGAGGTAATGTCACACCCCTGGACTGATTAGTTGGTTTCTCCCGTCATTTCCCCCTGCTGCCTTGAGTGTTTTGGTATCGCCCTAATTGTCTGCACCTGTGTTTGTATCAGTCTGAGTGTATATATAGCATGTGTTTCCCATCCTTCCTTGTCGGACGTTGATGTTGCTACCCTGTGTTCCTGTGTCTCCTGTATTCCCTATTGGATTTATTAAATACCTTTCGTTCATGTTACGTCGTTGTTCGTGTGCTTCGTCTGAACGTGACACATATATGGCATCTTTTTTGCCAATCTGGGACATACATCTATAATGAAAACATGAAGCATATACTATACTATAATGAAGCACAGAATTGGCCACCTGAACAAATCAAGCTAGCTCCCCACAAAAGGTCACTATGAAATTTATAATAAAAATAAATAAGTACATGCTTGTAGAAATAACTTAGTATATATTGTTTTTGTTGCTGTTGTTGTTGTTTTGTTGTTGTTGTTGTTGTTTTTTAATCTAAATATACATATCAGCCGTTAAAAAGGTTATATTTATCCAAATTTAAAAGAGAGTTACAAATCAGCTTGATGCTTCCATGGGTCCTTGGCAAATTGGTATATGATGCAATTTAATTTTTGTTTGTACATTAAGATTAAGTTATAAATACAAATGCTTTTCAATTTTATACAATAATACAAAATACTTTGGAAATCATGCCAAATAGTGCAGGAAATTAATCTGAATAAATATAGGGTAATTTAAAAGATGTTTTCGAAACTAAAGTTATGGCCGGATGGTCACACCATGTGATATTTTGATGCTTTGAATAACAGAAAAATTACAAATAACTAATGTTTTTGAAAGGTTAAGGTACATACATGGGAGAGACACGTCATATATATGGCATCTTTTTTACACATGTAAACCAATTTTTAACTGTCTGTGGATTTGAGAGAACAAAATGTGGAAAAAGATGGACAATCTCAAGGCTACAATCCATCTCCAGAGACCTTAATGTTCCTGTGTCCACTGTGCGCAATATCATCAAGAGGTTTACAGCCCATGGCACTGTAGCTAACCTTCCTGGACGTGGACGGAAGAGCAAAATTAATGAAAAATTACAACGAAGGATTGTTGGAATGGATTAACTTAAAGAACCCTGATTAACTTCCAAACAAGTTCAAGCTGATCTGCAGACACAGGGTACAACATCGTCAGCTCGCACTATCCGTCGCCATCTGAATGAAAAGGGACACTATGGTAAGAGATCTAGGAGTACACCACTGCATAAAAAAGCAAGACTGAAGTTTGCTAAATCTTATGTGACAAAACCACAATCCTTCTGAGAGAACATACTGTGGACAGATGAGACAAAAATAGAGCTTTTTGGTAAAGGACATCATGGTGCTGTTTACAGAAAAAGAAATGAGGCCTTCAAAGAAACTAACACAGTCCCTACAGTCAAACATGGTGAAGGGTCAATTAGGGTTTGGGGTTGCTTTGCTGCTTCTGGCACTGGATGCCTTGACTGTGTGAATGGTATCATGAAATCTGATGATTACCAAAATATTTTGGGGCGCAACATAGTGGCCAGTGTCAGACAGCTGCGTCTCCACCAGATGTCATGGGTCTTCCAGCAGGACAATGACCCGAAACTCAGAAATGTTTACAAACAAAGCGCTGGAGAGCTCTGAAATGGCCAGCAATGAGCCCAGATCTGAATCCCATAGAACACCTGTGGAGAGATCACAAAACAGCAGTAGGGAGAAGGCATCCTTCAAATCTGAATGACCTGGAGCAGTTTGCAAATGAAGAGTGGTCCAAAATTCCAATAGAGAGGTATAAGAAACTCATTCATGGTTACAGGAAGCGATTGATTTCAGTTATTTTTTTCCAAAGGTGGTGCTACCAAATATTAAGTTAAGGGTGCCAATAATTTTGTCCAGTGCATTTTTTGGGTTCTGTGTGGAATTGTATCAGATTTCACTTTTCTTCTCTGTTTTTTTGTGTTGTTCCAATGCAATAAATAAATAAATAAATAAATTTAAAAAATACAATAAAAAATAAACATGTGAGTACCAAAACATTTGCAACTGCAAAAATTTTCTGAGAGAAGGGTTGCATTTTCTGACAGAATTGCAAGGGAGAAAATATTTGAATATATATTTGTGATTTAATACTTCCTGCATGAAAGAGTTAAGAACCTATTCTAGCTATTAACTAGTTGCTTATTAGCATGCATATTACTAGCATATTAGCTGTTTATTAGTACTTAGAAAGCACATATTAATGCCTTATTCTGCATGATCATATTTCAGATCCCTTACTCCACTCCATACCAAGCAAAACTCTTAGTTAATAGTGAGTATGAGTTCCCTATTCTAAAAATTTTACCAAAATGCAATAGTATGGGCTCAAATATACAGATAGTGCTGTGTGTTAGCTTAGAACATTTCTCTAAAGCACAATCTATTTATGTCTATGTCTAATGAGTGCAGATGAGAATGGAAAGTTCTGCTGGTGATCTACTGACAATGAGTAAATTAAAGAATTCAGCAAAATGGGTTAAGACATGTTTTTGGGGTGTTAAATAATGGTGCAAATACCAGTAAATTAACTACCTTAGTAGTTATGTACCATTTAAAAGACTTTCCTCTGAAAGGGAAACTTCTACAAATGCATATGCAAAAAGGTAAACTGCAAAAATAACTGTGTCCATGCTTTTCATCATTAATGAAACACTTTGCGCTATTAGTAAATCTGGCCCCAAATGTCATACTAACAAGAAACAACTTTTAGCCTGCTTTTAGTTTCTAGAAACTGCTTTTATTTATAGGCTGAGAATGAGAATAAATGAGAATAAGAGGAACAGCAAGAACAGAAAAAGTGAAGAGGTGAGCAGAAACACATTAAAAAACAAAAAACAAACAAACAAAACGTCTCGGTTACATCTGTAACCCTCGTTCCCTAAAGGAGGGAATGGAGACGTTATGTCATAACTGACATATCTGGGGTCTCCCTTGGGAGGACAATCACCTCTGAGCCAACTGGAAAAAGCCAATGAAAATTGGCGAGTGGATTTTGCATGCCAAGCCACTTGTCAACATTGTCTGTTCGAATCAGCACATGCTTGTCGCGCAGCATCGGAAGAAACCGACGCAGCGCTAGAAGCACTGCGAGCAACTTCGAGGCAATTGATGTGCCACTGCAGTCAAGGTCCCGACCAGGAGCCCGAAGCTGTCTGCCCTTTGCAAACGGCACCCCAGCCCGTCTTGGAGGCATCTGTAACCATGTGCCTCGGCACCTGACCCAAGGGCACACTGGCCCGTAGGAAGGCAGGGTCTGAGCAAGGGCTGAAAAGAGCCGCGGTGCCATGCTCATCTCGGGATTCGGCCATAGAGCCAGTGCTGAAGCGGCCTCATATGGAGCAGTCCGAACGGCGTAACTGTGGCTGCGGCTGCCATATGCCCCAGGAGCCTCTGAAACAGTTTGAGAGGGGTTCAGACAACTCAGCACTGACTGAGTGCGCTCGTTTGTGAGGCGTGCCAACATACTGACCGAATCCAACTCCATGCCAAGAAAAGAGACACTCTGCACAGGGGAGAGTCTGCTCTTCTCCTGGTTGACCTGAAGCCCCAGATGGCTCGAAGGGGATGACTCTGTACTGATATGCCCGACCCTCGAAGGCAAACCCAAGAAACGGTCTGTGTCGAGGAAGAATCGAGACATGAAAGTATGCATCCTTCAGGTCAATGGCTGCAAACCAATCCTGGTGACGAATGCACGACAAAATGCGCTTCGCTGTCAGCATCCTGAACGGTAGCCTGTGAAGGGACCGGTTCAGAACCCGAAGTCCAGGATAGGTCGTAACCCGCGGAACTTCTTGGGTACAATGAAATAGGGGCTGTAAAACCCTGAATTCATCTCGGCTGGAGGGACCGGCTCGATCGCGTTCTTCGCCAGAAGAACCGCAATCTCTGCACACAGCACAGAGGCATCTGTGTCCGAACGGACAGAGGTGAAAAGGGTGCCTCTGCAAAATCTACTCGCCAATTTTCATTGGCTTTTTCCAGTTGGTTCAGAGGTGATTGGCCTCCCAAGGGAGACCCCAAATACGTCAGTTATGACGTAACGTCGTAGAGAACGACTGAAGGGGAACCAGAATTACTATATTAATTTGCTGCAAACCAGGCTGGCTTTATTTATTTCATATGGTACATATACAAAGGTTGCTAAAGTCTGTCACCATTGTGGTGATTAGTGTTCCTTTTAGTTGGGCACTTGGTCATTGGCTTGAATTGGCTTGGTTAAATTAAATACAGAGTTCTGGCATAAAATTCTAGATGGCACAGTCCAATAGATCGAGCTCAATCTTCCCCAGCTCCACCTGTGTAGATCTGCTATGGGGTGATTATTCATATATGTTATATGTGCAGAAGCAGTACTTCGTACATGCTTACAGCAACATGTTGTGGATGTATTGGCAGTAGCAAGTCTCGGTACTTGCTCTGCCGCAGCAGCAGCAAGCATGTCTATTCCGCCAAGACCAAATACGTTAACATTGTCATGTACATTACCATGCCAATCCCTTAGAGAGTTGTCATGACAGAACTCTGTTTCAGAAAATGTTGAAAGTGCACACTATCACTTTTTTCAATAATATTTTATGGTCCTCACTACACTGATGTACCTTTTACTATGTGCACTTTATGAAATGACTGACAGACAGCTGGATTTGGACATATGTGACTTTCCAGATAAGTATGATAAGTCTTTAAAAACATTATTAAGTTGTTAACTGTCCCATTGAAAGAGCTTTTCTCCTAACACCTGTATTTGAACAAACTGTTTATGATTAAGCTTATATTAGGCTTTTTCTTTCTCTAATTCATATCTCTAAATGAATTCATGCAGTGCACTAAAGCTCTTTTTTAACTGATTTGTGTATAGATCTTATGAAACAGGAGAAAATTCCTTTGATGCTTTGAAACATTTAACCAGTTTACCAATGACTTTGATTAATAATGTAATCATAACTAAAGCAATTAAAATGTCCAGTTCTACTTTCAGCAATTGAAGCTAAATAAATTATAAGGTCATCATATAATTTAATAAATCATATGTTTTAACATTATATTGTTTTTCTTTTGCATCATTAATGAGTTAAATAGAGACATTTTGGAAGCATACAGACATCTGGCCTACTGACACTCAACCCAGCAAGACCCTGCTGGTGAACCAGCATCATCAGCTCTCTTTGCTTGAGAACAGCGTGGATATGCTGGTCTGCCAGCTAGACCAGCACTACACCAGCATAAACCAGCCTGGATCAGCACTATGCCAGCATAAGCCAGTCTGGACCAGCTTGGAATTCATGCTGGTTTATGCTGAATTTTTCAATGTAGTGAAGCACCACTCTACACTAATCAAATGCACTGCTTATTCAGAGCTGTGAAACGTGGACAAAGATCCTGGTTAGAGAATTGGGTACTGAAAAGAGGATCCTTTCAATTAACATCCATTTACAGAACAACCAACAAACAGCCATTTACCGTAAATTATCCAAGTATACAGTGCTCACAGCCAATGCCTTATATTCATGTTAATACCCTAAATTAGATATGTTAGGTCTGATTGGTTTAAATTTCAGAAGATTAAATCACTGTAGTCACTCTTCAGATGTCTTCTTTCGTTTCAACAGAAGAACGTAAATCAGTAGAGCTGAGAGTGACTAATGTGATATTTCATTTGCATTTCACATTTATTTGCATGGTGCTTGTCACAATGCATATCGTTTCAAAGCACCTTTGCATTTTACACTTTTACAGTAGATGCAATTGTTACTTAACACTGTTGTTTGCAGTGTGATATTTGGGTCATTGTAGTTACTGAATAATTGTCAGGAATATATTTTGAATTCACTCTAATATTTTTACAGTGAAAGAGAACAGATAAGTTCGTTAAAGTACAGCACTAAGCCTAGGATCAGACTAGCGGCAAACAGATTAAAGCTGAAAAGGAAACTCTCTGTCTTCTGTATACTGTAGCGGTTGGTCATTGGATGTTGGATAGGCCTAGCTTAGCATTGTTAAGGTACATTTGATCCTGCTGGTTCAACAGCAGTCTGGATGATAATTCTGCACTGACACTAGCTCTTGCTGTCAAAGACAAACATCCAGAGGAGTCAAGAGCAACTGCTGTAGTCACACATCCAGCTCCCTCACATGTGCTTGGAGTGCTACTGGTTTCACCCCATATCTGTCATCTGACCTGTTTGTGAGTAATGACGTGTATACTTTCATAATGTGTCTATTTAAAACCAAAGCGTGATATTAATAGCAATTCCATAACTCAGAAAATGCATCCATTTAAGCATTGTAAATTGTTTCTGAATGGACTGTTTTGTGTGGATTTGAGGAACCGCTTAGTTCCACTGTGATCTCACACAATGTTTCTGTTCAGTATCAAAATTCATTCAAGGGCGAGTAAAAATCCTCCTAGGTGTAGAGACATATTCTTAGAAACTGATGCTAACATGTGAATGCAGCATGTGGTCATTCCCTTGCCTTGTGACAGCTAAAATAGGATAGGTCAGCTTAGGCGGTCAACAGTGAATTTAAAGAAGAAGACAACCACCATTTTTAGACAGAAACTTCATATTAGCAGTGCCTTATTCCAGAGACTTCTTTACATCTTGCGGTGTGTGTGTGTGTGTGTGTGTGTGTGTGTGTGTTTGTGGTATATCAGGACACAAATTTGTTTAATGACATGGGTATGACATAGGTATTGCAAGGAGTTCCCATCATTCAAAAGGCTTATAAATCATACAGAATGATTTTTTTGTTTGTTTGTTTTTTGAGAAAGGCTAGGTTTAGGTGTAGGGTTGGTGTAGGGCAATAGAAAATACGGTTTGTACAGTATAAAGACAATATAAGTCTATGGAAAATCCCCACAGTTCAATAGAAAAAATAAAAATAAAAAAATAATAATAATAATAAAAATCCTGTCTGTGTGTGTGTGTGTGTGTGTGTGTGTGTGTGTAACCCATTAGGATGCTGCAGCAAAACAACAGGGTTGGAAATCATTTTATATAATTCATGCATAAATATGTTTCAACACAGAAATACATAAGAGTCTCACATAAGTATAGGACGGAATGGCTGCTACACTTTAACATAGAGTGTTTGTTTATTTATTTAGTTAGTTAGTGGCATTTAATCAGACTTTGACAGAATGCTCCCATATTCATCTGCTACAGATCAAGCTGTTTTAAATAAACAGCTTTTTATCAACTCTTGCTCCAAAATAAAGTTTTTCTTAATCACAGTAAAAGATTGACACAAAATTATTTAACATATTTACTGAATATTTTTATTATATCATTGATGCATTTCACACACAATTATATAGTGAGAAATAATATTCAACTTTCAATTAAATATAAATAAATACTTTTTTTCTAGAAAGGTTTTTGATTTTAAAAATGTATCAGATTCATTTTAACATGTTTTAAGCTCTTTGCGGACCTATTACCTATTATTAATTAAATATTTCCAGTAGATTCATTTGCAGTGATATAGTCATTTTATATTAGCTGCCTTCTCAGACTTTGGTGACAGTAGTGAATTTGCTTTGATTCATTATATTTTTCATAACAACCATGTGGTCACAAGTGTTTGCACACTATAAAAAAAAAATGCAAATGCATATTTTGAGGTTTAGAGTATGTTCGACCATTTATATCCGTTTGCTGGATATTTTAGTCTTGTAAGATGTTTTATAAATAAGACAATGGTGTCTACATATTAGGCTAAGTTAACCATGGTCATCCAAGGTTTGTATAACAGTTCACTGTTTGTCATTTGTATATGTACACATTAAAAAAAAAAAAAAAATCCTAAACTATAGTATTTGTTGCTTCAGTTGCTGTGACAAGACTTTTTCTATTAGCAAAATAAGACAATCAGCATTGCATAAACAAACATTCTTCATGTTGGCTAAACAAAGTATCTTTACTGAGAAAAACTATAACTAGTGTTATGAGAACTCAAAAGTCTTATTGCAAAGTTTTCTCAAGTATTTATTTTTTGCAGTGCAGATGAAGACACAGAGAGGAAGACAGATGAAGACACAGATGAATAAAGTTCCAACATAGGTTTAATAATAATAATCCACAAAACAGGCAAACAGCAGGAGAAAAACACATCGTGAAGGTGACCAGACAATGAGTGAATGCCAGGGTACAACCTAAGTGGAAGAATCAAACAAGATAATTATTTAAAAACAGCTGAAACAAAACAAACCAATCACAATGACTAGAAACTCAGGAGTAGCTGGAAAATGAACAAAGGAAAACAGGAACTAATGAATTGCAAACTAAAAGTCCATGATAACAAAACCTAATTAAACATAACACTCACAGTACACTGTAAAAAAATTAAAAACACAATTTGTTGAGTCAGCTTAAAATAATTTGTTACCATGCTGCCTTAAAATTTTAAGTTCAGTCAACTAAAATAAGTTTAGTCAACTTGAAATGTTAAGCTGTACTAAGTAACAACTTCGATATTTGTGTTTGCTAAACTTAACAGATGGGTAAGTAACCCAGCTGCCTTAAAATTTTAAGTTGATTCAATTCAAATATCTAAGTTGTCACTTAGTATAATTTAACATTTCAAATCGAATAAACGTTTTTTTGAGTTGACTGAACAATAGTTTTTTTTTACAGTGTAATATACATGGAATAATTTGATGGATAAATAAAAGGATGATGTGAGTAATATGGGGCCTTTATATTATATTGTCTTCCATTCTATTTCAATATTTACTTCTTTCTATCTCAACTTTAGATTATTATACCTTAAGCTGGGCTCACACTACAGGATTTTTAGTCCGATTTAGCCCCGATTTTCCCCTACCGAGAATTAGGGCAAAAATCTTGTCGAGCACCTCGATCAGTCCTGATGTTTGCCGCAGATACTCTGGTAATGTGAGGCGTTCACAGATCGAATCCCGCACGTCCCGATCTGCTTGCACACAAATCGGGGTCACCCCGATCATATCAAACATGTTTGATATTTAGGATTTTAAATCAGGATGATGACAGCTATATGAGTACATCATTACTTTCACAACAGCCAATTTGCGACCGCAAAGCAGCTGCTGTATGGTCCATTGGATAGTGGAGGAAACGTACTCGGTTACTGTCGTAACCTTGGTTCCCTGAGATACGGGATCGAGTACTGTGTCGCTTAGACGCTATGGGAAAAAGTCCTTTTTTCTCCTTGACTGAAGCCTTTTTTATAAACGCAGTGAAACTGCACGGCCATTGGATTGTGCAGAGAAACGAAACGAACCAATGACTCGGCAGTGGTGCTGCACGAGCCTATGGCGAAGATGCCCGCCGAAGCCCGCCAAAAGGGGCGGGGCCAATGGCTATATAAGCGCCCGCTTCGCCATAGGAAGCCAGGTTACTTCGACTGAAGCGACGACTAGGTCGTGCAGCGACATGGTATGGCCCGTAACGCAGTACTCGTTCCCGTATCTCAGGGAACCGAGGTTACGACAGTAACCGAGTACGTTCCCTATCGATACTACACTCGTACTGCGTCGCTTAGACGCTATGGGAACTGATCCATACACGCCATGCCATGAAGAGAACGACCGAACCCGTACGTAGGCCCAGCGGGGCCCATTTATGATGAGTGGGACAAGGCATTGGCCTGGGGTCGTCCTCCTGTGATTACTCATGCAGAAAGGATTCCAGCCTGTAAGGCGGGGATGTCTAAGCTGTAGAACCTAGTGAATGTGGACGGCGAGGCCCAGCCGGCCGCCGCACAAATTTCTGCCATGGATACACCACTAGACCACGCCCAAGAGGAGGCCACGCCTCTAGTTAAGTGGACACGCACACCGATGGGACATTCCAGACCCAAGGAGGAATAGGCTAGCGTAATAGCGTCAACTATCCATCTAGAGAGTCTTTGCTTTGTGACCGGTTGTCCCTTATGGTGGCCACCAAAGCAGACAAAGAGCTGATCCGACTGTCTAAATGAGGCGGATCGCTCGATGTACAGTCTCAATGCCCTGACTGGACAGAGCAGACTCAACTCCTGATCGCCTTCTGAGGAAGGGAGAGCAGAGAGCGTAACAACCTGTGCCCTAAACGGAGTGGAGGGCACCTTAGGCACGTACCCATGTCTTGGTTTCAGGATAACCTTAGAGTCGCCTGGTCCAAACTCAAGACAGGAGGGACTTATAGAGAGTGCTTGCAGATCTCCTATACGCTTGACTGACACTAAGGCTAGCAGTAAGGCGGTCTTAAGTGTCAGGGGTTTAAGGTCTGCATCTGACAACGGTTCGAAGGGGGGGACTCTTCAGTGCCCTCAAAACCGTAGATAGGTCCCAAGTAGGGATAGTGTGGGGACGAGAAGGATTTATCCTCCTAGATCCCTTCAAAAATCGGACAACCAAGTTATTCCTGCCAATCGACTGGTCTGCTATCGGGGCGTGAAAAGCCGCTATAGCAGCCACATAGACCTTGAGTGTGGAAGGGGAGCGGCCCTTGTCCAACAGTTCTTGAAGGAAAGATAATATCACAGATATGTCGCAGGAGGCTGGATTTTTGCCACGGGTAGAACACCAGGTGGAAAAAACAGACCACTTAAGAGCGTAGAGGCGTCTAGTAGACGGAGCTCTAGCTTGGGAGATCGTGTTCAGAACTCCTTCTGGGAGATTCTCAGACTCCCGTCCAAACACCAGAGGTGTAAGGCCCACAGACTGGGTTGGGGGTGCCATATGGACCCGTTCGCCTGAGAGAGAAGGTCCCGCCTCAGGGGGGATCGGCCAAGGGGCTGCACAAAGCAGCTGGCACAGTTCTGAAAACCACGGCTGGGTTCTCCAAAGAGGGGCCACCAGGAGGAGCTTGTGATGTTGTTCCCTGACTCGCTTGAGTACCTGAGGAATCAAGGACGTCAGGGGAAAAGCATACAGGAGGAGGTTGGGCCAATCATGGGCCAATGCATCCCTGTCCTTTGAAAAGTATATTGGGCAATGAGAGTTGTCTTTTGAGGCGAAGAGATCAACCTCCGCCTTGCCAAAGACCTCCCATATTTTCTGAACCGTCTGCGGGTGAAGCGTCCACTCTCCCGAGGGGACATTGCTTCGTGATAGCATATCCGCACCCTGGTTCAGTCTGCCCGGTACGTGAACCGCTCTCAACGAAGCCAGGTTGAGCTGAGCCCATTCCAGAAGGCCCTTCACCAGGGTGAAGAGGTGTCTGGAGGAGAGTCCCCCCTGACGATTTATGTAGGACACCACAGTCATGCTGTCCGAGCGGATCAGTACATGGTGTCCCTTCAGGTCTGGCAGGAAGGCGCAAAGGGCATGACATACTGCCAGCATTTCCAGGCAGTTGATGTGGAACCCTTCCTCTGCTTTCGACCACAGGCCGAAAGCTGGGTTGCCATCGCACAGCGCCCCCCAAACCTTGTTGGAGGCATCTGTCGTGACTACCTTCCTTCTGCAAACCGACCCTAAGGGCACGCCCCTCTCGAACCATTGTGGGCCCTTCCAGGGGACCAGGGCTTCCACACAGGTCTGGTCCACCCTGACACGCAAACGTCCGTGACGCCATGCATGAGGTGGAACCCGTGGTTTCAACCAACGCTGAAGGGGCCGCATACGCAGCAGGCCCAGTTCTAGCACTGGAGATGCAGAAGCCATAAGGCCTAGCATCCTTTGAAACCTCTTGAGGGGGTAGAGGGCACCGGCCCTGAATGAGCCCGCTAGTTGCCGTATTGCCAGAGCTCTCTCTGGCACGACCATAGCTCTCAACTGAGTCGAATCGAAAATTGCTCCCAGAAACGAGATTTGTCGGCTGGGGTGCAACACGCTCTTGGCCAGATTGACCCTGAGTCCTAGGCACTCTAAGTGGCTGAGGAGAAGGGCTCTGTGAGATAACAGCTCCGCCTCTGACTGGGCCAGAATGAGCCAGTCGTCGAGGTAGTTGAGGATGCGGATTCCCTTCTGTCTCAGAGGGAAAAGAGCCGCGTCAAGGTTAACATTTTGAACGGCCGTTTCATGAGGGCCCGATTCAAATGCCTTAAATCGAGGATGGGTCGTAGACCCCCATCCTTCTTGGGGATGAGGAAGTAACGGCTGTAGAACCCCGACTTGCTCTGGGCTGGGTGGACTACCTCTATGGCGCCTTTTTCCAGCAATATCAACACCTCCGAGCGTAGGACGTGCGCGTCCCTGCTCTTTAACACGGTGGGGACCACGCCGCTGAAGCGCGGGGGCCTTCGAGCGAACTGGAGTGAGTAGCCTTTTTTTATTATCCCCATTACCCAGTCTGACACTCCGGGGATAGCCTGCCAGGCCTCTGCCCGAGTGGCCAGGGGTATAATTGGCTCGGGTAGCTGACCATCTTGATGGCACGAGACACCCTTTATGATTTGAGGAGGAAATTTGCTCTCTTTTTGAGAATGTTTGTGTTTTATTCTGTTCGCTGTCACAGCGACTGGTTGTGTGGGCGCAAGAAAAATGGACCCAGTATTTACAACAGGTTTTACACAAAACACATTGACCTCGGCACCCGGCATTGAGCGGAGTGCTTGGAGGTTCAACAGAGGCTTTTTGGGGGGTGGTCCGGCTAGTGCGAGACTTTGCCCCCTCCTCTTCTTTCCGCCTGGATCAGGACGACGGCGGAGGCGCCGGATCCAACGCCAGCCTGGGACGTGGCCCCTGACACTTGGGGAAGCGGTAGCGTCTAGCGGAGCGAGAACGTAGTCTCGGCTCGGCCTTAGCTGGCTGAGCTGTGGCGGCGGCGGCGGAGGGCGCGGTCGACGCAGGTCTCACCGGCTGCTGAGGCGGTGTAGGCTTGGGGCGCCCGGAAGCAGCCGTGGAGCTCGAGCGCTTTGGCAGTAAGTGTCGCATAGCTTGGGACGTCTTCTGAGCCGCAGAAAATCGCTCCGCGAATCCTTCCACAGACGGACCGAACAGGCCTGTGGGGGAAATAGGAGCATCGAGGAAGGGGACCTTATCCGCGTCCTTGATCTCCGTCAGCATGAGCCATAGGTGGCGCTCGAGCACAACCAAGTTGGCCATGGATCTGCCAATTGCCTGGGCCGTGGCTTTAGTAGCGCGCAGAGCCAGGTCCGTGGCGCTGCGCAACTCCGTCAGAGTGGCGGGGTCCAGGGCAGACCTGTCTGACTGCGCGAGAAGCTTGGCCTGGAATACCTGGAGAATCGCCATAGAGTGTAGCGCTGAGGCCGCCTGTCCGGCCGATGTGTAGGCGCGTCCGGCGAGGGCCGAAGCCGTTCTACATGGCTTGGACGGATGGGAAGCTTTAGTCTTCCAGCCGATGGCAGTGGGCAGGCAGAGGTGGGCGGCTACTGACTCATCCAGGGGAGGCAGCTTCTCGTATCCCTTGTCTTCAGCGCCGTCGACAGTCGTGAGGGCGGAGGAAGACGAGGGGCGCAGACGCGCTGAGTAGGGAGCATGCCAAGATCTGGTGAGTTCCTCGTGAACCTCAGGGAGGAACGGAGAAGCCCGCTGGCGAGGGGGCCTGGCGGCGACCCGGCAGGTACCACTCATCGAGGAGGCTGTGTGGGGGGCTCCTCTGGAGGAGACCACTCCAGTCCCAGCTCGTCCACAGCCCTGGTAAGAACGCGGAAGAGCTCGGCGTCAATGCTAGTCTTGGTCCTGAGATCGCTGGTATCAGTAGACGGCAGGGGGGGCGAGGTCATTGACAGAACCCGACAGCTCCTCCGCGTCCGATGCAGCCAGTGACATGCTGTCCAGCATGTCATCTTCGCTCCCGCCGAAGGAGACCAGGTCACTCGCAGCCGCCGAGGGACACAGATCTGGGTGGGTGAAGAGAACGGGGGAACCCTCTCTCTGTGGAGAAGGTGAGGCACGCGGGGGCTGAGCCGACGTGAGCTCACCTAACTCCGAGCGCTGAGATCCTCTACCCTTCTGTTTCTTCTTCACAGGCTCCTGTGAAGGAGGAAATGGGAGGGCGCGAGGGGCGGAGTCGTGTTCTGAAAAGAACACTATCCGCGAGCGCAGAGAGGAGAGACTCATATCCCCGCAATGGGGACATTCCGTCTCTTTAAGTGCCGCCTCCGCATGGGGAAGTCCCAAGCAGGAGACGCACTCGCCGTGATTATCAGCAGCATGCAAGGGAGTCTTGCATGCACGACAAAAACGGCGCGGCATTTGAAACAACGCCTTATTTGCTCTTTAAGCGAAAAGAGATCGCCGGATGGCGGCAGGGGAGAAGATGCGTTGCAGCCGGCGTCAACGAGCGGCGAGTCAGCTGCAGAATCACTCCGCTGCAGGTGCTTTTTCAACGGCGAAGGCTTCTTTCTTGCAAGCGCGAAGAAATCTGGCTTCCTATGGCGAAGCGGCCGCTTATATAGCCATTGGCCCCGCCCCTTTTGGCGGGCTTCGGCGGGCATCTTCGCCATAGGCTCGTGCAGCACCGCTGCCGAGTCAGTGGTTCGTTTCGTTTCTCTGCACGATCCAATGGCCGTGCAGTTTCACTGCGTTTATAAAAAAGGCTTCAGTCAAAGAGAAAAAAGGACTTTTCCCATAGCATCTAAGCGACGCAGTACGAGTGTAGTATCGATAGGGAACTGCTTCTTGAGTTATTGTTCTAACACTGTCTGTATAATGTGTTGAAAACGTACCATGAACTGTAAGAAGAAACAGAAGTGCTGAGTTGCAATCGCCTCAGTTTTGAAAGGGTGAGTGTAGAAAGCTGCTAGCACACTAGCTAACATATATGAACATTAGTTGCTAAAATGATGATCTGCTGCGTGAGATCACGTGGGCCGCTCCCTCCGGCATGATAATCATAATAATATCTTGTAGTGTGTGATGCACCACAAATTTCGAATCTTGTAGTGTGTGCATGTTTACGATCTGAGGGAAGATCATCTTTGAAGATTCTCCTTATGTGTGTGTGCTGCAACTGGATTTTATAATCGGTTAGAATTTTAAAACTCCTGTAGCGTAAGCCGGACTTTAGTGGGATTCTAATGTCATTCATACAGTAGGTAGTCAACGAGAAGCCTATTACCACCGGTCTTACCACCGCGGTAAAGCGGCAGCGGCAAATACAAATCAGTCAGATGTGAAACTTGTTTGCAAAAAGACCACGAGGTGGCACAAAGGGACGCTTGACACTGTGTCAACATGTGACGTTTTTACTTGTGACTGAAGATAAAAAAAAATAATTAAATAAATTACTAGTTTAATAACAATACACCATTATAAATTGAATATACATGTAAATTTACAATACAGTGCATTGTGTAACAGAGTAAAACATAAGCGCAGACTCACTGTCATTTAGCTGCTATATGCTGATTGAGTTTGTTCTGAGCAACAAATGCACCAAAGTACTAAATTTGCTTCTATGAATTATTTATAGTTTATCTTAGATTATAGACCAACTGCAACCAATTTATCCACTACCGCAGCCACCATTCGAGCCTATCAGCAGATTGCAAAACGTGAGGCAATGAGTTCCAACACTTTAACATTTTAACTTTTCAAAGTCTGTGGTAAAAAGCCACTTAGCAGTAAAAGGCAGCAAGTACACATTTCAAATCATGCAGCCGCAGGAACTTAATGTACTGTTAGCTTGTCTGCTACTTCATTAACTTCCACCATTGCATGGGCTGGTATCCATACATGAGGTTCATGCCTATTTGACTTGTATACAAACTCTATAAGATTTATTAATAGTATTCAATAACATGATCCTTGCATACTAAGATACTAAATGATTACTGTTCATGTACAGTGGCATTTGGTACTCCAAATTGCTTCAGTAAATACCAAGGTACATGTCCAAAAAAAACATGGTGTTACTATGGTATCATGTCCAAAACACCATGATATTTTTTGTTATTGCATGATTACCATGGATCTGTTTTGCAAGGAAACAATGCAGTATTGTTCTCTACAATAACAAAATAAAATTGTGTTCTGCAAAAAGGTGACTTAAGTCAACTAGTAATTAAATGTTGGCATTTGGCATTTGTGCCACTGCTATTGAATTAGGACACGTTATGGAAAATGTTGTTACTAACATGGAGTACACTTTTACTGAGACAAAGTTTTTTTCAGATTTTGATCATTATCATTACATAATGTTGAGTGAATGTCTTGGACACAATGATTCGAATATTCAAAAAAAAAAAAAAAAATGTGAGGATAAAATCAAAAGAAGGAAGCAAGGAGAATGTTGCATAGCATCTAGATGAATCATATTCAAGTGAGGAACACACAATATATATGTCTTACACAGTTGTATATTGTCCCTTTAACATAACATTTGTTTTGCTGTATGAACAATCAAAAACAGAAGGTGCTATTTGGAACAATAACTTACAGTTTTTCTCAAATGCTAAAACACATTTCACAAACGTTTCCTCCATGTTCCCCAATGTCTAAACGCAACACCCTTTTCTAAAGCTACATAAACAACCACACCTTCTCACTTCAAAACTCAAACTTTCACACCAAAAGAGCAGCTCGAAGCTTTCAAAAATGTAAACACTATACACATCATTATACACTACAGCAAAACAATTGAAAACACAATGCTCAATTTGTGAGAAGGTTCTTTGTTTCATAACTGCCAATGCATATTTTTAGAAACTTTACAGTAACGGATCTTCTTAGATCTCTGCAGAGGATTAGGCATTTAGATTTGTGAGTTTCATATGAGGAGTATAAATCTATAGAAAATACTGCATGTACACTACTGTAACAACTCAATGCAAAAACAGAATCTATTGCACACAACAGTACTCTTGAAAACATGATCAGGGTGTGAAGTTTTTTTATTTACTTTATTCACACCACACACACACCACAATCACTGCGTGGCATCATGTCACTGAGCTGCATCGGGCCACATCACCTCATCCACGTCGCAGGCTATATTGTCTCTTGCCAGGCACCGCGGTAAAAACGCCCTGGAATGGCGAATCCATCCTTGGAAGGCCTCCACTGGGATGTCAACACAGGCCAGCTCCATTGCCCTTAGGAGGTTCTCTCTAGTGTATGGTTGTCTGTCATAAACCTTCCATCTCCACGATGAGAAGAACTCCTCTATAGGGTTCAGGAAAGGGGAGTAGGGTGGCAGACAGACGTTTAAAAACTGGTTACTGTTGGTGGTGAACCACTCTCTGATTTGGTTTGTTCTGTGGAAGCGGACATTGTCCCAAATGATCACATAAATGTGATGTGCGGGCCCAGGATGGTGTTGTTGGCGGTCCAGGAGGATGTCTCTTAGCTCCTCTAGGAAGGTGAGGAGACGTTGGGTGTTGTAAGACCCAAGGACAGCATGCCGGTGGACAAGCCCCTCCGAACCCATGGCCACACAAAGAGTAAGATTACCCCCCCGTTGGCCAGGAACCTCAGTGATGGTTCTTTGGCCAATGATGTTACGGCCTCTTTGCCTTCGTTTCTGCAGGTTGAAGCCAGCCTCATCCAGGAAGAGGTACTCATGAGGTCTGGGCATTGCGTCCAACTGTAATATCCTCTGTGAAAATGTGAAAGTGCACAGGTGTTCAGAACAACAGTCAATCAGGTAGCACAGTATTGTCCAGAAGTAATGTAGGCCACTGAGCAACACAGTATGTCCACTAACTGTACTGTGAACATGGATGTATACTTACTTGCACATACTCACGTAGGTCTTCGTGTCGTGCAGAGTTGCACTCAAAGGGAACCCTATAGACCTGTTTCATCCGCATCTTTTGGCGCCAGAGAACTCGGTCTATTGTGGCCAAGCTGACATCATCAATGCTCTCAAAGTTGACATTGTCGGCAATGACTTTGTCTCTGATCTCCCGGAGTCTGATGAGGTTGTTCTCAAGAACCATATCCACAATGAGGGTTTCTTGTGCCGCTGTAAATATGGCAACCCTCCCACCTCTATGTGGCATTCTTTCAACTCTAAAGAAAGAAACATGTGTTGTCAATTGACATATTTTACAATAACAACTGATTTGAAACCAATAGACTACTTTCACAGGCTTGTAAAACTGTATTGTGACAAAGAAAGCAATAGAGTACAATACCTGTTGTGTTGTCTGAATGCCCTGATAATGGTGGCCACGGTGAACCTACTCAGGTTTGGACAGACTCTTAGTCCTGCTTCAGCCATTGTCATGCCAATGACATGGTCAATGACTGTTGCTTGCATCTCGTCCGTAATGATGGTGCGAGGTTGTCTTCCTCTCCCTCCTGGACCTTCTCCTCTCCCTTGTTGGCCTCCTCCTCTTCCTCGTTGGCCTGCTCCTCTTCCTCCTCTGATTTGAACGTCTCTTCCTTGTTGGCCTGCTCCTCTTCTTCCATGGCCAGCTCTTCTCCCTCCTCTGACTCGAATTCCTCTTCCCCTGACTCTGCATTCATCCATTGTGTTTGTTTGGAATCTTCAGCAAACTGTGCACTCTAAACTTGCTTTTATACATGTGGTCACAGCATTAGCAACAAGTGTCTTTAATTTTGAGTCGTTGTGTGTAATGAATGATGCCAGGTGTGTTCATTGTGTTCAAATATTGCTGACTGTGGCAAGCATTTTGCATCACATAAGCTTTCATTTGAGAATATGAGCAGAGTTTTTTTGCAACTTGTGTTTTAGCAAGGAAAAATGTGTTTAGATTTATGAGAACGGAGGATTGTGTTTTGTGAATTGTGTCTTCATGTGAAATGCGTTTATGATATTGGAAAATAATGGCTAGATTTAGTAAATGTGTTTAGACAACTGGTCATTTGGTTTAGAGGATTGGCTTTTGTGTTTTAGCATTTGAGAAAAACTGTAAGTAAACAATAATGTCTACTATTTCATATAGCTATATTCTGATGCATTTTATTGTAAAAAGAGCACAAACTGCCTGTCTATTATATAAAGTATGAGACATTCACTGATCAGCCACAGTATTAAAACCACCTGCCTAATATCATGTAGGTCCTCTTCATGCTGCTACAACAGCTCTGATGCATCGAGGCATTACTCTGCAGGATCTCTGAATGTGTCATGTGGTTTCTGCCACCAATATATTAACAGCAAATCCTTTAAGTCCTGCTGTCACACATATGTTCAGTTTGTTTGTCATTTTGTTTTTTTGTTTGTATTTCCCACCACTCTAATTACCTCTTTTGTATTCACTATTTAAGTTGCAGCTTCTCCTGCAATCATTGTCTAGTCATGTTTGCATGGTCTTTGTTTGGATTGTCTTGTGGATTATTATTAAATATCATGTTTGATCTTCATCATCTGTCTGTTTCCTGCCTGTCTTCACACTCTGCGGACACCTGTGAGTGGTAAAATGAGGCCTCCATGGATTGAATTTGTTGGTCCAGCACATCAAAAAAGTGGAGGCCAAAGCAACACCATAAACTATTTGCCATGTTCCTCATCCCATTCCTGAACAACTGCGCAGTCAGGCCGGGTGCAGAAATCAAAACTTCATTCCAGAAGGAATATATATATAGAGAGAGAGAGAGTGTGAGAGAGAGAGAGAGATATCTTATCAGTGCAAAGTGTTCTTGTTTTTTGTTAGGCAGACATACAAAGGTCTGGTTAAAGAAAGAAAATAAAAAAAAACAAAAACAAAAAAAAAACAATGGCACAGGTCAAACACATCTATCTAGTGCAACAGCAAGAATGCAGCACGGCTGAAAAAAAAAAAAAATAATTAAAAAAACTAAACATTAAAGGGATAACTTAATCCTCATGCCATCTCATATGTGTATGCCTTTCTTTTTTTCAGATGCCCACAAAAAGGGTTTTAGAAAAAAAAAAAAAATCCATCTCTCTGCATATAATGCAAATCCAAAGATGACACCTCAAAATCTACACAAAGTCACCATGATGGTAACCCATACAGCCCCTGTCGAGGAAATAATGTCTTCTTAAGCAAAATGATAGGCATGTAAGAAAATACAAATACTAATATTTTAAAATAAAGTCCAATAGTAGAAAGCGCATCCCTGGGAAAACTGTATGGTCAAGGCTTTCTCTGGTCTAGGTTTTGTAACAGTCCATCAAAGAAAACTTTAGGAAGACAATGGCACTCTCTTTTAGATTAAAAATTTTAATACTCAAGAAATAACTTTTTGAGTATGGAATTTTGCAGTTGGTGTTTGAATAACCTTTCTTTCCCCTTCTTCCATGAAAAAGAGCAGCACTGTCCTTACCAAAAAGCAGTATACTTCAAGTTTATTTTCAGTGTTGGGCAGTAGCGTCGCTACAAGTAGTGACGCTACTAGCTTAACTACATTTCTCAGTAGCGTGGTGGTAGCGTCGCTGTTTTCTGAATCAAATAGCTTTTCAGTAGCTAAGCTCTTATTTTGATCAAGTAGCGCGGTAGCGTCAACAAAAGCTAAAAGCTATATATTTTTCTATACTTTAAGCTCAAATCGGAAATATAACTGCTACAGATCACTGATCCTGGGTCAGTAAGCGACGTCACCGCCACTAAACCTCGTGACGCCATTGGCTCATTAAACTGTCAGTCAAACCGTATTAATCCTCCCGCCTCTCTCGTGAATGAAGCGCGCAGTTTGAAGCATCTCAGCGTGTTTGCAGACTTGAGGTAAATAAAGAAGTGTTGATTGAAAAAGTACATGTTTTCTGTATTTATAATACAGCACTGTATTTATAAAGGCTAATGTTTTTTTTTTTTTTTTTTTTTTTTTTTTTTGCATTCGAGGAGATGAGAAAAGTGTGTCTTAGTCTAGCATTTGTTGTCGAGACAACCAAATTGCTTATGAATCTTTATATTTTAGCTAAATGTCAGAAAAAAACTGAGCGCCCACGTAGAAAACTGTATAATCTGCAATGCAAACGCGTGAATGCAATGCACGTACTGCCTCTATTGTAGCGGTATTGAGAAAAAAAACGTAGTACTTGAAGTAGTGGTGGGCGCCTTGATTTTAGTCTTTGAAGCAGGCTAGTGCTCTGGGAAGATCTCAAACTCAGAACAAGATGGGGAGTGGGTGGGTGTGGGTTGTCAAATTCATGGCGAAAGGCAAAATGTTTCGGTTCGTTCTTAGCAAAAAACAAACAAACAAACATACAAACAAAAAACGATCAGGTTCCATAGCGAAATAAGAATGAAACAGTGTTCTAGTCTAAACGAATTATAATAATCTTTGCTAATATTCTTGACACTTCAAACTGCTTTGGACTTTGCAGTATCGAATTATGCCTTTACTATGACCAAAATACCGGAATATGCTATTCAGCTGTTTGATCGCGCACTATCACTGCAGCCTGTTCATCTGAAAAATAAAACACAGTCACCCAAAAGTTACACTAGTCAATTTAAATAGTGTGTGTTACGTGCAGTTCAGCGTGAACACCGGTCCCGTGGCACATTTTTGCTCATCATGATATTTTCCGTCGACGTGCATGAAGTACAAAGCTTACGCAATGCATAATATTTTCGCTTCAAATACATTGCAGATATGGAAACATTTGTATTTGTGGCGAGAGAGGTAGTCTACATAAGCCCAACTTTACTTTCAGTTTCGCTTTAAATTTGTTTTGGATTGTTTAGGCAAATTTATTTATTTATTTATTTATTTATTTATTTATTCATTCATTCATTCATTCGGTTCTGAATACGGTTAAAGTTAAAGGATTTGTTGTGAAGTGAGGGAAATAATGTCGGAACATTATAACATTACGCTGTAGGCCTGTTCATTTCAGAATATAATAAAATGTGACTTATAGGCCTAGCCGCCGTGACCTGTCCGGTTTAATTTTTCCTCTCAAAGACGTACAATTTATTTTAGCATGTTTTTTTTAAAAAAAAAAAAACTAAGGCAAACGAAAATAGCCGTTTGATTCGGTTAAATATTCTTACTGTCAGTTAACAAATTTACAATAGAATTTAGCTTTTCTTCCCAGATAGTAACAGGGTCTGGGCCAAATCTGGCTTACATTTGGCACTTGTTTTTTATTCACAGTCTTGTATTCATGAAATCAATTACTATCTTTAAAAATGGCAGTAAATTAAAGTGCTGTTTTTGTGCGGTCTGTCATATTTCAGTAGCTATATACAGCAAAACTACAGCACTTCCATTAGGCTATTTTTTTTACGAAGCTGTCAACACTGTAAACTCTGATGGCATGCAATCAGTTGACAAACACCCATTCATATATAGACTATGTTATTCAATTATATGTATAAATTATTTTATTTAAAAAATTCGTGTTTTCCCTGTTTTATTCATTCAACATTCTGAAACAGGTGCCATTTTTTTTTTTGTTTTTTTTTTAAATGTTTTTTAAGAAAGAATTCAACCCCCTCTAACCCCCCAAAATATGAGATAAACCCAGCCCTGTACATTATACTGATTTTTGTTGCCAAATTGGTTTGGAAGAGTGGTTGAATAAACAATTAAACTGGACTTTTATGCCTGTATGACTGACAATTTAATTGATCACTGAGAGAGCACTGACTTGGTATGATGTTGGTTCAATAGAAAAATGAAAATGTAAAAAATAGCTTAGATGTAGTAAACTACTTTTGCCATGTTGCTGTAGCTTAGCTTGCTACATTACCCAGTGTTCCTATTTAAATATTAATTTGTATATATTTTGTTATATGAACATCTGAACATACAAAACATCATGAATAATTTGGTCGAATATGTAGACAACTTTGTCTTTGTTTGTAAAGCATATTACGAGACTAAGATATCCAAGAAATGGATATAAGTGGGTGAAAAGAATCTAGGCCTCAAAACAAGATACACAACCCTCAAGAAGGGTGGCAGTCAGCAAATATTAAAAAGATGAGATCTTTACATCACAGTGCAACAAATAACTAACAATAATTACAAAACAACAACAAAAAAAGTTTAAATGAAGTCAGCAAACAGCAGAACAATAATCCTATAATAGTAACTGGATAATTTATTCATGCCATAATGCATGCTGGGAACTTACAAAGCCTTAAAATTTCAACAGTATGAAATTCTTTGTTGAGACAACTGTGTTTGACTAGTTGGGGCAACATTTGGGGTAATTTTGTTGGGCTGACAAGGGTTTTATATAGTTTCAAGAAAACAAATTTTTTTAGTATTTGAGACTCAAAATGTTTTGTAAAATGGAAAATATGTATTTGCATTTTTTACAATGTGGAAGCATCTGTTTTGGTTTCTTCTTCACTTGTGTTTTGAAAATTCTGTACAGAAGATGTGTAATAACATCTCTCATGTATAACAATGAAAACACAGATTTAATGGAGCACAAGTATAGCTCAAATATATTTAGACGTTTTTTAAGTATAAGTCACGTATACTTAAATGTCATTTTAAGTATATTTCTGAGAGGTATATAAAGCACATTTCTGAGAAGTACATAAAAAGTAGACTGAAAGTATACTTTTCAATTTTTTAGTTTAAAACAAGTATACTAATAGCACACTTGAATTAACTTTTTTCGTAAGGGTGTCCTACGAAGGGCTGCTCTGTCACCTGGGCAGGATACGGATGACACGGCCATTCCAGGTCTGCATCAAATTACAGCCAGGCCACCTACGTGCAGGTCCGTGACTAAGTGTTCCCAGTGGTACACAGATGTTTGAGGCTTAGAAAGACTTATGTATACATCAGTTCTAACTAAAAAGTTTTTTTTTAATTCTTTGCTCTACGGAATGACATCAATAAAGAATGCTTAATTTTTTCAAAAGGTCTGGGTCAGATTTTAAAATGTTTCTGTATGATTTTACAAGTTCTGAAGTATGAAGAGAATACGTGGTTATGAACTGCACCGAAGGCCGACTTTAGTAGTTTGTGTTGCAGTAACAGAATCAAGTAAACATTCTCTTTGAACTATTTTTAATTTGTCTACTGCCCTACTACCTACCTTTATAGTCCTTCTTGAATGTTTTCCACATTTCATTTTTCCTGACCTCAAATGAATCCTCTGTTAAACAAACGTGCTTAGTTTTATGTAACTGACTCACTGGGATGCTTTTATTAAGGAGAGGTTGGTGACATTTCTGGACTTGCAGAAAGTTGTTCTTATCTGTCTTCTTCCAAAAATGGTTTGTACTTAATGATTGTCCTGACTTGGTGTCATGGAAATCCAAAAAATCCAAAGTTTCTTCAGTAGACAAGGGTGATCATGGCCAATCTGACTGGTCTGCGGCTATGCAGCCTCATATACAGCAAACTGTGATACACTGTCTGTTCTGACCCCTTTCTGTCATGGCCAGCATTAGTTTTTTTTTTTTTTTCAGTAATTTAAGATACAGTAGCTCCTCTGTATGATTGGACCAGACAGTCTACCTTTTGCTCCCCATGTACATCAGTGAGTCTTGGGCACCCATTACCCTGATGCCAGTTCACCGGTTGTCCTTCCTTGCACCACTTATGGCAGGTACTAACCACTGCATACTGGGAACACCACACGACTTGCCGTTTTAGACATGCTCTAAACCCAGTTGTCTAGCCATCACTATTTGGTAGGGGCGTAACGGTACACAGATGTCACGGTTCTGTATGTACCTCGGTTTAAGGGTCATGGTTCAATGTGATTTTGGTGCAACAGAAAAAAAAAAAAAATCTACTATGCTAGGTTTCTTTTCATTTATTTTAAACAGACAGTAGTATAAATTACAATTTTTGTAATGTGAAAATACTAAATATTATATCAAATTAATGTCATATATGTAGGCTATAAAATCTGCAGTACATGTATACATACAAGGAATAAATACTTGAAATATATTTAATTTAGTTAACTGACAGACAAGGGAAAAAAAAAAAAACAACAAAAAAAACCCGCAGCCAATATTTGCTGAGTTTCAGTTCAGTTTTGTGACAGAAAGGAAACTCAAATGGCTTGCTTTCTTTTATATCCCACCCCTTGATAGGTGCTATTATAACAATATAATCTATGTTATTCACTTAATCTGTCACGGGGTCTTAATGTTGTGGCTGATCAGTGTAAAAGCATTTTTTCAAAAGTACTGGTAAAACTTTATTTGCTAATCTCAATTTCTATTTGATTTAATTTAATTTATTATTATTTTTTTATTATTATTTTTTGATATCTTAAAATAGTTTATAAGTTGGGGAGAAAAAAAAACACTGTTCTCCTGATTTGATTGAACTTGAACTATATATATATATATATATATATATATATATATATATATATATATATATATACACTACCGTTCAAAAGTTTGGGGTCAGTAAGACTTGTAATAGTCTTTAAAGAAGTCTCTTATGCTCATCAAGG
This sequence comes from Labeo rohita, assembly GCF_022985175.1. Classification (NCBI taxonomy): domain Eukaryota; kingdom Metazoa; phylum Chordata; class Actinopteri; order Cypriniformes; family Cyprinidae; genus Labeo; species Labeo rohita. Next base: position 4,023,743 of record NC_066873.1, on the reverse strand, counting down.
CTGCATTTATTTGATTAAAAATATAGAAAAAAAAAAAAAAACCGTAATATTGCAAAATGTTTTTACAGTATAAAATAATGTTTTTTATTTTAACATACTTTAAAATAGAATTTATTCCTGTGATGAAAAGCTGAATTTTTATCAGCTGTTACTCCAGTCTTAAGTGTCACATGATCCTTCAGAAATCATTGTAATATGCGGATTTATTATTAGAATGATCAATGTTGGATAATATATACAGTTGTGCTGCCAAATATTTTTTGGAACCTGTGATTTTTTTTTTTTTTCAGGATTCTTTCATAAATAACAAGTTTAAAAAGTACAGTGTTTATTCAAAATATAAATATTTTATAACAATGTAAATTATTTATTAATAACTTTTAATAAACTTTTAATTATTAACTTAATACATCCTTGGTGAATAAAAGTATTTCTAAAAAAAAAAAAAAAAAAAAAAGAAAGAAAGAAAGAAACAATAAAAATGTACTGACCCCAAACTTTTGAATGGTAGTGTATATATATATATATATATATATATATATATATATATATATATATATACACATGATAAGATGTTGGAATGCCGCCAGTAATGATGTGATGGACGGTCCATCTGAATCACTCTGTAATGTAGAAACAAACCTTAATGCTTCCGTTGCCTGCCTGTCTGCAAGCATAGACTGTCACAGGCTTTATGTCAGAAAATAATCAGGAAAAAGAATAGTAACAGAGCACTCTGTCATAAAGATGCAATGAAGCATGTGTATTTTTTAGAGAGTAAAAAAACGTAAAGTAAAGACAGAGAAGATGAAGGGGGTTAGAGTTGATTCATGTTACATAACTGACAGACAGTCCATTCATTCGAAAACAACCTGCAGATACAAACAATCCATGAACAAACTTTTTACAAACTCCTTGGGAGTTGGTGGATGGGCTTATTCAAATGCTGCTAACTGTATTCGCTGTTGCAACAGCTGGCACTGTAAAATATAGCAATTATATTTTTTCAAAACAAACTTTTTAACAGTACTTTCATTTAATAAAACTGTGTATTTAGAATTTTAATCTGAATTTAATTCATAGGTCTGTAACAGATTACAATAAAAATGTAATCGCTATATATGCCACTGAATTGTGGGAGAATAGTGCAAATAGTGTGTATCATTTGAACTTCACAATATAACTTACATGTTGCAGAATTAAGACTTTAAAGAATATAATAACTAAAAGTGAGTTTGTCTATAATCTCTATAACACTGCATTCCTGCACAGTTCCAACCTGCTCCAACAAACCTGCCTGAAAGTTTCCAGTAATCCTGAAGACATAATTAGCTGGTTCAGGTGTGTTTAATTAGGGCTGTCACAGAATGATGGCCTTCTGGGAGCAGGATTGGACACTGGTCTGCCATAAGGCAAACAAGGCTGACAGACAAGACCAACCATCAAGAACAAGTACTGGAAAGCACATGACTCAAAGTTAAGCAATAAACAAATAAACTGAAGTGTTTGGCATTACAGCAGAAGACAACCTGGCAAATGCAGAGGAAAGAAGGCACAATAAATAGAAAGGCAAACACACAAGAAAAACTGGAATCTGAGGGTGCTAAAAAAAAACAAACAAACAAACAAACAAAAAAAAAAAAATCTAAATACTGACAAAATCACCTTTAAAGTTGTCCAGATTAAGTTCTTAGCAATGCATACGAACTTAAAAGTGAAGATGTAAAATTAGAAGAGCTTTCTGTTAAGTCAAACAGCCAATCACAGCGATCGATTCAACATGCTCAGTCAGTCAAAAAGCCACCAAAGGTGTCCGACTAATTCAAAACTGAGCTGACATATGCTAAACAATTCCAGACTGTTAGCTTGGAGTATATTACAGTCTATACACTGACACCATTGAAGAGAATTACGGCGCTCATCATCTGACCACAGCGACTAAATAACCAAACCTGATAAAGTGTCAACACCTGGACACGTTATTCCCCCATGTTGAACTCTGATTATTTTAATTTGAAATAAACAATCTGTAATTTAATTTGAAATAAACAACCGCTGTAATTGCCGCTTCGTGGATTGCACCAGTGATTCCAAAACCTGGTCCCAACAGTACACATGTTGCATATCTCTCTTATATGACACAACCATTTCAGGTTTTAAAGTCCCTACTAATTAGCTGATGAGTTCAGTTAGGTTTGTTTTATTAAGGAGACATAGGGGAGTGCGGGGCACAAAACGCGGACTTAACTGTAACACACGTGGCTTAAATATTTCCACACATGCTAGCATAACCAAATCTACGGTATTTGCTAGTTGCCATATTAACATTATATAGAGAAAAAAGTGTGCCAAAATTTACAAATCTTTTGAAGATATTGCTGAATATTTATTTTACCATAGTAAAAGTAAATTTCTGGCTGAAGTGAATTTTTCATCTCAGTTTTTAGTATTCATTTAAAGTGAAACAAATTATTATTTTAATCTCCAATCTGTTATTTATCAGTTGAGATTTTAGTTTTTTAATGCTTCGCTTACTAGCAGAAGACACTAACCAGTTGCGCAGATGGGGAACGTTGTAACACTGCGTTACAATGTGCCCCGCCATTACCAAACTATGCTATTCTATGACATTAGTGATGTAATTTCCATCATTTACTTTTAAGAGTTTTGATGAGAAACCACAAGAATGAAGATTATTTTTCAAGATATGTAAAGAATTTTGGCTCGTTTATGTGAGTCGTGTTCTATGAGAGCTGCGTGTGGAGGGAGCGGAATGTTTTTCTGAATGTCTGAATGATTTACACAAACCAAGAAAGTCAAAATGTGTTAGTTTGTGCCCCGTGATTCCCTACAAAATGTTTAGAGTTGAGGGTACTCCGGGACAATGATTAGGAATTACTGGATTACACAGTGCTGGCTCAGAGACAGGTTGTATTCAGGTATGTTAGGGGTATCCAGTCCAGGGGTATTGAGAGTTTTTCACCAACCCCATTTAAACACACCTGAACCATCTAATGAAGGTTGTCATGATTTCCAGAAACTTGCAGACAGGTGTGTTGGGACAAGTTGAAAATAAACTCTGCAGAACCTTGTCGCTCCATAAGAAGGACTGGAGCAGGATTATGGTAAACACCTTCTCATCTCATGGCTCAGAGTCAAATTTGGCCATGTCTACCTCAACATCTGGCTTTGGTTAAAAAAAAAAAAAAAAAAACACTTTATCCAAATAACATTTTCTCCATCTCTACTGTGGAATATGACACACAGCAGACATTCAGCTGGGCTCACCCAGCCTCCTGTACTGTTCTTCTCAAAGCAGTTCTGTAAACTTTCGATGAAGTTAGTTGCTATGGATCTTGGTTTCCTTCATAACATGTCTAAAGTTCCTCTGACCACCACTGTCAAGGTTTGGATGTACATCTTAACCTATGTTAACCACTTTTTTTTTTTTTTTTTTTTTTTTACGTTGCCAAGACAAACAAACAATAAATAAGTAGTTTGTCACTAATTCTCACAACTAACTAGCATGCATATTTCTAGCATAATGGCTGTTTATTAGTACTTATAAAGCACATATTAATGCCTTATTGTACATGACCATATTTTAGATCACTTAATCCTACCCCATACTTAAACTTAACAACTACCTTACTAAATATTAATAGGCAGCAAATTATGAATTTCAAATGGATGGTCACAATGACCAAGATGTGGTTCCTAGAAATACATACTGATAAAATGTTGATTGCACTAGAATAAAAGCATCTTCCAAATGAATAAATGTAACTTCAGTTCATGACCCTCACGTACATAATGAATTATGTGAAATCTGGTGGTGAGATGACGCATTGTATAGAAAGTGCAATGATAGGAAACCTTCTCTAAAATAATTTGATTCTGTCTTGTTCTCATTATAACTGTCTAGCTCTTATTTAGATATGAGTTCCCACTCTTTCATTTTGCGCCTCATATAATACTACCACTCAAGATAAATGTTTGGATACCAAATATTTGGATACCAGAAAGCCTGTCTAGTCTGACATCATCAACATGATTCAATATCACAGGTTTCCATTCCTGCAGAATATAAAAGATTCTCATTCGCCACTGAGTCAACAGCTCTGACTCCAGAAACACGCATCTTTAAATGGTTATTTTCCTAAAATGTGTAGGTGTACCGGGAAACCTGGAAACTTTTTTTCTTTGCGGTATCTAAAAGAGGGCATTAACAGCCATTTATACATTGTTAACTGCTACTTTTGTGTCAGTGTCAAATAAGGATGTCTGAGATGATGAAAAATTATGTGCATACACTTATTCATGTTTGTTCCATGTTTTAATAAAACTTTTATACTATTATCAACAAAACTAAATTAATGACTATAATGAAAGGTCGAAGATTTTGTTATATTTGCTGTCATAAAACTGTCTTTCTCCTTGCTTTCTTGCTTATTTATATATTTATTTAAATACTTACTGACTTTGAAAAACAGTCACAGTTCAGTAGTTAACGTTAGCTAATACACTGACTAACATTACCTAAAAATGAGAAATACAGTATTTGTTATTTTTGTTACAGTATTCAACACTATTTGTTAACTTTAGTTAGTGAAAGCGGTAACACTTCACAACACGTGTGCATAAATATGCATTAATTTATGCTTAATTAATGCACAGACAATCACAAGTTAATGTACAATTCATGAAAAACTAAACCATTTATTAATGATTACTACATCAGCAACTAATGGACATTCTATATGATTCATAGATTAAGTAATAAATAAATTGTTATTAGTTACATGTGTCATAATGTATTAATTCCCTAATAACTTATTTTATTAACTAATTATGTAAATTTATATGTTAATTACCACAGTGGTCAAAGCTATGTACTTCAACTTCCAGTTGTCTGCTTTAAATATTCATTAGCTAATGATTTGCAAATGTATCATTATGTTATGACTTTACTTGTTGAGGCACATGACTATTAACTAATTGTTAAGTAATATGTCATTACTTTATGGATATAGAATTAGTTAGTCATGTGCCTCAGTGAGTTGGAGCCAAGCATTTTCATGGGTTGAAGCCATGCATTTCAACTTCCAGTTGTCTGTTTTAAATACTCATTAGCTAATGATTTGCAAATGTATCATTATGTTATAACTTTACTTGTTGAGGCACATGACTATCTAACTAATTCTAAATCCATAACCACAATGACATACTACTTAACAATTAGTTTATAGTTCTGTGCCTCAACAAGTAAAGTCATAACATAATGATGTCTTTGCAAATCATTAGCTAATGATTAATTAAAGCAGACAACTGGAAGATGAAATGTGTGGCGTCAACCCATTGTGGTAACGAACACATGAATTTACACTTTTAGTTAATAAAATAAGTTATTAGGGAATTAATACATTATGCCACATTTAACTAATAACAATTTATTTATTACTTAATCTATGAATCATATAGAATGTTCATTAGTTGCTGATGAAGTAATTATTAATAAATGGTTTAGTTCTTCATGAGTTAAATATTAACTCATGAATATCTCTGCATTAGTTAAGCATGAATTAATGCATATTTGTGCACCCGTACTGTAAAGTGTTACCGTGAAAGCTGTACTACTTCACTGTTAGTTCATGTTAGCTTAAATCCATTACATAATATGAACACACATCTGATTTTAATAATGTATTAGAAATTGTTGAAATTAACATTAACTAAAATTATTAAAAGCGTTTTTATTGTTAGTTAGTGTCAACTAATATTAACAAACAGAACCTTATTGTAAGGTGTTACCAATATTTTACATCATTGTCCAAACACTAGATTTTACAAAGGGCAGAATGTTGCCTGCCCGTGATTAATAATGTGTGAGGACACAACAAATTCTAACATGTTATTTGTCCCATTGCTATACACGTAATGTCTGTGTGGATGGTTTGTAATAAATTACTTTCTGAGACACTGAGGGATGATTAAAGAATCACCCTTAATCTATTAGTGGTGTGCACAGGGCTTATGGGACTGTGAGCCAAAAGATACAGCGTTTCCCAGAATAGAACTCGAACACATTTCCAAACACTGAGCTCTATTAATGATGTTCACCTGAAGAAATGTTTTCAGCCATTCTTAAGAAGCATTTAAAAACACAGCTGTTACGCGTCGGCCTGTTGTTTTGTGAGATGGTCTCATGCGGGTTTCACATGAAGAGATCAGTGTCTGCGATGGCCTTTGTCATGTGATGTTGCAAAACAGCTTTAATGAGAAATTCAGCTATAATCAAAGGGAATTAAAGTGCATGAGTTCGGAGTGCACTGGTTACATTAAATCAGTAGTGGATGATGGGGAAAAAGATTTATTACCAATCATTCACACTAGCCTTAGTGTTTTGCAACAAAACAGCACATTACGGTAAATAACTGTAACACACAGTGATGAAAGACTGCTTATTGTTGGCTACATCACGGAGCAGGACTGAAAACACAAGCCTTCAGAACCCATAAACAGCCGATACTGTCTTCTGTCCCTTAACGGTACGTTTACATGACAACGATGTACTAAAATGGGAAAGAAAAAAAAATCATTGTTTTAACAAATTTACGCTTTTGTAGTTTACACGAAGATTATAACTGCGTCATTTTAAATGCTTCCACTTAAGTTCACATTTTCAGGCCCCCAAAATGCAGCTGTTCATGAATGACTACAAACACTTAAAGAGTTTTCCATTTTTAGCGTTTTGTAAACACCCTTAAAACTGAACCTTCAGGTTCACTGTGGATTCTCTGTCACAGATGCACTGGGTCTCACTCTCACACTTTGGAGCCAATTTTAGGACAGTCAAGAAAAATCATTACATGACAGATATTAAAATTAAACTGTGGACTGCATTTTCCAAAAGTATTACAAACCTGCTTTGGGCCAAACCAGACTCATTGGGGGAAAAATGGTTCTGCAAAATGATTAATTTGTTCAGTTTTCCCCAAAACAGAATCTGGAAATATTTTATTACATTGGTTGTTGTTCTTATCAAAGCAGTTTAGAAAAGAAATGTTTGGTGGTGCAAAAAGGTTATTGCTCTGTCACAATTGAAAATAATGTACCATGTATACTAAACCAGACCTTAAGTCTGAGCCAGTGTTTCACTTTTCTTGGAGACACACCAGCAATACACATCTCCCTTAACTACCCTGTCTATTACTGTTTTATTTGCTTCTGCTAACTAGCTGCTGAGTTGTTTCAGGTGTGTCTGATTAGGAAAACTTTAAAAGTGTTGGTGTGCCTCCAGAAACAAGGTTGGGAAACACTGACCCAAGTGAAAGTGTTAACAAAACCAAATGTTTTATAATGCATAATGCATTTGCTGTAGCAACCATTTTATTTTTACCATGACTCGTATTTCACAGGACTCATACCTGAGAGCAAAACATATGGAGCTAATAATGTAATGCAAATATCAAAATGTATTAGTTTAGAAATCATGCACTATGGTAAAAGGGTTTTGAGGTCATAAGAGTATAACAGTGGTGTGCAAAGAACTGCATGTAAATAAGTCTTGCTGATCTTCCCTTGTATTTGTGTGAAAAGGAATAAAAGTTTGGGGTATTTTACTGCCACTCGTTATTAGTTAAACTGGAAACTGAAGTGAATTGTAAAGGTACAAGGTAAAGGTATAACAATTGTCTCTGCAATATACTGAGGCTTGCATATTTCAATATGCTATTTACTTCCGAGCCTGAAATGTCTTATTACAATTCTGAATTATAATTGCTAGTAGATACAGAGTATAAATATTTCCAGATTGGCCACTTAAGTTTCGAAAAAAGTGAAACTTCTAGAAGTGGGTGATACAATCAAGTCGACAGTGTTGGCAGAAATGTAGTGTCCCCAACTAAGCAACCCAAAAGCGACAGTGGCTGGGAACCAAAACTCTACTGGTGACAAGAAGAAAAAAAAAAAAATCCTTGGGAGAAACCAGGCTTAGTCAGGGGGCCAGTTCTCCTCTGGCCAGACGAAACCAGCATAGTGCGGTTTAATTCCAGGCTGCAACACAAGTCAGAGTGAGCAGAGGACTTGTCTGGTTCCCATAGCCTTTGCTCACCTTGCTCAGAGCAAGAGAGTTCCTTGACATATGCATAAATATTATGTCACCCCTTGCTAAAAAGAAGTATACTTCAAGTTTATTTTATTAAGTATACTTAAGTAAAGTTCAAGTATATTTTTAAAGTATACTTTATGTAGTAAGTATATAATTATCAGTATACTAGTAGTATACTTTTAAGTGTACTATTTCAATATTCCTTGGGACTAAATTGGCCCACTTTCTAGTATATAAAATATACTTTTAAGTATACTTTAAGTATAACAGAAGTAAACTTTGAGTACACAACTAGTATGCATCTATGTTTTTAGTTTGTACTGCAAGTATACTGATGGCTTACTAATTAAATATTTTTTATGCATTTTAGTACACTTTGAAGTATAGTCTAAGTAAACTACTAGTTTAATAGTTTTATACTGCAAGTATACTTGTAAGTTTTCTTTAAGTGAACTTTACATCATACTTCATGTATACTACTATGTCCTTATTAGGTAGATATTTTGTTATATGAATATCTGAACACAGAAAATCAAAAGAAAGAACAGGGTATCTGCTTGTAAACAAAAACATTTTATTCTAGCTTCATGCATTCTTTTTCATAAACACTTGAATGTGGGTAAGTTGCATAAATAAGTAAATAAGTAAATAAATAAACAACATTTTGAACAAAAAGCTAAAAAACACTTGTCTAGTACAAATATGTAGCTTTGTTTCATAATTACAGTGTGTACGTTTTTCGTTATTTACCTCAAAAGAAAGGAAGTGAAAAGTGACAACATGCCCTGTAGGTGGGGTACCATGTAACACAACCATATAATAGCTTAAAATGTTATCTGATCAAATGAAAAAATATATACACAACAAACTTGTCAATAAAATAAAATTACTTTTTTAACTTTTTCAAAAAAAAAAAAAAAAAAATTATGGAGTTTTTTAAGAATTAAAGATCATCTATTTTTTTGAGTTTCACAATGAACATCGCAACCATGTGTGGGACGGCCCTGATCGCAAAACACAGCTATGCAGTATAGTTGAAAACAATGTGCCCAAATAGATGAAACACATTTAGACATTCAGAAAAACCCTCCCCTCCCTTCAAACACAGCTCTTATAGAACACAAGACACATAAACGGGCCAAAATGCTTTACATTTCTTGAAATAATAATTTCTCAACATTAAACATTGATTGTCAGTCTTTATTCACCTGTTTCTTGTGGTTTCTTTTTAAAATCCAATAGTGAAAATCACATCGCTCATGTCATAGAACAGCATAGAACAGCAGTGTTACAACTTTCCCCATCAACGCGACTGGAATTTAAAACTGTTAGTGTCTTCTGCTGGTTCGCCAAGCATTAATTGACACTCTGAACTAATTAATAACAGATTGGTGATTTAAATAATAGCAGATTTGTCTCATTAATTTACTTCAGCCAGAAATGTACTTTTACTGTGGTAAAATAAATATTCAGCGATATCTTCAAAAGGCTTTTGAATTTTGGTGCACTTTTTCCTTCTGTATAGTGTTGCTATGGCAACTAGTAAACACCGTAATTTTGGTTACGCTAGCGTGTGTGAAAATATTTAAACCAGGCGTATTAAAACTAACCCTGCGCACCATTATACTTAGACTTAGCATTAGATTTCAGACTTGACTCAGACTTCAGATGAAAGACATGTAAACATCTCTGAAACCTAGTCACCAAACCACCTCAGCAGTAGTATTTAGATGTATTTTGTTTTTAATCCATTTTATCTGACATCTTTGTTGATGACTACCAATGGTGTGAGTCACATGGACAATATGACGGGGAGAGTTAAGGTTAGGCCTAATATACACGTAGGTGACTGTGTAAGATTTGTCAGTGAACTTTCCTATTCGACCAGACCAGGAGGTTGTTGTATGTCTAGCCCGTTGCTAGGCTGCTTCACTGCACAAATCACTTTCCCAGTAATCTGGATAAAGATAACATTTCTTTATTTACATTTACAATTTAAGGAACAGTTAGGAGAAGATCATGGATTCAGTCCTGGAGCACAGCAGCTGAAAAGCAGCAAGGACAAATGACCTTCTAAAAATATGTCTTTGTAGTTTATGACGGATTAAATGAACTGACCAGACTCCTTAAAATTTGGATCATCTTACATGGCAACTATTTGTTCTTTCACATAAAAGATTTATTGTTCATCGCCTTTTGCGAAGGAGCTCATACGCTGCATTGTTTTACGTATTAAGCTGGAGTGTCGGCTCTTATGGAAATATCACTTACATCAACTCATGTGCGTCATGTTAACTTAAACAGGTTATTTCAGTCCATTTGCTGTTATTCAAACAGTCTTTGTCTTAAGTTTCCACCCTTGATGACTCACTGGTGCGGTCGAGCTGCTTAATGTCACACTGCAAACGGAATTTTATAACGTATGACAAATAATGAAAGAGGAAGTTCAAAAGACAATTTGAAATGATGTAATGGTGTCAAAATTGGATGTTTTATTTATTCTGTGAAGGTTTTGAATGACTTTATGCTTTGTCTGTGTGTGGGCAGAATCCAACAGACTTAGATCTGCTTAATTCAGGCTTTTTAAACATACTGGAGAATGTTTGGAGTTTAAAACACTTTGTGAGACACATTTTCAGAATCTTATAAAGATGTATTACATCATGAGACAAATTCAACAGTCTTGGATAGCTGTGTGATATGCTTGACAATGGCAGATTAAATAATGAATGCTATGGATTTATCCTATGGAATAAAAAAGAGATCATTTGAACCCTTACAATAGCCATCTAATAAAAAACCAAGGAGTACCAACGCTATCCCGCAGCCAGTTTGTTCATATTTTATGAGATGGCTAATTCATACGAATTTGAAGAAAACAGCTTAGAAATCATACAGAATGAAGGTGTGTGTTTTTTTTTTTTTTTTTTTTTTTTTTTGAAATGTAAAATAGGTGAAAGTTTTGGGTTAGGGGTTTGGGGGGATAGAAAACATCTTGGTTACTCTTGTAACCCTTGGAACGGAGATGTTACATCGACCGACTGATAGGGAATGCAGTTTGTACACTATAAAAATCGTTAAGCCTATGGAATGTCCCCATAAAACATGAAAACACAATGTGTGTGCATGAAAAAAAGGAGTCCACTTTTTTTTTTTTTAATTAGACAGATTGGCACACTAAACATGCAAGTCAGAGGAGGAGACTGGAGCTTTCATTGCTGATACCATAGAAGAGGAAAAACATAAAATAAAAAAATAAAATAAAGTAAAAAAATAATAATAATAATAATAATAATAATAATAATAGGTGAGGAAATGACTTGGGTAAGTGGAGCTGAAATATATCAACAATTTCCATGTGATTTCTCTCAGCAAGATACATTATAGTAAAGCTCTTATGAAGTGGAGAGATGAACAAGTGGCTATTGTACAGACTTGTAAAATAAACCTTTTAAAATCAAAAGTAGTTAAATGTGGAGCAGTATACTTATTCAGCTTGTTTTGCAATATAAAATGATTACATGTAGGCCCAGGGGTATCCAATGCTGTTCCTGGAGGGCCAATGTCCTGCAGAGTTTAACTCTATCCATCTCTAAAACACTTGTTTGGATGTTTTTAGTCTGAAAGTCTGAAGTCTGAAGTCTGAAGACCTCGATTAATTGATTCATGTGTGTTTGATTAGGATTGAAGCTGAACTCCACAGAACTAGATTTGGACATCCCTTAGTTTATATTCATATAATGATATTCTTATTTTGTTTGTATTACTGTTACTATTAAATATTTAAATGTAAAGTAAATATTCATTTAAGGTTCATAAATTGTGACCCTGGATCACAAAACCAAATTGAGATTTATTCAACATCTGAAAGCTGAATAAATAAGCAGGTATTGGGAAATATTGGCAGCAGCCGTGATGATGATGATGATGATGATGATGATGATAATAATAATAGCATTATGGATGTGCATTTCGGTTAATTTTCCTGACAGATCGTATACACTGGAAAACTGTTAACAGCAGCGTTCGATTTGAGAGGGGGGCTGAGGGGTTCCCGGGCCTCCCATAAGCATTGAGGGACCCCCCATAACACCCAAAAAGATATACTTGGGGTGTCCCCTGGTTTTCCATAAAACTATAATACTTAAAACATAAAACTACTGAAAATGAAATGAAAAGATTCAATTGCTGTATTACATTTAGACCTGCTCACATATTTTATTTTTATGCGTTTTTACGGCATTGCGCATTATAACCAATCACACACGACTCTGTTGAGTTTAGAATGCAGTGGCCAATCAGGGGCGTTCAGAATAGTCGCTGAAACCTGGAGGTTTGTTCAGACTGAATCTCGAAAATTCCCTAATCATAAGCAACAAAGTGCAGATGTAAGAACTGTAAGTAAGAGAGGCATTTATCATACAGTATATGGACAGCTTTATTGATTTTAAGAAGAGGTATGAGTGCTTAAACACTAGCTAGAGCTGTTCTTTCACTGCGTGATTCAGTCTAATAAAATGCATTTTCCTAAAATTCAGGATATGGGGACAGAAAATGTATATTTATATCATTTAATATAGTTAATCAATATCACACGAAGAGGCCCTTTTTTTTTTTTTTTTCGACACCATATTGCCAATTTTGCTGTATTTCGCCAGCAATAAATCGTTCCAAACACAGCCACAGCACTGTTTTGTGTCTCTAAACAACATGACAGTGTTTTGTTCCTGAATGAATCAACCATTTAAATGATTCGGTTCAATCGCAATGACTCGCTTATTAACAGTGACTTGCTGACACCTACTGGCAGTTGTAATTCCACATTTGAAGTACCTTTTCATTTTTTTTTTTTTTAATAATTTCAAACATCAGCATTCAATGTTTTGGGATTAAAATATTACAACATTATTCATGCATTTGTAACTGCAGGTTAAATGCATTCATGTCCTGCATTAAACAGTGGGTAAATAACACTAAATGCCAGTTCAGATGCAGCGTTTGTGTTTCCTCTATATTGAAAAGATGAATTTTGAGGATAATGATTTTATTTGTGTGGTAACAGCCCAAAATGTCTTATTATTCTAAATGACTTTATTGATTAAATATAAGAATTTGACGCAAAACATAATGCACACTTTCAGAAAAAAGAATGGTTGTTGGGGGTCTGGTTAAGGGGACCCCCCCAAGAGCTTTGACAGAATTTGAACACTGGTTAACATGCAAGATTATAATGTTAAATAAAAACTGAATTAGATTTAAATGAATGAATAAATAAATATACATATATGAATGATCTGTTAATAATGCAATAAATGTGCTAATATCACCATAAACTGAAGATGAGTTTTGACATGTCATACATCTGTCAACAGAGAAATTACCTTTACTTAATATCCTAATAATATTTGGCAAAATCTATTTGTTTGTTATTGTTAGCTATTGCTACAAATTCACCTGTGCTACTTATGACTGATTTTCTGGTTTCAGGGTCACAATTGTGTATTTTTTGTTTATTTTTGTGGTCTAAAGTTATTAATATTATTAAATATCAGTTCTGCATATTGGTTAGCATACACATTATTTTTGATATCAAAAAAAAAAAACTGTACTGACAAGCAGCAATCATAAAATTACAAAAACGTGGGAGCCTCAAGAGTCAGTTGGATTTATGAGGATGCAACCTCTGCAGCGTGGGAGATTACAAACTTTTTTTAATAGTCTTGCACAATGACACAAATGACACATAAGTCGGATCCTCCTCAAGCACAAGAAGGCAGACTAATAAAGTTATTTAAAGGGCCACATTAAACATGACGCATGTCCAGTCTTGACAACTTCCTCTTTTGTTAGGACTTCACAGTCATACGACTCGTTACAATTATGTCATTAAAGTTATGTATACATAACATTCTCATATTAAGCATTATGTAAGCCATCACACTCATGTTGCTTGTTCATGCTTAAGATATTGTATATCATCTTATCACAACATTGCATTTACATGACATAGCATTCTCTCTACAATCCCTGCAACTGCAAAATCACATTTTTTTCCCTCTCATATTTTCAGCTGGATGGAACATTGCTCAAAAGTGTTAGACTCTGGCTGATGAAATCATTGGGGGGAGGTCGAACAGCAGCTGGTTGTGCAGTAGATCCTGTGTTTATCATTTCAGCCTTAGGAAATCACCCCATCCAGCTGTTAAAGTGTTATTTTGTCTGTGACCTGTCCTGATGTAGTTCACCCAAAAAATGAAAATTATGTCATCCTTTACGCACAGCATGACTTTATTTTGTGGAACACAGCTCTCAAATATTTTTCGTCCTTTCCCATATTCATGGCATTGATGGTTACGATAGTGAAGTTAAAACAATAATATCAAAATTTCTGGGGAAATTGACAACATGGAATTGAAAGTTGTATGGGAAGTCACTTTGGATCTTTTACTGAATTTAATAAACTGCAGTAATTGGGATTTAGAGCAGTAGTTCCCAAACCCGTCCTAGAGACCCCAGCTTTGCATATTCTCCCTTATACCCCTAATTCAGGTCTTGCAGTCTCTACTAATGAGCTGATGAGTAGAATCAGGGGTGTTAGGTAAGGGAGATATGATATCAGTGAAAAAAAAAAAAAAAATGTTATATGTATATAAATTCATTAATTCACTGTTGTTGGAATCTCACAAAATTGAGAGTACCTTTTCACCTAAACCAGGGGTGCTCAACCCTGGTCCTGGAGATCGACTTTCCTGCAGAGTTCAGCTCCAACACTGACCAAACACACCTGAACCAGCTAATTAGGATCTCAAGGAGCACTTGATAATTATGGACAGGTGTGTTTGATTAGGGTTGGAACTAATCTCTGCAGGAAAGTCAATCTCCAGGAACAGGGTTGGGCACCCCTGACCTAAACCAATTATTTGGGGAAAATCTGGGGAAAAGGCCTCTCTGCAGGATTCTGTAAAGTATACATACCAGTGGGGAGTAAAGCCAGTAAAGCACACTCCATTCAGATATTGTAGTGGCGTGTTAAGGTGGAGGTGAAGTTGCTATTTTAAAGTCTCATAACTTCCATTACAAATTATTAGTAAAACATGCATTGAGTAAAGCATGCCATGCTCCCTTTAGTTTCGATTTCATCTGTCATCACCTCATCACTAATATCATTTAATTATCTGCATTGTCTGCTGCATTTAAAAAAAAATAAAAAATGTAATAAATTTGTATTTACATGGATTTTCCCACCAAACCCTTAAAAGTTGCTCTACAGGTTATCAGTGCATTCCACATCAGCTACACAGAGCCAACCCCTTCCAGTTTTGGCTTAATGGCAACCCTAGAAAGCTATTCTGACTCCATGAGGGAGTGCAGCATCTTTCTGCAACATTTTTTGCTGGCATTCGAGGTGCAGTCTCAGTGTCTCACAAATTGAGCAACATCTCTCTCCTGATGAAAGCTCAATGGTATGGCTCTACAATCTGGAGGCAGGAAGGTCCAGTTACCCATCAGCCAACCTGTCTGTTGCTCACTTTCAGGTGGTCTTTGAACATATAGCCAGTTATTATCGTTGGAAAGAGCCTGCTCTTATAGACACCTATCTCAATGGGTCAACTAAGACACAAGAACTACAACTCATTTATGTAGTCGATACCATGAAGCAGATCATCTAGTTATCCCTTAGAGTGGACTATTGTCTCCAATCCTGACATGGCACACAGCATTCTCCGATCTACCCCAGTACCTGAGGAGAAATTTAATTTCCCTGCCAGCCAAATCCACTTAGAAAAGATCTAATGCACCTCATTGTCACCTGTCTGATGCCACTGGAGAAGAGGAAGAAACAAAAACACCATCTTTACCTATTGTGGAAGTGCTGACTATTTCATACCCATCTGTCCTATTCGCCCATTTAGAGAGATGAGAAATCTTCTGGAAATGGAATCCTCCAGATTCACAATCACTTCAGAAACATTAGATTTGATTAAACATGTATGTTACTGAATTCCAATCATTCGTAAATAGGCCATGCGTGCACGCTCATTCACAATTAGCAAAGTTCCCACCTATAAATTACAACTACTTAAGTGTCTAGGAACGCAATGGAATATTCTGGAATCCTTTCTTAAGTTTGGCTCCAGTGTATTGCATAAATGCAAAAAGTCTAATAGGCCATATGCCTAACAATAAATATTTATTTAACGTGTGTCCACCAAAGCATTTTTAGCCAGCTGAAATAAAATGCCAGACACTCTTCTGAAAATGGCCAGCTGGTGGCACTTGAGAACACCTTGGTGGCACAGATACCAGTTAGGTTGCTATGACTTGGAATATCCATGGCAATAACATATTACTAGTATCTCATTTCAAAGAGCCTACTGAATATAAAAGTGTAGTAACCAGCGATATTCCATATCCCCATTGTTGTTCAGTCATTGTACAAGTAGGATGCTTGGTCGTGTAGTATTTCTCCTGCCCCTCCTCCATTGATTAGATTGCTGGGGAAAAAGTGACAGTGCTGAATTTTACAGTTATCAGCTATTAAAGGGGTCATCGGATGCCCATTTTCCACAAGTTGATATGATTCTTTAGGGTCTTAATGAAAAGTCTATAACATGCTTTGGTTAAATTTCTCAACGGTAGTGTAAATAACACCTTTTTTACCTTGCCAAAATGAGCTCTGCAAAAATCATCTCATTCTGGTCGAGGCTGCTTTAAATGGCGATCGCAAAGATTCATAAAAAAAACCTTATACTCACTTATGCTCTGACAGGCATCTGAGAATGGCTTGGTTTAAAAAAGGGGATATTATTTTTACAGATTAATTAAAAACCACTGCATGGATTTTATCATTATAAGGTAGATTTGTACATACTCTGCCAACACACATTAATGTTCAAACAGCATGTAAAAGTGAACTTAGCATCCGATGACCCCTTTAAAAAAAAAAAGACAAGGGAAAATTAACTTGTGAAATATTATTATGGTGGTGCATCAAAATTCAAGGTCATCAGGAAAAAAAAAAAATTAAGCACCATTTACACATGGTAGGGAGCAGGTGTACATTTCTTTCATACCAACTAACATTTAAAAAATACAGACATGTTAATAAATTTGAACATTTATGTCAGAACGGCTTTACGAAACATTTACACAAACATTTGTTCTACTCGTCTTTCATAAATGAGGCCAATTGTCTCCACTTCTCATCACACTTTCATCATTGATGCCTTCCTGGACTCTTCCGCTCTCTTGTTACTCAACTCTACCTCCAGTAGATGCAATATTCCACACCACTCCCTCCAATTCTGCCATCAAATTACTTAGTGGCCCTCCTCTTTCTCATAGATGGATGGACCCCCTGTTGTTTCCAGAACAGCAGGTGATAGTTAAGTTAGGTTGCCAGGGGTATTCACCCATCTACCTTCCTTGCCACATCTGCTTTCTTTCAGGCTAAAAAAGATGGGGGTCTATGGCCACAAATTAACTACCGTCCTTTGATCTATATCACTGTGAAATGTAAATACCCCTTAGCAACCATTTTGAAAGTCCGGAACTCCTGAAAGGGGCCATACAACCTCATCCACTCATTAGATGAGCTATATGCCACTTTAAGTACTGAGTCATGCTGTATGGCCTTATTAATGCCCCTATAGTCTTTCAGTTTTATATAGAGGAAATCTACCACTGTCACTGTGTCTACCACTCTCCATAAGCATATCTGTCATGTAAGTGCCATGCAGTGCCTTGACAAACATCATATATACCAGGGGTTCTCAACTCTGGCCCGCAAGATCCATTTTCCTGCAGAGTATAGCTCCAACCTTGATCACACTCACCTGCCTGTAACTTTCTAGTGAGCCTAAAGACCTTGATCAACTTGTTCAGGTGTGATTGATTACGATTGGAGCTGAATTCTGCAGGAAAATGAATCTTGCGGGCCAGATTTGAGAACTCCTGGTATATACCTTAAGGCTGAAAAGTGTAAATTTTATCAGACCATCCATTTCATGGGGTATGTCATCTGTCCCAAGGCCATTCGGATTGAAACCACCAACCAACATTCGCAAATAGCGTCACAAGCGTGGTTGGAACTACAGCTCTCAACCTGTGGTTAGAAGCATAGTTCCTTGCAATTAAGACTTATGGGTTCAATAAATTATGCTCTTGGGCACAATAAGCAAGCTAACATGCAGTACGATCTATATCTTTCACTCAGTCTAAATATAAATGCATTTTAATCTATGTATTTTAATAAGTGTTACCAAGGGACTATTAGACAGTGTCCCACCATCTGGTCACCCCATAACTGGCAACATCTATGATGGGGAGGCAGTATTTGGAAGGTGGCCAGCAACCCATGTAGCCCAAATGGAAGGACCTTATACTGCCAGTGATCAGATGGGAAGCTACAGGCTGGCTTTTCCTCTCCCTTTGGTATCATGGAGACCTGCCAATAGCCATTTGCAAAGTCCAAGTTTGAGATGTACTGAGCTTTACCTAGTCGCTCAGTTCATCCACCCAAGGATTAAGACTGAGATATCATTCACATCGTCTGTATTTATTTATTTTTTTTCTATACTAACCATAACACCATTAAAACACATGAATACATTTAGCCAGTAGATTTATTTGAGACTTAAAATATCAGCTGATATATTCTTAACAACAAACAACCTATTACAAAGGCCCAAGAGGCATGGTAAATTAGAGTAGATCTGGGAGGAAGGCATCAGTTCTCCCAAGTAGTCCTGACAACCCTAAGGTCAGATGTGGTTCTGTGGTCTGACGAGATAAAGAACATCATCTTGAATGAGCATACAGTCCCGTGGAAAGAAGGATTCCACCAAGCCTTTGAAAAGAAGGGTGCAGAATATTAGGATTTTTTGCAAAACTATCGGGAGAAAGGGTGGCAGCCATGGCTGTTCCCAGTCGAGGCTGGCTGTAGAGGATTCCCAGCCCACAGCAACTGAACTAACTGGAAAAGAGAGGAAGGTAGCAGTCTGCAGGATGGGGGAGGCAACAGAAAGATCCTCTTGTTGGTTATGGAATAGGAGAGAGGTGCAAAGTTGGAATCCAGGAGCAGAAGGTGGGCACTAATTTGGCCACCTCTACCGACCAGGGAGTATTGGACACTGTCTGATGACATCAGCTCCTCCTGGCCAAGACTACATTCAGGCAAGGTGAATGTAAGAGAAGCATTGCTTAGATTAAGGTATCCTCAATATATACAGCTAACTCAAAATATGTAATCAAAATTCAGATTGTATTTTATTAATTAGAATTTTAACTAGCAATAAAACTTACTAACATGCTAAATGTTGAGAAAAGCTGCAAAAACATCTGCTATGTGCACCAAATCTCAGCCTAAGCAAATATTCCACTCTTCACCATAATGGTAACCCAGTGTAACCAAACTGTTCTAAATCTTAAAGGAATTGAACATTAAACACTATCAAGTTGCCCTCTTTCCTTCTACTGCTCAAAAATATGTGAAATATGAATGAATGGAGAGTGTAAAATTGCAATTTTACACTCTCCATTCATTCCCATGCAAAGCATGCTGGGAACTGCAGTTTCAGTAATGTCAACAGCAAAAATCATTATTGAGTACTTGATTCGTTCTCGTTCATCCCGTAATTTGTTTCAGCAGATTGCACATTATATTAATTCCAATAATCCAGTGCAAAGAAATCAACTTCAAAGGAGAAAGCCGCAATTTTGTTGTGTAGATCCCAATCTGAATAAATCATACAGTCTGTTTTTTGAGTGAAGAGCAGACAGCTGCACATGAGAGCATTCAGATCTGCCAGGTGGTCATGACTATTGTGTAGCTCATTCTGATAAAGTGCCCTTGTTAGGTTGGCAGAGCCACTTGCAGCGATCGAGGGCCACGGGTTCCCAGTAGCGGCTGGTGGGAGAGCCAATATTTCCCTAGCAACTCACTGAAGAGGTCACTCAATTGCTGCTATTTGCAGTGTTGAGACTGCAAGAGTGGCAAACCGTACATTAAAGCTCATTCACAGAGATCCCCTCTATGAAAATGACACATTCTCCTGGGATTTGTTTGATCCTGTTTTCTAAATCATGGGAAATCCTGGGAAAGAGTTTGACGAAAATTACAAAGAGGAATGTTATAAAAAAGGAGGAAAATCAAATGTGTCAAAAACAGACCTGTTTGTCTCAGTGGTAGTTATTTTCCTCACCAAACCTCCAAAGTCCCAAAACTAGAACATTTAGAAGGGTTATATGCTGTGACATTGTGCTTTCATAACAATTAAGTATTTCCCACACCCTAAATTACCACAAAGAAAAATCTCATTGTAATGCATCCAAATGATTTACATTTGATTTTTTTTTTTTTTTTTTAAATGTACCATAATGAACATTTGAGTAAAAAAAAAACAGGAGCCTAAATATTAATGAAAATAATGGCAAGAACAAAATAGGCTTACATTTCTTGAAGCAAAATATAATTTTGTATTTCTTTTTTTTTTTTTTGAATGTGGGGACCCTTTTATACTGACCCTTTTGTGGCATTTTTAATTTTGCATTGTATTTTATAATGCAAGGCAAAACTAAAAATGCCTCAAAATACAAAGATACCAAAATAATAATAAAAGAGAGGCAGGAGGCAATGTTGTCTAATTTTACCAACTAAATGTTTTATTTGTGTTTTGCAATGACACTGGCTTTTTAAATCTCTATTTTCTTCTGCACTTGCTATCTTAGGAGATGCGTTGGAATTGTAAACAGTGAAAATGATAAAATACATTTCATAAAACTACTTACAAGCAGTGTACGTCCAAGGCAGAGGACGACCATACCTGCTCCGCCCCGATTTATAACAATACATGTCATTTTATAGCTTTAAGGTTCACATATTTACATAGATACAGCAACGCTTCATGGTACATCCACAAAACCTTGTGTGTTTTTATCTTTTTATCATTTTTTCTTAAGAATCATATATACATCCATTAACCCGGCGGCCTGCTGCCAGGGAAACACAGTTAGAATAATTTGTGTACTAATGTAATTCTTACATTACCTGCAACTTACAATAAAATTAATACAGAGCTCAATCCATTGTCTTTTCCATAAAAAAGGTAAACTTATCAATAAGATAAGTCAACAAATAAAAATAATAAACATATTGCACTTACATCAGGACAGCTGTGGACCTGGATCAAAGAGGAAAAGGGAAATTCGGCTGAGTGCAATGAACAAAGCAACCAGTGAAACCTCTAAATAAATAACTACATTTGTGTATTGGTAAAACATGTCGTCTTATTAACAAAGATAGGGAAAGATCCTAACTGACCTTATGCCCTATTAAATATAGAGTGCACAATTAAACCTAAAGTCCGGAAAAATAACATTTTAAGTGTAGAAACAGAAGGTGAAATAAGTCTGGAAGCTTCATAGTTGAGTGCCATAATGTCCTGAGAATACTGTCTCTTCCATTCTTAACGTGGAGCTACAATGAATGGCTTATTGGCTTTACATATCACAGCTAAGCATGTTTTGTATAGTCTTTAGAGACCAGCGACCAATTTCAAGTCCATTTCGAGCTCAGAGCGAAATGCTCCAGTCTTCAGCTGCAGTTTGGTCCATTCCTCTAGAACGTTTGTACACTTATTTATGAATTGTGATTTAAATTATGTTTTGTGCCAGCATTTTTTGCACCCCTTCATGTGATATGGAGTCGACGGACATGGATGAAGGTTCACAGGAACACCGTTGAGCAATAAGTGCATGATCGTCGTCGTTTTTTTACGTGCCATCCAGACAGCTGACCCCGTAGAGACGAGACATTTCTGAAATGTCCAGGAAAGTCATCATGAAATGGAGAACAAAGAGAGGTTGGTGGCACCAACAGTGCTCGAGTAGAAGAAGAGAAAGATGCTAAACAGTACCCAGCTGTCTTAGTGTTAAAGAGGCAATGATCTCCTCTATTGTCTCCAGTACACTTGGAAAACCTATTAAATAACAAAATTCAAATGGGAATAACCAGCATTATTCAGCATGGTGGTGCCCCACTCGTCCAGCTCCATTAGGTCGGTTCACACTACCTTTTCCTCTATCTTTCACCGCTTGTAAACGATGCCTTGTGCATTTCTCCACTCCCTGTCTTTTCGTCACATTAACAGATAGAATGGCTGATGAGAATGAAATGCTAAGTGAAAGAAACCTCCCCAATGCTACTTTTTATAGTCTCTTTCTGGCTCTCTCTCTCTCTGTCATCTTAGGAGGAGGAGGATGTCGACGTGGTGCTGGGTTTCTTTTGATTCACTAAGTCCATGTAGAGTTCTGAGCGCAGAAATCGAGGGTACGAGTCTTTCTCCATCAGGCCGTATATCCTCCTCTGGGCCAGGTCGAAGCAAGAGCGATTGATGTTTTGCAAGTTCTCTTTAGTGTGTTCCCTGGTGTAGGAATCCAAATTCACCTGGAGGACAAAGAAAAAGCCATTATTTCCAAGTCAATGGTCGTTTTACTTCAAGTTACGCCTAGGTTACAGACGGTTTAGTCAGAAAGCACGTTTGCGGATTTCCCTCACACCATTTATGGACTGTCTATAGACCTCCTGCTCCAGGAGGAGCACCTTCAAGCAGCGTTCAGCTGTATCCCTAATTAAGCACAGCTGAACCCATTAATCAAGGTCTCAAGGATCACTAGGATCACTTCGAGGCAAGTCTGTTGGAGCTAAACCTAAGAAGCAGGACTGGACACCCTTGGTTATAATGTATGTTACACACAAATGGCAAATTGTTGCTTTCAATAGAATATGAAAGAGTTTAGGCAACATCAAGTATTTTTTATTTTTTTTCTCCATGTTTACACTGACTTGAAGATTGGCACACAAAATAACTTTTAAAAAGAAGTGAAAAATATATTCTTCCCATATCTTTTGATGCTGACATTTGTCATTTAGTGCATTATTGTTGCCCAGTGTTTGATTATTGTGTTAAGTCACCGCTTAGTGTTCTTTATAAAGCCATGGTCCTGAATCTAAAACTAGGTGAGAATCATTAATCTTTTTATATAAACCCGCTCCTAAATGCATATAAAACAAACTGTGGTTGGGCGTTTAACATGGTAGTTGCTTCCAGTTTAAGCAGCCAGATTAAGCTGAAATCTGGACTGGACTTTATGCTAAAAAAGTCAAAGATCTGGCAATTTGAAACAACACAAAGCTCAGCCTGAGCAAGTTAGCTTTACTGCTGGAAATTGCTGCAAGGTCCTGCTGCTCATCTGATTTCGAATTTCCAAACTGCCTTCCAAGTTTGCAAAATGAAAACATGCACTCATACTATCTGCTGTGTTGTGCGGCCAAGAGGGAGACCATTAGTCAGGCATGACATCATATCCTCCATGCCTTCTTTTTTGAACAGTTTTTTAGGCTCATGACACAAAGCAGAGTATTTTAAGCACATTTCCAGCCTCTTTTTTTTGAGCTGCTAAATACAGAATGGCAGCATTGTTTATACGCAGTGAGCGGTACTTTCTCTGCACCAAATTAATATCTGGAATGACTTTTAGCGACAGATGTTCGCAGTCTGTAAAATTTGAACTAAATACGGGACCTCATGCCTCACCTCCTTACAGGACTGGATGGCGATGAATTCCGCAAAGATTTTCTTAGCTTTCGATGCCATCTTGGACTGTGATTTAATCTTCTTGTAATCCTCACAGGCCAGCCAGAAATCCAGATTCTCTTCGCTAAACTCCGTGCGCAGGAAAGCTCGAAACGCCGCCAGTCCATCTGATGAGGGAAAGGGAAAAAATAAAGAGGCAGAAAAGGGGAGATGTTATTGGACAGATAAACAGAGAACCATGGCAACGGCAGCCTCCACTGAAGAGGCAGCACTGAGTGCCAAACCCTGAGTCACTACTTAGCGCATTAACATGAGAACACAACTCCAACTTCCAATTTAATTACATTTGTTCTCCTCTGAGACTCCTGCCGCCATGCCCTGGACACCACAAAACATTTTCATAATATTATTTTTCAGCATTTCTTATTTTTATCAAGTTCTTGACTCACTTTCAATGACTCAACTTGAGCTCACATTATCTGTACTGCAGGTTGCTATAGCTGCCAAACACAAGGTAAGCACTGCAGCGAAATCATATCATCTGTACTGATTTTAGGTCAACTTTACGTAACTCGCAATACCAGCTTTTTATGCAATACAAATGGAAAAAAACAAAAAAAACAAGTTAAAACCAAGTTGCCAGTGTTACAAAAAACAGCGTATGCATCACACTGACTTCCCTATACTATACGCTGACATTTTTTAGATTTCCTTTCACCTCTAAAGGCGTCCTGTATTAAAATAGAAGGAAGTGTGGCCCCGTCCCAAAGCACGCAATCACCTTTCCGTTCTCAGAAGAGTCTGCTGATAACAGCATGTGGATGCTTTCAGCCTTTCATATGAGGGAAACAATCGCTGCGGAAAAAGACATCTCCTTCCTTAAATCTCAGACCTGATTGCGTCACAAGCCCTTTCAGCGTCACAAAATGACTAAATTTGATTAAAAACCATGATATGGATGGTGGGCTTTTGTTTGAGTGCTTTCATCTGTGGTCTTTCTCTGACTCCATACGGATCTAGGACTCAATTCATCTGGGATTACTATAAGAGCCATTAACCACGTTCAACAGACCGTTCATTCAGTGACTCAGAGCAGGAAGTCGAGAGAAAGCATGCATGCTTAACACAATGCAACAATGCAGTCATCATCCCTGTGGATCTGAGCCAAGCCAGTGGAATTCATCAGATACATCCAATACAACAAGTCCGTTATATAGATAAAGATAGGAAATTAATGACATAAAGAGAATATGTCTTACATTTGTGGACGAGCAGCTTGTCCAAAGATTCACCCCACTTCATTGCCTCTTCTGGAGTGGGCCTGCAAATAAAGGCAGAACGGTTTTTCAGCAAACCCATCTCTGTCAGGTTTCTCATTGTATGACCCATTCGAATCTCTGCCCTTCTCTCGCTCGATTGTGTGTGTGAGTGAACGTCTGTCGGAGTGTGTGAGCATCTGAGTAAGTCACTCTTGGACGGCCTCTTTTATACACCGCACTGTGGAGAGGAGGGGGTGGGATCAGGTTGCACCAATAGGATTGTGTGTCAGCCAGAGGCTCCGCCCACAGCTTCTCTCAAAGACTCATTCTTGCCTTCATTGTCTGTCTGAACTCAGCACCTACAGACTGCAGCTTTAACACTTACTTTGACACTGCCAAATAAGGGAACGGGGGAGCGTTACTTAACAAAAAAACATAAATCAAAACACTGAGTGCAAGCAAACAAAGATCTACGCTCTACACCTGCACTTTCTGTTATGCCTTCAAACTTATGCGCATTGAGATACCATGTGCCATGAAACACTTTAAATTTTGCAGTTCATGTATAGCTGAACACTCTTAAAATACTAATGATAACAATATCAATCATCAGACCAAATCTGCAATATAAACGTTTTTGCACCACATATCTAATCATAATTTAACCCTCTGGTGCATGACACCCTCTACATTAGACTTTTTTTTTTTTTTTTTTACCACCAAATACATCTATATAGTTTTATTATTTTTAGGCATTGTTTATTTTTTTATTTCTTGGCAACAAACCCAACTAAAATAAGTTCATTGTTTTGCATCTGTTTCAGCTGATTTGCAACAAAATGTCCTTTTGTTGTGGTTTTAGTTTTAGTACTAAAACTACCCTGTGACAAAGTGTTGATGAATCATCTATCCATGGAAAATTGACTATGTATTACTACCTATCTGTCTATACAATTGCAGTACAGATGAGTAACTCTCTCAAAATAAATCATTTATTTACAGCAAAACTATAAATCAAATGGTTTTAAATACACTGAAAATGCTAAACTTTCTATCATTTATATTTGCAAGAAACGCCTCCGAAGGTATCCATCTAAAAGACATCTTTTTTGTGCTTTCTCTGTGTCTGTCTCTTTCATCCCACACACATGAGCAGAGAGCCACCAACTGGATCATTACCCAGGAAGCAGGCCGACATCACAAACACACACACACACACACACACACAAACACATGCACACACTCACTTGACAGACTTCATGGATTTGTCGAGCTTGCCGACCGGGGTGCTTCCGGGAGACTCATTCCTCCTCCTCAGGAAAGCGAGTCGGTTCTTCATGTCTTTGGCCCTGCACAAAAATGCACAAAAGGGAAAGAGCTGAGTTCTGCAGGTCATAAACAAACCAACAAATCAACCGCAGTCATGGAAAACACAGCCCCATAAATCCAATTCAGATCGTCATTGCAGTAACCCATAAAAAGTTCCTCCGCCGTACATGTTTTCCTCAATCCGCAGTTATTGAAGTTGAGAGGACTGAGGTCTGACTTTCCCGGAGCCCGTTTTGAGAAACTCTTTCTGCCTCTCGTCAATCTCTCTTCCTTCTCGCCAGTCCTGCTTCTGAGCGAGAGGATGAGTGAAGGGAGGGTTGTGCCACTCTCCACACCATCGCTCCGCTGTTCAGGTGCCACCGGGAGTCCCGGAGGCCCTAACCTAGGGCCGATGGGCTCCGGGGACCACTGTGGAGTGCAGCTGCATCTACAAATCTCCAAAAACCTGACCGTTCACCCCTGGATCCACGTCTCGGGAGATGCGCGCTGAGCTCCGGAACCTCCAGATGCCCGTCCTCCCCCTGCCTGACCTCACGTACCTCTTCCAGAGGAACAGGCTTCACACAATTTCCGCCCACTGATTTCCACTGTGGCTTTGCAGATCCTCTGCCCTCATCAGCTCCATTTGGCCTCTCGTAACGCAGGCACGCGCTGATGACAGTACCAAAAAAAGAAGCCGAATACCATTTTTGGCCCTCCCAAGGCCACCGTTCCCACATAAAGCACACACTGAGTGTTTCTGCGGTCCATGACTGTACAATAGGCGTGAGGTGTTGTCTGACACAACATGAAGTTTCTACAGTTCAAATGCCGTTTACATAATGCCAGAAAAAGCTATATGATAAATTGCTAAACAAAATATCATTTATAAATGACTAGTAATAATCAAAGTAAACTGTTTATGCACTTGTCACACTGAGTGTATATCAGTTATTATATAACAACTCTTCAAATCAGAATTTGTGCCAACCAATAAGTTTGTGATGTGTCACACTGTTTATCAGTTTATTTAACAGGCAGTTTGTGTTAGCATCTGTTATATCTGTATATACACTCCATTCAAAAGTTTGAGGTTGGTAATATGTTTTGAAGTCTCTGTTTAGAAGTCTCTTATGCTCACCAAAGCTGCCGTATGATAAAAAATACAGTAAAAACAGTAATACTGTTAAACATTTTTACAATTGAAAATAACAGTGTTCTATTTGAATATATTTTAAAATGTAATTTATTCCTGGGATACAAAGCTGAATTTGCAGCATCATTAATTCAGTCTTCAGTATCACATGATCTTTCAGAAATCATTCTAATATGATTTGCTGCTCAAGAAACACTGAAAACAGAAAACTGCGCTTTTTTCCTGGAAACTTTGATACAGTATTTCATGATTCTCTGACAAACAGAAAGTTCAAAAGAGAATTTATTTTAATTGGTACAGTGTGGGTTTGTGTGTGTATAGATATAGAAATAGATATAGATATGGACGTAGATATAGATATATCTAAAAATCTAGTGAAAGCTACATGCTAAATATGCCAAAAAGCACCTTATACTGTATGGCAATATTACAGTATTTGTGGAAGTAATAATTGGTTATACACTGATTTGTGTTAACACTGTGAACACAGCAAAATCCTGTGCGGTGCAACAGCAGAAATAAGTCAAATTCTGTAATAACCGCCGTTAATTATCTGACCAAAAATGTTTTACTCCTCCAGCTATGATGACGGAATGCGTAGACAAGCCTCAACAGGAAAAAGGAAGTCTGCAACTATTTATGACATATTATGTTGTCCTGTAGGCCGGAGCTGCTAAAAATTCCCCCTCTTTAAGCAGATCTAGCTGGTGACCATGCCGGCTAAAATAAAACACCAGGCTCTTCTCTTTCCAGGTAAAATTACAACATGAGTCCTGAGCGAAAAGATCATACATCAGGATTACAGAATTAAAGTAGTTTAATTTAAATCACAACTACTCCCCATTTACCAAGCTAAGGCTGTTAGTATCTGAGAATCCAATCTGCTCGGCAAGCTGGGGAATGAGATGATGAAACGTTAGTCAGCCGTGGTGTGACTAACTGAGAGGAAGTTCCTCACACCAGATGTTTGAGAAAGAAGGCAACAAAGCTATTTTGAAAACTATGAAAAATCAACCTCATGAAGAAGTGTGCCAGTTATTGTGGTGGCCAAATGCTACACACCTATAACCTGTAATGGGGATGTACATTTTTATACTTTTATATAATTAATTACAATAAATGTAATACATTATTTATGACCGCTGTTAACATTTGAGGATGATGCTAAAGGAAAGCTTTGTCAGGTTTAGTTAACTGGGAAGAATAAATGCACACACACGCTGAGATCTGCAGTGAGAATACAATATTTTGAGAACATCATGTTGTTGTAATATTTGCCATTTTTAAACAATTTAAACTGTTATCTAAAATCATCAAGTCAAATCTGTTTTATATTAAGCTCTCTGACGTTTGACAAAGGCATTTACACATAAACATCTTTTATTGCGGATTCTCTGGTGGGACATAAGAATGCGAAAGAGCTCAGAATTGAACCCCCCGTGAGTCTGCTCAGATAACATCATAACTGCTGAAATCATCAGGTTTTTCAGAAGATAAACTGACTCGCACACATGACTTCAATTTCAAACAGCTCTCAAAACATTGCAAATGCCAAATAATGCAGTATTTTGGACGGATTCCGATTGATTGCAAGTTTGTATGTCAAAGTTTGCCTACTTGCGAAACATACGCAGCAGAGGAAACAAATAAGTCACAAGATATTATATTCCAAAGCTCTCTTTGTATAAAAATAGTGCTTTTACAAGGAATAAATGAAAGTTGGCCAATAGGAATGTGTCAGACTGATTTATTTTTAACTTCCAGTGGGAGATCTGGCTTAAAATGAGAAGGTCTAAGAAGGAGGGTGTTGGATCGTAAGCACAAGAGGAAAGATTCTCGTCAGTTTATGGGCCCTGGAAAATATTTAGAAGTGTAATGAAACACTTTATGATCCAGGTCGGGTTTCAC
This sequence comes from Labeo rohita, assembly GCF_022985175.1. Lineage (NCBI taxonomy): Eukaryota > Metazoa > Chordata > Actinopteri > Cypriniformes > Cyprinidae > Labeo > Labeo rohita. The sequence continues at coordinate 3,994,406 of NC_066873.1, read as the reverse complement.
TGTGATCTTATAAGCTGTGTAGCTTCGGCGAAAACAGATGAACGCAAACAATAGAGAAACCGACCTAAGAATAGTCCTTTGTTTATAACTAATGCAGACGGTGGCATAAGGCTGAATTTGTCCTCATTCAGCCCACAGAAAATCGACAGGTTTTGTAAGGCTCTCAAAGTGACATTAAATGCAATGCTGCCACCTACTGGATATGATCATTAGCAACACTATATATGGGAGTTGCGACACCACCAGTTTACACACACACACACACACACACACACATGTCTGGTTTATTATCTTTGTGGGGACTCTCCATAGGCGCAATGGTTTTTATACTCTCCACACTGTATTTTCTATCCCCTTACCCTAACCCTACCCCTAAACCTAACCCTTACAGAAAACTTTCTGCATTTTTACTTTCTCAAAAAAACTCATTCTGTATGATTTATAAGCTTTTGTACCCATGGGGACCTCAAGCCAGTCCCCACAATGTCAAAAATTTCAGGTTTTACTATCCTTGTGGGGACATTTGGTCCCCACAATGTAGCAAAAACAAGTACACACATACACACACACACACACAGTGTATGAAAACAATTTCTATTTCTGACAAAATACAAATTTAGACTACTTTTACTCAATTGCACAAGGTGTTCCACAAGATAAAGTATGACCCACACAAAGATCTGATCTTACCATCATCGAGTCAGAGATTACATGCAGAGACAGAAGCTAAATTTAGAAGCTGGCAACTTCTTCAATATGCTTGAAACAACCATCAACACATTATGTGTATATCATGATAGGGGAAAGAAACAGCCATATTCAACCATATTTAACCTGTCAGGTGCATGATAATAAACAATTCAATATAATAAACTTCTTCTAAAGATAAATAAAGTGTGTATATCTACCTTGTGCCATGTGTAGAAAAGGGTGTCAAGAGATATCTAGTGATCAGATGATATTTATAGCCTTTCTTCTGGCCACCAACAATCAACATGCAGTGAACATTCCTGTGTATGTGCGTGTGTGCACGTGGCCAAGGAAACACCCCCTGGCCATTCAGTGCCACAGTGTTGAGATTCCACACTGCGTTGCAACACCGTTAGTAATGGCCATGTGGCATCAGGCAGCCTCCCATGCCCACGCCAGTGAAAATGTGCTAAACGGTATTAGTCGAGCTATGAAAAGAGGGGAAAGAGGACTGAAAAATCACTCAAATACTCACATACTTGGCCTTTTGGCTAAGATCAAGCATAGTAACAGTGCTGTTACAGTACTTCCCAAAAAATGTAGTGTGAGTAGTGAGTGCAGGGTAAGATGAGTTTCACCAGAGGAAAATAAGATGTGCTGCATGCTGGTTTTATTGCTCTTTCGTAGCCCAGGAGGCTAAATAGTGAGCTCATCGATGTTTCATTTAAAGGGGTCATCGGATGCCCATTTTCCACAAGTTGATATGATTCTTTAGGCTCTTAATGAAAAGTTTCTAATATACTTTGATTAAAAATTCTCAATGGTTTTGTAAAACAACACCCTTTTTACCTTGCCAAAATCAGCTCTGTAAAAATCATCTCATTCTAAGGGGTTGTTCCTTTAAATGCAAATGAGCTCTGTTCGCCCCGCCCCTCTCTTCTCTCTGTGGAAAGACGATTTTGTTTACTTTAGCCACATTTAGTCGTGTTTAGCCGTGTTTAGCCGTGTTTAGCCGCTAAACTTCCTAACTAGCATGTTATAAGGAAAGGCGATTGCAAAGATTCATTAAAAAAACGCTTATACTCACTTCTGCTGTAAGTGAAGTTGGATCATGAATGATTCGCGTGAACATAGACGGATATATGTAGATCAGGAGGTGCATTCCCTTCACAAACAAACGTAATCTACTGCTTCTTCAGTGGCTCAGATGTCGGGAGTAAATGATAACCACTATGTTCATTATTACATCCAGCAACAGAACACCTCAATCACTCAATCGGAGACATTCTTGTCTAACTTACATCCCTGCTCCGGCATCAAAACATGGAAAGTTACTGGACTGTGACAGCTGGACTAAGGTAAGAGCTCATGTCACTCAACTATCGTGGGAGCGGCCTCTGTTGGTGTGATGCCACAACGACAGACATCTGAGAACGGCTCGATTTGAAAAAGGGGATATTATTTTTACAGATTAATTAAAAACCACTGCATGGATTTTTATCATTATAGGGTAGATTTGTACATGCACTGACAACACACATTAATGTTCAAACAACATGAAAAAGTGAACTTAGCATCCGATGACCCCTTTAACGGAATAGTTCACCCAGAAATGAAAATTATATGAACATTTACTCACCCTTACCCTCCTAGCCAAAATATGAGTCCATAATCCATAATAATGCTTTCTCCAGTTAAAAAGTCCATCTACTGCTCTCTTCTCATATCAAAATCCACTTACATATTTCTTCAGAACTGTTTTGGATGATTTTTGCTTGTAAAAGGTGCTTGATCAGTGCATATTTCTCTCTTGATTCAGACAAGATTACTTTTTCACTATAAAAAGCAAGATTATGGATAGAGGACTAAGTTCGGAGTTAAAAAACGACTTGAAAACATATCGTTTTTGGCATCAGAAACAAACTCATCTACATGTTGGATGGCCTGAGAGTGAGTACATTTCTGAAAAAAATAAAAATACACATTTGGGTGAACCATTACACATTTGGCTAAACTTTCAGCCAAAGTAAAACTTCCATTCAGTTTTATCATTTCATGAATTTTTAGGAAATCAAACCCATTGCCACAACTAGTGCCATGCTCTACTGTTTGAGCTGCAAAAACGACACAGATGAGTCAATTGCTGACCAAGTAAAAGTACAGAACTATTAATTAAAATCAAAAGCATAACTTGGAATTGAAATAATTAGGTAAAGGTTTTGGACAAATGTGACCCTGGACCATAAAGCCAGTCACCAATTTTTTAAAAGCTGAATAAATAAGCTTTCCATTGATGATGGTTTGTTATTTGGCTAAGTTACAGTTATTTGAAAACCTGGAATCTGAGGGCGCAAAAAAAAATAAAAAAATAAAATAAAATTATATAAATTATAATTAAATAATTATATAAAAATTGTATAATTATTATTATTACTACTTCACCTCAAAATTAGAATTTTTTCACCTCAAAGATAATGCTGGTCTCCCCTACTAATTTACAAGTTTAAACTTTTGAACTGCTAAGCTCTTTAATTAAAACTTTTCAGACAACATATGGCATAGTGCATGATCAGTTGCATGTCCAGTTGTGTCAGAAGCTGTGTAAGCAGGACACATGCAGTGGGAAAAGACGCGAAACGTGACTGCATTGCTTGAGCGAGGCAGCAGTCAAACGTCTATCATGCTTGAGAGATCGTGACCCCTCATTTAGAGAAAAACATTGGGCTAATTATCAAGCAGAAGCAGCTGCTCCCGCGCCTCCTCATGGCACAGGCCTGTAATCTCTCGGCAGGAAGGACACGCCCTCACTGGAATTTATCAAATTAGGATGCTCTGATCCAGCTCCTCTGCGCCTGTCGACAGACATTTCCCCACGGCCAGCCCTGCAGGGTAAGCCAGAGATAGAGGAGGAGAGGAGATGGTTGCAAGCCACAATTATCTCCAGGCTTTGCCAATTCCCTCTCTGCCCGGCTCATATTACTGCCCATAATAGAGCTCAGTGCTATTCCAGGCCGTGAAACCAGGACACTTGCTGTGGGAAAGACATTTAAAACGTGACAGCTATTGTGATGACTGTCAGTTTAAAACAGATGTGATGTGGGTTCACATCCAAACAGGAGTCCTGTTTCTAAAGAGCTGGATTTCTGCACCAAAACACTGGTTTAGCTATGAATGATGTCATTTTTGCTCAAGCAATGTGTTTTTGTGTGCATGCATGCACTTCATAATACATCTTCCCTTGTTAAGTAGTGTATAAATGTCTCACCATTACTTTAATGTCACCTTTACCTGCATTAATGGAGACCATTTTCTTTTTCATGGAGAAACTTACAGTAATCATATGGAATCTTACGTATTAAATCACAAATGTTTTTTTTTTTTTTTGTTTTTTCCCAAAGTTCACATTACATTTTTTAAAATTTGTTTTGTGAATCTCAAAATCAATTTGATTTGATAAAAAAATACATTAAAAAGCCAATTAATTATTTATTCATCAAGCTCAAGAATGTTTTACATTTCATTTATTCTTTCATTTCTAATCTACTATTATTCTCTACCATGATTCTAATTTCTATTAATGAAATACTATGAATGTTTTATTAAAATATCAAAATATTCAATAAAGCAGGTATAAATAAATGATGCATAAATAATTAGTTATTGGAATAGTACATTATTGCCTTTATCACTGATTTTCTCATTAAAAGTAATGTAAACTATAGGGAAAATGTGCTTAACTGTCACTATGCTGTTACACACACTTTAAAATATCTCACATGTTAACTTTAAGAAATAAAACACTCAGGTTTACAGACAGATTTAAACCACTACAAAATAGTAAAGACACTTTGAGGTAAACATTTGGCAAGAGCATCAACATAAACAATGGAAAGCAGAAACCTGAAACATCGAAACCCTAAACAAAGAAAAGCTGAAACATCAGCACTTCACGTGAAGCTCTCCCAAACGCCCTGTCAGATGAACCACAGGAGACGTGAACTCCAATCACCCTCATCTTTTCCCTCCTCTAAAGTAACCTCTTGCTTTCTATTTTTACCTCCCTCCTTCCCTCTTCTCATTACTGTGAGAACTCTCAGAGCAGCAGAGGAGACACTTATAGGAGCGTTTGGTCCCTACCTTTCAAGGTACTTCTCAGAGAAATCCACCATTGTGTGTAACATGTGTGTGAGGGGTGCTGGGACGTCACATTCCTCTAACCGCACACAGAGAGCCTCTGTGTCTTTATATAGCACAGGATCTCACGGAGGCAGAACTAGTGTGAGCCAATCACAGGCCAGATCTCCACTACCATAGACTGCTGTACTGTGTGTCAGTGTGTTCACAGCACACTTACTGTTCTACATACAGTCTGTCTGTCTACACGTAGGTGACAGCATATCTATGAATATTAAGTATTAATATTTGGTATGTGTTACATTAATTGCAATGTTTAAGTTGATATTTTAGGTGGTGTGAGTGAGTTTCCTCTCAAGAGTTCACTTTAAATAAATGTGATATCATATGTGAATGTCTCTCTCTATTTATCTGTCTTGTTTTTATTTATTTATTTTTCATTTATTTTCAGCATTGATCCTAATTGTGACTTTTTAACTTACAATTCAAAAAATTAATGCATTTACATCAAAAAATAAGTACAATGCACCTATTTTGTTCATATCATATTGCAAAACACTTTTGCTGCTATTGAGGTGGGATATGGGTAAGGTTAGAGACAGGTTTGGTGGCATGGGTAGGTTTAAGGGTGGGTTAAGGTGTAAGAGATGGATCAACAGTGTAATAAATGTAATTATAGAAACTAATTAAAGATACAATTACATGGAGGCATTATTATTGTTTTTCCATTATAAGTACAATGTAAAAACATGTACAGTTGAGGTAAAAAGTTAGCACCCCCCTTTCAGAATCTGCAGCTGAACATTTCAACTCGGTGTTACAATGTATTGTAGTAATGCCGTCTGGTCGTCTAGTCTGTGTGCGTTCACGCATTCGGGAGGTGTGGCTTTGGACGGCGTTTTGCAGGAAGGGTGGGACATTCGCTTTCAGTGCTATCAGGCTAAAGTTAGCATTTTCCAAGATCTCCTAATGCACCTTTAAATGTTTTCCAGAAGACAAAATAAGTTAAATTTACCCTGATCTTCAAATTCAAAAAGTTACATATGAGTCTCTCAGGTGTCCTCAGTTTGAAAAGATGGATCTCAAAATCATACAGTCATTGTTGGAAAGCTCTGCTGTTTTCAACATTGAAAATAATAGGAAATGTTTCCTGAGTACCAAATAGAAAACAGCTTTCAAAAATAATTTAAATCTTTAAAGTCCCCCTGTAGTCAAAATTTTTATCCCTTACAACTGATCTTTGATCATCAAAATGAAATATTTAAATGTTTTTTCTTGTGAAAGTAATTTTCTCATGCCTTAAAACAGCTTGAATGTAACTCTACCCCCTTGCCTCATTTACTATACGCGAAGCTATGAATATGTAAATTAGCCCCGCCCCCACGTAGTCGCACCAGCCAGAGCACCCTGATCTACAAACTGAACTGTAGTAAACGCGATATAATGGCGAAACACGGATAATGACTGATAAACTATGTTTTTACTTGCGGACAACTACAGTGGATACTGTAACATTTGTTAAAGTTACTTACTTGACGATGTTGTGCCCTCAAAAGGTTCTAATGCAGCCTAGTTTGTGATTCCAGTTCGCGCCCGCGAGCACAGGCGAGTAAAGTGCAGACGGCAATGCGGGAGAGGTGCGTCTGACTCCGGGCTACTTTTACACTGTTGCCGCGGGTTATTTTTCAAGTTAGCAGTTAGCGCCTTGCGGTTGTGCTCTGTTTAATGCTCTGCATGCTCTATTAAATGCTCTATTTAATATTTGGTTTGTTGGCACAAGTTTGGCCTAATCTTTTATTACTATCTAAAAGGTATCTGTCATTTATTGTAGACAAAGATGGCAAAAATGCAAACAGGTTTCAGATTATAAAATAGACAGACATACTGTACATCTAAAAGTATTGTGACACACCTGTGTAAACGCTAGGAAAATTGTCTCGATTGATCCATTTACATTATAACATCAAAGCAAATGCTATGAATCACTGAGACGTTCATGATCACGTTCAGTGGCTTTCACCAGGTGCCCAGTAATTGAATTTCTCTTTGAATGGAAACGCTCATAATGTGGTAATGTGATGACAGTCACTCCAGCCACCACACCTGGGAATTGTGGTCGCAAGCTCATGTTGACAGTGAAGGTTAGAGTCTGAAAATGCAAACGTGAAAGCAGCTGTGTCCTCGGCCCTTGGGTGAGCCACAGCTCAGCTGTTTTCAGATCAGCTGAACATGCAGACTGGGCGTCTTTCTCTTTCACCAGCGGTCTGCAGATACACTGATCTCCGATGAGTGCTAGTGTCTGCTTTTTGTGACTAGTCTGCCGTCATAAACCAGGTGCCAAAAACTTCTTAGAAAAAAAAAAAAAAACTTCCTCCTTTTAGAGCCAAACCAGGTGCAGCTGCTATTACATGAACTGATCTGTGTAGGTGGACTTATTTTGCCCTTATTAGGAGCTTTTAGAATCAATCTTGAAAATGCTTCTAGCAACGTAAGATCAATTTCACACACCATTGTGTTCTCAAGTGTCTTTTTTTGTAACACAACACAAGAAGGGGAGAGTGAGACTGTTGTAACATGGCGTAAGTTGCAACAGTTTAACAGCTTAGCTGTAGGAATTTTGTGTTTCTGTGTGTGTTGTGTGATCTGTGTTTTTAAATATACATTATTTTACAAATTTATTTTTGTTCTTATAATTAGATTCACAATCAGGTTAGTGCATGTTAAATAAATCTGCATATATATATATGTTTTGTTTTTTGTTTTTTTCAAATAGTTGTCCTGTCCTAACCAAACATACATCAATGGAAAGCTTATTTATTTAGCTTTCAGATGGTGTATAAATCTCAATTTAAAAAAAAAGGTCAAGGTTCACATACTGGCAAAGGGTCAGAAATATATTGGCTAAGCTTAGATAATGATAACTTTTTTCTCCCATATCCTGTTGGGAAACATGCAAACACATCTCTTTAAAGTTGAGTTCAATTTCTCAAACAAAACTCTTGAACATCTTTTAATGTTCTAACCCTTTTACCCTGCTTTACATGAGCAACTAAATGCTAGATTTCAAAAAGTTTGTGAAGTTCACATATCCAGTGATTAGTGCTTATATGAAGCGACTATGATAAGAGATCTCTAGCCTAGTCACTGTAGTTTCTCGACTGTTGCTGAGATAAATTCAGGCAAAAGAAGAGATGTTTGGTGTCACATTCTTGTTTAATGCTGTGACGTCATTCATCTAAATAAGGCTCATTTTTTCTTAAAGTGCTTCCCACATTCCACTCTCACTATAACAACACTTCAGTAATTGCATATGCTGCATTGTGCGGATTCATTGAGTCATGTAGAAGAATGAAAGCATGTGTGTGTGTGTGTGGACTCAACTAGGCCATCTTGGTTTTGGTATAAAGAGTCCAGGAATGAGAGCAACAGTTTCGAGGTAACAAAATATTTTAAATAAACGCCTGTCTGAGCTGATATGCGACAGGAAAAGGGAGAAGTAACAGCAGATAAAGGCAGATTTGTGTTGGTTGACTGTCAAAAGCTAAAGCCATTGTTGGTCTCCACCACTGTCCCAGTTGCCAGTTAGGTTTCTTTTGTAATGTTCTCTGGATCAGTCAAACAATAGTGGGTGGAGTTAGTGTAAATAACCTTTGCCAACAAGACAGGCTATTTGCACTACATCCTGTTTAAATTCTATAAAAGATTCTGTAAATTCTGCTAACTTCTAAGTTTGTGTTCTTTGGATTTTGTCAACTGGTCAGTCTGTGCTGTTTAGATCCACTGTCAGGATATCTTATTGTACAGATGAACTTCGATACGTGGTGGAAGATGAAAAGTATTCACATGAGCATGTGTTTCCAGTCTCACGCTTTCACATGTGTATGAATGAAAGTGAATTCAGTGCCAAGTCTAGTGTTACTGCGACTTAATGCAGCTGAAACAACAGAATCGGAATAACAGCTGCAAACTAGTAGTGTGTATGTGCAAAATAACCCACTCGCAAAACATGCACTACCTGCACTGAGCTAAGATGTATTTCTGATTTTAAAGGGGTCATCAGATGCAAAGTTCACTTTCACATGTTGTTTGAACATTAATGTGTGTTGGCAGTGTATGTACAAATCTACCCTATAATAATAATAAAAAAAAAAAAAACATGCAGTGGTTTTGTAAAAATAAAATCCCCTTTTTTTTCAAATCGACAACAGTCCAACCTCCATTGTTTTGATGCCGGAGCAGGGATATAAGTTAGACAAAAATATCTCTGACTGAGCAATTGAGGTGTTGTGTTGCCGGATGTAATAATGAACATAGTGGTCGTCATTTACTCCCAACATCAAAATTACGATTGTTTGTGAAGGGAATGCGCCTCCCGATCTACATAAATGCGTCTATGTTCGTGCAAATCATTCGTGATCCAGCTTCACCTACAGCAGAAGTAAGTATAAAATTTTTTTTTTTTTTTTTATGAATCTCTGCAATCACCTTTCCTAATAACATGCTAGTTAGCAAGTTTCGCGGCTAAAGTAAACATTCTCTCAGAGCAGCGCGTCACTCCACAGAGAGAAGAGAGGGGCGGGGCGAGCAGAGCTCATTTGCATTTAAAGGAACAATCCCTCAGAATGGGATGATTTTTGCAGAGCTCATTTTGACAAGGCAAAAAGGGTGTTGTTTTACACAACCATTGAGAATTTTTAATCAAAGTATATTATATTCATTAAGACCCTAAAGAATCATATCAAAATGTGGAAAATGGGCACCCGATGACCTTTAAATAATGTGGCTTCTTAGTTTTCTTTCATATATGTTTGCTGTACGCACATAGTTCTCAAAACACCACTTAAAATAAGTGTCTACAAGGAGATTGAACCATTACAACCTTTTGAGAGACAGTAGAGATATTCTGAACATTACTGAGTTTACCAAGGCAGTGGAATATAAAGTTTTAATCCCTCAAGCGGATCTTGGAAAGCAGTGGCTGCTAAACATACCAGATCATTTCACCACAGATTAGCCTGAAGCACTGCGTCTGAAAGACTAATAAATGGTGTCAGTGCTCTAAACGCTTATCTTTGTGCCTGCTAAAATTCATTTATACATGGAAAAACCAACTTAATAAGTGAACGAAAAACACACTGTTAAAAAGAATTAAATGACAAAAATATACTTTTTTCATTAAATGAATTAAGTAACAAACTGCTTCTCTAAATGTACAACATTCCAAATGTTTGTGGTAAGTAGGATTTCTTTGTTTGTTTCTAAAAGGTAGTGTAGGAGCTCTGAACACTGTTATCACAAAAGTCTGAGCTGTACTAAAAAGAATATGGAAGAGGTTTCTGCTCTTTGCTTGTGGATCAGACCTCTCCTTTTCATCCCTTCGATGCCAGATGAATGCTACAGTTTGGCATAAACATTAAAGGCTTCTGGGAAATAAATTATTCTAAGAATAATATCTGTATATTACATGATGCGTTGTTAAATATTTAATTTTGAGAGTCGCCGGATCAAAAGAAACATTCTCCCTGGACAATGTTCAAGCCAGACAGTTCCAGTTCACTATTCCAGACAGTAAAAACCTTTCGTCTATTGTGTTGAGCCTCACTATAAGAGCACAGGGCAGCTGATTCCACGAGGAGCTGATTCAATTCTATTGTTCTGTAGGTGTGAAAAGTGTTAATAAAAACCCAGAGATACCTTGGCACAGTTCACACCTAACAATACAAAGGCTCAGATTAACTGTCTGTGATGAGCTTAACACAGTATCACTCAGAATAAGGACACACACACATACACAAGCTCTAGTGAGCTATAACCATCATGGAACTGAAAAAGTTTGAAAAGCTCTACATTATAACTACACTGCAACTCTGTGCATCACACAAATATCATTGTTCATGTGAAGCAACTCAAAAATATTCCAAAATAGTTTGACGGTATGTTTCTAAACTTGCAACATAATACATAACATGCACACAAATATAGTGTATGTTTTTACACTATATTTTAAAGATGCATGCAATTCTACCTTAAAATTTCTTTCTTTCTTTCTTTCTTTCTTTCTTTCTTTCATTAATTTTATTTACAATTCAATTCTTCATTAGAATTGCAATTCAAATCTCCAACCACTCTAAATACTGACTACGATCATTCTGATTTCATGATGTGGTGATATGCATTTTCAATCATATGAAAACTGTCTCAAATACTGATTCAAACTTATACATCTCTTGGTAACACTTTATTATAAGGCTCCATTTGTTAACAACAATAAAATGGTTTACTTTTTTCACTCAGAAATTGCTAGTATATTTAAAAAAAACAATTACAAAGAAGCAACTTTAAATTAAATGTGAAATTCTGAAGTAGAAAGACTAAAATAGAATATTCTTGTGAAAGTACTCTTATAATCTTTGTTTTACTTATGTGCTTAACTTCAAAAAAGCACTTTTTTAACAATGCAGTTAACCTGAACTATAAACAATGACATTTCTGAAAACTTTGAAAGCATTGTTAATCTTAGTTAATGTTAATTCCAACTTTAATACATAATTAAAATAATTGTATCTGTTAATATTATTTGATTGACCTCAGCTAACATGAACTAAAACAGTTGCATTTTATTAACTAACATTAATAAAGATTAAAAATACTGTAACAAATGTATTGCTTATTGCAGTTAACGCAACAACTAATGTTAACAAATGGAACCTCATTAAGAAGCAAAATCATGTCAGGGTCTAGCCTTTGCCATTGGTGTGCCACAAAACCTGAAACTGAACTATTAGACTGTAAGAACTAATAACTGAAGAGCAACTATGAGATTTTCTGAGAACTGTTTCAAAACATCGCATTTAATGACAAAATAAGTGACTTGTAGAGACCGATAACTCTCACAACCAGCAGTGACAAACATACAATGCAGAAAAAATGAGAATGGGACTTACAGGTTTTTGGATTTCTTCTTCTTGGCCCCGTCAGGACCCACGTCACAGCTGCACTCGGAGCCGGCGCTCAGCTGTGGAGAGACCAACAGTCGGCATCATCCAGTAACGAAAGCAATGCAGAATTCCAGTTCCACAAGTAGCTAAACCAAGACAAGCTAATCCTCACCGCCTGGTACAGGCCATAGCTCTGCACTGTGTGTGAGTGTGTTTGTGTGACCCCGGTCGCTGTAATCCTCAGCAGCGAGCGTGTGAGATTGTGTGCGAATGTGATAGGCTCAGTTGGCCTCCAGCCATGCCCAGATTAAAGCAAGGGGCTCAGACCGTGGAGTCACATTACACTTCCTGTCCTCAAAGGGATATAATAGGCTGAACAGACCGAGGAGAAAACAGGGGGAGGGGGAGCGAAAGTGGGCTGTCAGTCTGAAGGTTTGAGACCACTTTGTATGTAGAAGAATGAGCCATTGTGTGTGGGTCCCATCTTGACCCGTGGTCTGGCTGTGGCCATACATGGCACAGAGCTCTCATGTTGCGACTGGACAATAAACAGCTTTTCTTGGCCCTCTCTGTTAGACAAATATTTCCCCTACTGTATATCATGTTTTGTATCGCGTCTGAGCTCCCTCGGGATTTGTCACACCTCTGAAAATTAGGCCTTATCCTGCAAAAACATTGTTTCAACAAACTCTTGTGACAATGGGATATTATGCTCTAGACTGGGAAGGTTTCTACTTTATTGTGGTATAGTTTGTGGATGGCTACAATTAAAAAAATCCTCCCATCCATCCATATATAAATACATTTCAGAAAACATTTACAAATCATTGAGTGTCTATTAAATAAATAAATGCATTTGCACAACTTAAAGTCATAATAAAACGGATGAAATGACAAAAGTTTTTTTCTTCTTTATTATGATGTACATCCAAGTTCCAGATTATCAGAAAAAACGTAGGCTGTTGACTGTTGATTGGATTTTGCTCTGTGGGTCTAGCACTCATAAATGGAGGCCACGGAAATGTGAGCGGAGTTTAAGGAGACTAAATTATTGGAGAACTGCATAGGTCTCTATAGAGAAGTCTGACATTTATTGAGTTTGTTAAGATTACAAGGTTAAAGAAATAGAAAGAAAGAAAGAAAGAGCATGGATGAATTGTTCACAATAAAACTATATCTATTTTCCAAATGCATGATAAAACAAGAAACTAGATAGGAAATAATAATTTTACACTGACTTCTTTAAAATGAAGCCTATAATTACTATTTGTTAGTTGCAACTCACCTCAGTATAGGGGTTCAAAACAACTCAACGCAGACGTTTTTTCCATGGTTGCAGGTATCGATACGTACATCCCTTAGCATTATTAAGTGGGCATGATTGAGTCGTCTTAAAGTGAAGAAACTCCAGAATTTTGAGGTTAGATGGGTAGTTCTGAGAACAGAGTTATCAGAACCCACCCATACTCTCACAGGGGTCAGAACGGTCAGCTCTGGCATCACAATAAAGCAACTAATCTTAGGACCCTGAATGTGGGAAGCAGGAAACCCAGATTCCCAGAGGAGTCATTTCTGTAAGCTCTGATGCCAGGAGCAGGAGAGGTTGCATTATAGATGATTTTTTTTTTCTCTTCACCTCTTAAATGTAAAATGCATCTTATGTACTACTGCCTTTAAAGTAAAACACTACAATAAAAGAGATTTACACAATACGCCATTTAACACAGATGTCACGTTATACTCACTCTGAACTGCTGGAAGATGCATGGAAAAAAACTAGTATATACCAGCGCATATACAGTGGGATGCAAAAATTTGTGCACACCGGTTTATTCATTCATTAATTTATTCTATGAATAGTTAAGTACAGTAAGTACAAGACAAACTACTCTCCAACAGATAGACTATAAAGATTAATCTGTAGAATACTTATGAACCTTTTTCATTTTTTTCTACTTTCTTGAGTATAATTAACTTGTGGTACTTTCACTTCTACTTGAGTTGAACAAAAATAAAGTATTCACTTTACTACACAGGTGCTGATGTAGAAACAGGGCGAGCTGGCGTTTGATGAACTTTTCAAACTACTGGGGTGGAGCCCTGCACTTCAGGCAATAACAGACAGGTCTGACTCATGTGCAAAACTCAAAACTTCCAGTTCAGCTGGGGGGCGGGACATTCAAACCATGCAGGCATTGGCGTTTTCAATCAGTATGGTTAACGTTTCAATATTTTAATGAATGTAAGTGAGGTATGGCCTGATTTATTTTTGTAAGTTTGACAGCTCCTGAAATGGGTCATACCAGTGATATTACCAGAGCACTTAGCAGTTTAAGTAAATAGAAGGATGCAGTTATTGCATGGACAAAGCAAGAACAAATTGTCCAATAGCCACAATCTCGGGGCCAACCCCTGGAGCCAGCGCCATCCCAGTGGCTTTAGGGAAACTGTGCACGGTGGGCAATATGCAGTCAGAGCAGGTAAATATCAAAGGACTACGTCAAAGTCATTTAAATAAGCCGTATTTACTACAGCCAGCTGTTACCAGTATGACTGAGAACCATATGAGTCACATTCATGGGATGATGTAAATTCAGAATGTCACATCACAGGATGTCATAGGTCAGTATCAAATGAGTGTCAAATTGTTATTTGCAGCACAAAAATTATAAACAAGGCCTAAGGGATTTATTAAGCTGCAATGCAGGTAAAATCACAGATATAAATGAATAGACCTTTAAATATATATATATACTGAGTTTGGTGACTGTAGGAAAAACTAACCCCCTGCTGCCAGTTGGTGGCGCTATAACTTTAATTCATTAACATTCATAACACATTTAATTCAAACTGCTGAAGTTCAATCAAAATCAGACGATGTACACAAAAGTTATTAGACACTTCCTGTTTCTCATTTCTCACCATAAATGTGTTGCCTCGCCATTGCCAAACTGTTCGAGATATCAGAAATCTCTTTGCAATTTAACATCACCATCATGTCTTGAGATTATGTTGACTGAGTTTAGTGGCAATCAACTGAAAAGTATATCAAATGAGTATATCAAATTCCACAGCATGTGTTTTACACAAAACCCAGAATAACCAGCTTCCTGTTGGGAGGAGCTAATGACGTTCAGATTGAAAGGCTCAATGAGTTCTATATGTGTACCAAGTTTCATATGTGTAACTGCAATTATGTGTGGTACATAGGCCTCCAAATTTAAGGGGGCACTCTAGAGCCCTTCTGCCACGCCCGTGTACCAGTCTCTGCTCTTCCCTAATGGCTGCAGATTTCAGGGTGTGTGCCAATTTTCAAGAGTTTTTGAGAATGTAAAGGGTCCCAAAAGCCCCCCAAAAATATGAAGAAGACATAAGAAGATGATTAGGAAAACAATAGGGCGCTTCGCCCCTACGGGCTTGGGCCCTAAAACTGCATGCACACAGTTCAAGCTGAGCGGTAAAGCTCACCCTCTTTAACAGTGCATCTTAACTAAATGTACGAAGCTGAAACAACTTCATTAACATCAACACTGAAATAAGAGGGCATGCATTTTACATATACCATGATTTTTTTTTGGTCAATCAGATGCACGTACAATTGTAGTTTGTTAATATAGCTATGGTGGACCCCAGGCACATTTTTAGTAGAACAAAAAAAGAGCATTTTATTTAACATGTTAAACCATACCTAGCCTTGGGAATCAAAAATCAATCCCAATTCTGGAATCGGATACTTAAGATCAGAAATTGGATATGTGTTATAAAATAAAAATTTGTTTTAATTTTTAAAAAAGAAAGTTTAATACTTCTTTGAGAAACAGACATTAGATGAGAGTATTTAATGCTCCATAATGCTCACATCACCTCATTTTGTATAAAAACAGAAAAAAAAAAATAAAACTAAAGTACTTAGTGAAGCAGTAACATGAGTAGTTTTTCAGCAAACTACTTATTTACTCTTTCTTGCATCATATTATTTTTCAGCGTTTTTGTACTTAAGTAAATTAGCAATACTTTCACTTAAGTACACTTTATAGCACTCTTCCACCACTGCTTCTTAAGCAAGATTAGTGCATTGTTTTCGTTTCATACAATTTCAGAGTAAAAAAGGACACCCCAAGAGACCTGAGCTCTCAGATAACCTTTACCAAGCTCTCAGACGTTACCTTGTTAGGTCTAAAGCTTGTTCACAATCATTGTTAGGAAAGGCCAGCTGATGCAAATTTCGAAGCTTTATAAATACTCTGACTTCTCAAAAGTCCCAACAATCAAAAGCCATGGGTTCCTCTAAGCAGTAATTTCCTCAGTTCGTAATGCAATTAAGAAATGGCAGTAAACAGGAACGGTGGAGGTCAAGATGAGGTCTGGAAGAACAAGAATGCTTTCAGAGAGAACTGCTTGTAGGATTGCTAGAAAGTCACATCAAAACTTTTGTTTAACTGCAAAAGCACTTCAAGAAATCCTTTCCTGCCTCCTCACTAAACTTCACTCAAAAAGTCTGAAGTTAACAAATTAACATCATTAGACAACATGTTACATAATGTATCAGACTTGTTTGAAGTAAAAACAGGACGATTTGACTGTAAAAAAGAAAATGTATTTTTGGGGATCATGATTTGGGCTTGCATTGCAGCAAGTAACATCGGGGACATTTCACTGCTAGAGGTAAGCATCCATTCAATTAAATAGCTGGATGCAATTACTCTGTAAGAAAACATCGCAGAAATCTGTCTGTTAAAAAAAAAAAAAAAAAAAAAAAAAAAAAAGATGATGATAAGAGGGTGGCTTCTACAACAGTATAATGATCCTAAACACACACAAAATCAACAATGGACTACCTCAAAATGTGCAAGTTGAAGCTTTTGTCATGACCCTCACAGTCCCCCAAACTAAGCATCATTGAAAATCCATGGATAGACCTCAAAATAGCAAGATGGCCTAGGATTTTACAGAATAGGATACGTTTGCAAGGAACAGTGGGTGTAAATCCCCCAGACAAGAACTCAAAGGCCAAAGGTAGTATTTAAATACCGACCGTTATAATCATTGTAATCTTGATACTAATAAAGAAATGTGTCTTTTTACTGTACCTTTTAAAAGCAGGGCATCTTCCAGTTGCTTAGCTATTAATCATAACAGAAATTTAGACCACAACTGATGTATATACTTATACAGTATGCGTATTACTCAAGATGTATTTTTCCTTAAAACAGAATGTAATGATTTCAGATGACATTAGCTTTAAAGCATCATAATTTCTAGTTATGTCAGTTTCACGTCCTCAGAATACACGCAATCCCACAGTATTTTCCACATAAATTTTATAATAAATATTCTCCCATGTGGTACTGAACTGAACGTATCTGGAGAACGATAAAAATACACTTTGGTATGTCATATTTGAGCCCAGTGTTGCATTAGAGACCGTCTGGAGCACAATGGAAAACTGTATGAATTTAGAATGGCAGGAATAAAAAAAGAAAAAAAAAAAGAACTTTAAACTTGACAGGATCTTATAATTCCCTAAAAGACATCCATCATATACATAGATGAAAAAATAGGGGGAAAAAAATAAACAAAAAACAAGATAACTACTTTAAGTCTCCCTTTTAATGCATGTTATAAGCAAAACAAATGAGCACATCCCTCAGAGTTTGTTTGGATATTTGATATTACTGACATAACCTTGGCTTTGATGAAGTTCTGAAGGTACTCTTCTTTCAGTTTTCTGAATTATTTCTTAAAGTGCCTCACTGGAACCCATTGTAATGCTGTGTAAGTATATGATCATAAGTATATTGCATTAGACGTACATTAAAAACTATAAGTTTTTGAATAACAGTAATAATAATGTTTTGTTGTTGTTGTTGTTTTAAAGCCTCATCTGGTTTGTAAAGTAAGGCTTTGGTAATTAAAACGTAAACTTGTCATGACTTTTGACGTTCTCTGTAAAGATTTGTTTATATATTTATTTATTTTATTTTCCAGTTGTTTTAATGTGTTTACGTATGTTTCATGTTTATGATATTCTGGAATGACTGAAGATCAGTGCAGAATTCAACGGTCTTGTGCATGGACCACAGCAAGTCCTTTTGCAGCTGTATTCATCAAAGTCCTATGCAGACATAATGGGAATGAATGTCACATTGTAGAGCTTGGACAAAGTTGTAAGTAAATTTATTTACTTTATAAGTGAACATATATTGGAGTCTGTAAGCTTTAAGATTGTAAGGCAGATTTTAATGCTTCCCTTTGTTTTTATTAAAGCACACATGTTCTGAGCAGGAATTAATCAAGGACATGACTTTTGGGATTATAGTTGTGGGTGACCAAAGTAAGCACCATCAATCTGAGGTGATGTGGTCCTGGTAACAGAAGATGAAATCTTGGTGATCTGAGGTTATAAGACGCTGTATGGTTGTGTACTGCGTTAGACTATCTGGAACTTGTCTCAGCACTTACAGGCAATATTGTTTGGTTTTCATTTTTGCTTTGTGTTTTAATGTTTTCATTCAAGCAGTTATTTACACATTCAATTACATTTGTATATATATATACATATATATATATATATATATATATATATATATATATATATATACGTCTTCAGTGCGGTGTTAGTATGTGGATGTTTTAATAAACATGAATGTTTAAATTATGGTTTATTTGTGCTCTTTCTTATGCCAGGATAATGTTAACAAAAAGCTTTTACCATGTTAACTTGTGTTAAAGTTTATTGAACTCTAAATTTTAAGCCAACCATGTCAACTTTTTAGGTAATTGTTATAATATTTAATCCAAAGTTATGACAAACATCATTAAGTTATCTTTAGTTCTTATAAGATAATATTAGTTGAAAAAAAAAAAAATTACTACCTTTGTAAAAACTGAAATTCTTAGTTTCAAAGAACTCAAAGTTTTAAGGCAACTAGGATACTTCCTTTCTTTAAGTTAAACCTATTTTTTTGTTTGTTTGTTTGTTTGTTTGTTTTTTACAGTGTATGTGTACACAGTAAAATCCATTAGTTTTGCTAATGCATTTTATTAAATATTAGACGTACATTAAACCTGCATGTCTAAAAACTTAAGACTTATAAAATAATAGTTCACAAAATCATGTTTTACGCCATGCCTCTCAAAGCTTATTCACATTCACAAACACAAACTTAGTGCATCCCAGCAGGCAATGTGTCCCACTAAGTTTGACGTAATTAATGCCAAATGGCATTGCATGTTGTAGCCAAACACGATGCATGAGATGGAGAATAGTACTTCAAAGCTGCGACAGAGAGAAAGCTATTTGTGAATAACACTTACATTTTGGTCTTTTCCACATATCTATCATAAGGCTTCAGTAGACGAATGTATGTGGGTTAATGAAATATCATGGCGATCCAACATAAGTCTTTAGGTCATAATGAAGAAAAAGCATTGATTATTAAAATAATGAAATATTGTGAAGAAAAGCTTATTTTGTTGTTTGACAATATTTTATATTTTACAATAAAATTTTACTCTGCCAGTACGTTAGCTTAAGATAAACTGACCTATAATTGACATATAATAAGGTATTGTTACTTCAGCTGTAAAATGTCATGTTGTGGAACTCCAAAACCTAATATGTATGAATATTTTGATAACATTATTAAAACTAACTAACTAAATAAATAAATAAATAAAGATGACTTTTTTCCTTTTTTATATTTCCAAGCAATGCAAAATCAAGATGAATACAAAGAGTACAATTCTTATATTTCTAAGAACTTAAAATTCAATGCCCCTGACTTTATGCTTATTGAAAAGGAGCTGCATCAAAATAGGCTTAACATTTATTTTCTATTGGTCGGAGTAAATGGTAGCAGGATTTAATTTAGTTCATGGGTGAACTGTTCCTTTGACGCTCTGGACTCTATCCAAAGAAGCATTGACTCAGAAACTGGAGAAAACATCAATGTGCTTTAAAGAGAGGTTTTCAGCTTTGCTTCAGGAGGATTTCCTTACAGTTAATGTACAAAATTTAGATCTTCAATGAAAAGAGCCCACTAAAATGTCAAGTAAAACCATCAGAATGATACTGACGTAAATGCACACACATAAAATGACGCTAGAGGAAGTCCATTAGTGTGTGACATGCAGGCTTCTATAAAACAGTCACACAAAGCCTTCAGGTGGACTACAGATGTCACAATATTTACCCTAGTCTTTCTCAACAGGATGTTTATGAATTGGAAATGTGTTTCCATCACTTGTCAAGTAAGGTCATGTCAATTTCTGAAAACAAATATTGTTTCAAAGAAACTTTACTGAAAACTATTTGTGGGCCATGCAGTGAGCAAGCCAAAACCATCTGTTGCAATACATAAATAAATAATCTCTATAAGATTGTTAACATGAAGTGGAAAGGGAAAAAACAAAACAAATTTTGGAGGAACCTGAATCAGCTATCATTCTCTGGCAAGGCACATCATAATGCACGCCAAATATTATCTAGTTATACAGTATCTAAAACAAATTATTTGAAACTTGTAAGGATATCGTTTCATTTAGAGTTTTTGGAGTCCATCCCAAATGAACTGGCTCTGGCTGGTATAGACTGTAGTGTCAAATCGCTATGTAAACAGTTCACTGCACGGTTCATGTTGCTATAACTATTTTCTGTATTTATTTATGCCAGAGCAGGTGGGCCATATTCTTGATTCGTGTGTGTACTGGCGCACTAAAGGGTGGCCATAGTTATTCTCCAATACAGAGGACTGTTGAACGTCACTGAATTGTTCATCAACAGGACTGGTTCTGTGTTTTTTTTGTTTTTTTTTTTGGTCACCAGGTCATTGCTTATCAGCTGCTCTGAGTGCCTTTAACCCGCTGCTAAGCAGTTGCTGGAGTGATCTTGATCGTTGCAATGGCATTACTTAAATCCCTAATGCAATAATAATATTGCAGGCATCAATAATATGATGTTTGCGAAGTTCAGTAATACTTTCATACTGTATAAAACTGCCAATGATGATGACACTATATCAGTAATATCCTGTGTGTGTCCTCTGCATCACTGTGAAAAAGAAGTGTGCTTAACTGTACTGAATGTACGCTGTAGTGTGATATTCAATATTACATTTAAAGCTAATATATTAATATTTAAAGTTAATATATTTCAAATGTACTAAGTTACAACTGTATCATCACAAATGTGTACATGACATATACGACGCCGGTTTAGTAGCACGTTAAAAAAATCTAAGATTGCTATATTAAAGTTGCATTATTTCAAGAATGAAGTCGAAATTATGAGAATAAAGTCAAAATATTACGAGAATAAAGTCTAAATACTACGAGAATAAAGTTGAAATATTTCGACAATGAAGTCAAAATATTACGAGAATAAAACTGAAACATTTTGAGAATAAAGTTTAAATGTTTCAATAAATTAAATCGTAGAAATTAAAGTTATAATATGAGAGTGCATGCAAAGGCCCAGATTGAGAGCACCGGGAGAAGTTGTCAGGCCACCGGAATTTATTTGAATACTCATTTTCAGCTTTCAAAATCAGTTTTATAGCGAAATACAAACACCCATACAATAATGTGTTTTTCAAGCCCCTTATTGTGGCGTGACAGATCGCTGTATTCATGTAAATCGATTCATTAAATTATACTGTTGTCTTTGCGGCATTCAACATTTCTCGTATGTATTTAATTAAAAACAACAATAAAACATTTTGAAGGTCAAAGTGGGCTTGTACACATAGGTTATATTTTTTCATTTCATATTTCATATTTTTTTATTTCAAGTTTATAGCAAGATATAAAAATGAAAGAACATCAGAAGGCATAGAATGAAAACAGTACAGCCTAATTTAATGAAATTAATGTCTTATTGTAATCAGAAAGATGATTGATTTACATGCCGCTTAAACGAATACAGCGATCTGTCACGCCATATTAAAGAGTGTAAAAAACACATTATTGTAATAGACATATTGTTTGCATTTCACTATAAAACTATCAGTATTTGAAAGCTGAGACTTTGGAATATCTCCCGGTGGTCTCAATCTGGGCCATTTGCATGCGCAATAGGATAGAATGTAATAATATTATATTAATAATATTAATGATATATAATTAATTTATAATAATAATAATAATAATATATAATTGCTACAAATTAATTCTCGTAATTTTGACTTTGTTCTGGAAACATTTCAATTTTATTCTCATAATTTCGACTTTATTTTCCAAATATTTCAACTTTATTCTCATAATTTTGACTTTATTCTCAAAATATTATAACTTTAATCTCGTAATTGCTACAAAATAATTCTCGTAATTTTGACTTTATTCTCGAAACATTTCGACTTTATTCTCGGAATTTCAACTTTATTCTCGTAGTATTCTGACTTTATTCTCATAATATTTTGACTTTATTTTCGTATATTCTACTTTATTCTTGTAGTATTTCAACTTTTTTCTTGTAATTTCGACTTTATTATTGTAGTATTTCGACTTTATTCTCATAATTTCAACTTTATTCTTGTAATATTTTGACTATTCTTGTAATTTCGACTTTATTCTCGTAGTATTTCAACTTTATTCTCATAGTATTTCAACTTCATTCTTGTAATTTCGACTTTATATGTAATATTTTGACTTTATTCTCGTAATTTCTACTTTATTCTCATAGTATTTCGACTTCATTCTCATAATTTCGACTTTATTCTTGTAATTTCGACTTTATTCTCACAGTATTTCAGTTTTATTCTCGCAATTTCGACTTTATTCTCGTAATTTTTCTTTATTCTCATAGTATTTCAACTTTATTCTTGTAATTTCGACTTTATTCTCATAGTATTTCAACTTTATTCTCATAATTTCGACTTTATTCTTGTAATATTTTGACTTTATTCTCGTAGTATTTCAACTTTATTCTCGTAATATTTCGACTTTATTCTCCCAATTTTTACTTTATTCTTGTAATTTTGACTTTATTCTCGTATTTTCGACTTTATTCTCGTAGTATTTCCTCTTTATTCTCGTAATTTCAACTTTATTCTCACAGTATTTTAATTTTATTCTTGCAATTTCAACTTTATTCTCGTAATTTCTACTTGTAGTATTTGAACTTTATTCTTGTAATTTTGACTTTATTCTTGTAATATTTTGACTTTATTCTCGTAATTTCTACTTTATTCTTGTAATTTCTACTTTATTCTCGTAGTATTTTGACTTCATTTTCATAATTTCGACTTTATTCTCGTAATTTCTACTTTATTCTCGTAGTATTTCCTCTTTATTCTCGTAATTTCGACTTTATTCTCACAATATTTCAACTTTATTGTCATAATTTCTACTTTATTCTCGTAGTATTTCCTCTTTATTCTCGTAATTTCGACTTTATTCTCACAATATTTCACTTTATTGTCATAATTTCAACTTTATTCTCATAATTTCTACTTTATTCTCGTAGTATTTCAACTTTATTCTTGTAATTTCGACTTTATTCTCATAATTTCGACTTTATTCTTGTAATATTTTGACTTTATTCTCGTAGTATTTCAACTTTATTCTCGTAATATTTCAACTTCCTTCTCCCAATTTTGACTTTATTCTTGTAATTTTGACTTTATTCTTGTATTTTCGACTTTATTCTCGTAGTATTTCCTCTTTATTCTCGTAATTTTGGCTTTATTCTCACAATATTTCGACTTTATTCTCATAATTTCAACTTTATTCTCAAAATATTATGACTTTAATATCATAATATTATATGTATTGTTTTTTTTTTTTTTTAACGTGGCACTAAAACGTCGTCAGGCTTGTCAGTGCATTCATAAGTAAACTTTAACCATATTTTAAAGACAACAGAAGTAATCATGAAGTTATATCAAAATATGTACTTTAGTCCTACTTATGGTTAAAAAAAACACTGTAAAAGACCCTGAATCCCAGTCTCTGGGAAAACACTGCTGGCTCATGTCCTCCTGCATACCACAAAACACATGCTCAAACCCTCCGTCTGAATCTCTCCCAGCATGAACCGGGCTTGTGCGCTGGGCCTGAGCTAAAAATAACCTACCCACATGGTCTGCACCGCAGAGAAAGAAAAAGAGAGAGAAATCAGAACAAAAAAAGAGGAAAATCTGTTTGGAAAGAAGAAACATGTCTAGAAAGATAAATTTAAAGAATTAGCAGACAATAGACGCATTGAAAAGTCAATGAAAGCATCAGCTGATAAGAGCAGGTTCTCACTGACGTCCTAGTGCTTCAGATAAACAGATCCCACCATTTATGGCTTAAACTGCTGATACTCTGAACAGCCAATCAGTAAAACATAGAGAGAGCCAGCATGATTCACTTTCCTCATCATTATGATCATTATGAACAACAGGTGTTTTTCCACAACTGTGGACTTAGTGCCAGATCTAAAAATAGCCCCTTGTAGAACTTTTTTTTTTTGCACTGAAGACATGGGAATGCAAGAACTTTACTCAGATCAGCTGACATATGTGTATGTGACATATTATGACCGTCACTCCCGAATTCAGTTTAATGCACCAACGGTGAAGCTGACTCAAGCAAAAACAAAGCATGACCCTTGATTTAAGCCACAAACTAATGAATGCTTTCAGCAGGTTAAAAGGAGGATTGCAATGCTCACAGTAACATGGTGGTTATGATGCAGATGAAGCGACATCCATTTTAATGACCTATTGTACAATTCATGATCTCTGTAAAAGACAGGGTGAAAAAATACAAAGATAAATTTGATTGTTTGTGAACCTGTAAACCAATCTGAACCCGAATTGCGGTCACCTATAGCCATGCATGTAATTACATACAGTATCCTGCTTTGCAAACCTGCTACACTACTCCTTAATGCAGGGATGAATTATTAGTTTTATTGCTCACTCATTCGATTATGTATCCTTTCCTTCTAGACTGTAACAGTGCCTGTTCACTTTTTTAGCACCCATGGTTTTGGAACTATAAAGATAAAAACATTGGATAAATATAACACTGCTGATTTAAATTTGCATATACATAAAATATTTACGTAGTTTAAGAGCATAGAGAGACTCTAAGACATCATTAACAATGATTCACGGAAGTGGGCGACGCAAAATAGTTCTAAAAATGTTGAAAAAATTCAAGATATAGATGAATTTATTTCTTCATCTAAACATATTTAAAGAAATTCCACCACTTGCTCACCAATGGATCCTGTGCAGTGAATGGGTGCCGTCAGAATGAGAGTCCAAACAGCTGATAAAAACATCACAATAATCCACAAGCAACCCATACAACTCCAGTCCATCAATTAACCTTTTGTCAAGTGAAAAGGTGCACATTTGTAAGAAACAAATTCATAATTATGGCTTTTTTATTTTATTTTATTTATTTTTTTTACTTAATATGTACATATTTCTCTCTTGATTCAAACAAGACAACATTTTAACTGGAAAATATTATGGATAGAGGATGGATATGTTTCTTAAAAACACACAGATTTTCACTACACAAGAAGATAACTGATGTTAATTGTCTGGAGGATTACCCATGGAATATTATGATGTTTTTATCAGCTGTTCGGACTCTCATTCTGACAGCACCCATTCACTGCAGAGGATCCATTGGTGTGCAAGTGATGGAATGCTACATTTCTCCGAATCTGTTACCATAAAGAAACAAACTTAACTACATCTTGGATGCGCTGAGGGTAAGTCAATTTTTAGCTCATTTTAATTTGGGGGGGGTGAACTATTCCTTTAAACATGATCATTTGAAATAGTAATAGTAATATAAACACACTGTATTGGGATGATGGCTTCAACTAAAGCATATGCCATCGATTAACAACCTCAAAGCTCACAGTAGGTCTGTCTTTAATGGTTCATAAGTTATTATTAAAAATAAATATAGAAGAAAGGATTTTTCCACAACCCAACTGTTACCATCAATTAGAGTTACTAACATCTTTTATGAATCCTATTATACAAGATTTGCCTCTGGCTGTATCTGACAAATCTGTAGGGGAAACTTAATTGAAAACAGTCTTTAATACAGCATCTTTTGCCAGTATCCAACACAGAGGTCAGCCCTGCTATTTCTTCTTTGTGCAATCATAGTCTCTGCAGACCTAATTTTCCTTCCCATTTTGTTATTATTATTTCCCTCCTCTCTTTGTAGGTTAAACATGAACAACGCATGTTTCTAAGAGACCTCTCCTGTTTATTTTGCGTTGGTCTCTGTGAGTGCTCGGGATCTGAGTTTCCTTGCATTGTGCTGGTTGTGGGTGAGACTGATGTGGATAAGAACCCCAAGGACATGATTTTGCTCCCGAGGGTTCCCGTTTCACAATGGAGAGTGACACAGCTGAAGAAAGACAGGAAGAGGAAAGGCCTAGCAGAGCTAGAAATAAGAACCTGTTGTAGGAGCTAGCAGGTGTCATATGCGCTTATATACCCTAAACCCTAAACCAAATCGCACACACAACTCACACGTTCATGTGCACATCTGTTAGATTCTTTGGTAGCTACTAGACTTTTACGTTTCAAAGTAAATGTCAGTGGTTCTTGTCCGTGCAAACCTGCCATCACAGCTCAAGGGTGTAAACTCTTGGATAGTCTGGTTGGACTGAAGTAACTCTACTGATTTTTATTTTTTTTTCATCCATCAGGTGTGATCAGTAAGGGAGTTTTCACACTGGCTGTTAAGTCAGAAACAAAGCACAGTTCACATAAAAACTGGTAATGTGAAAGCTGTAGTGCAGACCGGGGATAATAACTGTAAGCTGCCTTCTCCTCTATATTTGTTGAATTAAAACAGGGATAGGCAACATTGGTCCTGAACAGTTTAGCTCCAACCCTAATCAAACACATCTGAACAAGCTAACTAAGGTCTTCAGAATTGTTAGGGCTACAGGCAGGTGAGGTTAGGGTTAGGGTTAGGTTAGAAACCTTTGGCGTTAATATGCAGATGCAAAGGGTATGACAATTTTATCATCATGTTATCTTCAAGTTATATATTGGGTAATAATTTTGTCACTATTACATACATGTTGGGGTGTGATTTTAAATCTAAACAGTCAACAACTTTATTTACTTTATTTACACACTTTTGAGCACATAACCCAACTCTACCTTACCTTTTTTCAATATAAAACACAGGATACAAAAGGCAGATAATAATATTCCGAGTCTTGCGAAAGGCAAAACAATTGATAGATGAACAGACACGATCACGGTATTCATCCACCATAAAGCTCAGATCTGGTGTGCAGTCGTTTTACAAATTCAAAAATTGCCATCAGAAGAAGTGTCAGCTTTGGTTGTGAAATGCCATTGGCTATTGTGTTCACATGGCCGATTGCGGCATGCTAAATTTCGGGTCCAAGTTAATGGAGCGGGGTTATTTTCAGCAACTAAAACCTTATACTTGTTCTTTCCATAAAGCTATTTTATGGCTTCAGAAGAATCGGACTGCAACACGACTTGTTTGTAATACTTTTATTCAGTTTGTTTGTTTGTTTGTTTGTTTTTCTCAGTTTTTGCAATAAATACTGTACTTTTTATTTATTATTTATTATTTATTTATTTATTTTCCCTGTTGTCAGTTTTTGCAATAAATACATATAATTGTTTTTATTTGTTTTTATTTATTTATTTGCCTGTTACCTGTTTTATATTGTAGCATAGTGGGTGGGTTCATTGTAGGGGTGGGGTTAGGTGCTCCAAAATAGGGATGGCCAATATGGGCTTAAAAATTTCACGATAATTTCTGGTATTTATTGCGATACCAATATCAATGACGATAATTCAGGGAAATCCTGTTTCTTTAGAGAAAAGTATTTTCTTTCCTATTTTTACCCAAAATAGGGTGTTGTCAGCATTACTGAGTACACACGTAATGTAATGACTGTTTAATTCACTGCAATGTGAATTAAATTGTTTGTACTTTCTGTACTGGAAGCTCCTAACATTAAAACGTTAATTAAATTTCTTGTGTGTGAAACACACTTGGCAATAAAGCTCTTTCTGATTCGGAAGCCGGAGGGCGCCCTTGCGCAGAAACTCCATATGTGCTTTATAGCAGAAGTAATAGTACTGACGACGCTTCAGGAATCTCTAATCCAGTTATCGCTGAATAAAATGCAGATAGAGGAATTTTATGGTTTGTCTGTGTTCTTCAAGCAGTCTTGGGAATCTTTATAAGGATTAAGTATTTTTATATTGCAATGCTCATCGACATAGCTTTCATAATACTATAAAATAGTATGATTTCAGCCTCATTCTGTGATATGAAACCGCGGCTGATCACAAAATGTTATTTCAAACACTTGACCATGTTAATTTGGAGAAAAAGCATTCCAATAAATGATTTCTTTGTTGGACAACAGGTTTGTAAACATGCTCATACACATGCAAAACTGCATCGCTACTAGTACAGTTAACGTTATTCAAGGCTCAGACCGATTTTTGTCGCACGGCACAATTTTAACCAAACCAGTTCCAGATTGGAGCTCCTCATTAAGCTCCTGCTAATTTTGCACTGCTCTTGGTAGATTGCATTGATCATTATGAATATCATCTGGATATGTCTGTGTTCTTTAATTTTCTGATTGTCAGTAGATCACCAGCAGAACCTTCCACTGCCACCAGTACTTTAATGGGATTGCTCTGTTTACTAAATATGGCCTACATCACATATGGATGTGTACAGTATTTCATTTACACTTTAGTTTGATGGTCCCCTTTAGACATTCTGCTGACAATCAGCAACTCTGCAACTACATGTCAACTAACTCTTCATTAGAGTATTAGTAGATGGTTAAGTTAGGGTTAGGGTTAGTATAATAAGGTGACATGTTCTTGCAAAGCTACTCATAGTCAGAAGAATGTGTGTTGGGGGCCATCAAAATAAAGTGTTAACAGATACTAAGCAGACAGTCTGCTAATACTCGTTTGACTGCTAGTTAGAACGTCTAAATAAGACCATCAAAATAAAGTGTTAGCTTTGTTTCAGTGCGCAACCCTAAGTAAGAATAATAGTGATGCCTGTAGCACTGTGTAATCAATAACAATAGAAACAACAAGTGCTAAAGGTGGGAATGATGAATGTGTATGTGTGAGAGTGTTAACTAGCTTTCCTGCTGTTATTGATCTCTGTTAGAGCAGAACATAGCCACTTCCTGTCTGTGTGATGGCATCCTGTGATGAAGGATGTTTGTGAATATTGTGCTGAGTGGCTGGCCATTCTGTAGACTTCCTCTCTCAAGACTAAATGGGTCGAAATCCAGCAGGGACGTGTACCTAAGTGCTCCAGCTTTTGAAACTCATTGAGACATTCATAGAAGAGGCATCAACACAGCTCTGGATTGCTGTCAATAGCATTCCATTGATATCGTAGCATTTCTAAGATCAAGGGTTTGTATTTCTTAAGGAAACACAGAATGTTCATTTATATTTAGCAGACTCTTTTATCCAAAGAAAAAGAACAGCACAAGCAATTTATGGTAGAAGAACCAACAATAGTTTAATTAATTTGGTAATTTGGAGAGTGCATGAAAAGCTTACATGTCAACTCTTTCCATTCTGTTTAAAAAAGCATCTGGTCAGGGTTTGTGATTTTACAACCGGAAAAGAAGGGTCAAACTCATCAAGGCCTCATGAAAGCCAAAAAGCATGTGAATAATTTGGGCTTCCTGTCAGACATACAGACACAAAGACTCCAAAAATTCAAGCAGAGGTGAGGTGTCTGGTGTCACGGCATCTCAGGGTTAAACACGCTGACCTATAAATGGAGCATACTCAGACACAGACATAGATACAGACTAAAGCCAAGCAAAATGCAGAAGAAAAGCAGATGCACTAATGATTTTTTTTTTTTTTTCCTAAAGTACCATTAAAATAAAATAAAACAGAGAAGAAACGACATGAGAAGAATTTTGATTTTTGGGTGAACTATTCCTGTAAGGAACAAACTTGTAATGTTTCAAAAACACCTAATAAAAATCCCTCTTCACACTTTAAAACAACACCATGCTAGCCAGAGGTTTTGAAACCATGACAACACAGCCCAATAACTTACGGTAACTGGCTGTTACACGGTGGGTTTAACTCATTTGCAAACACTTGTACTGCATCATTGGCTTGCTGTACAGTGAGCTGAAGCACTGCCTCCGTCAGAACAGCCACACTGGCACCAGCTCTGCTATGGCAACCACAGCAGGGTAAAACACACAGTGGCAAATAACCCTGCGTCTATGACGACTGATGGGCTGCAGTGATTTAAAGTCAACCACTCTTGTACCTTTTCCAGTAATATACGGACTTGTGCAACAAGTAGATGAGTAGCAGGACAAGCACAGCATTGCTGTAGCAATGCATTTGACAGGCAGTTTTTCACTGGCACAAGCTGGTGCGTCAAAGACATACAGCATCATTGACATCACTAAAAAATCATTGTTGTACAAATCACGCACTATGGTAAAAGTGTTTTAAGGTCACAACATAGCATTTTGTAAGGAACCACATGAAAATAAGTATTTATTAATCAGTAATCTGCCTGTGCAATCATTTGTGTGAACAGGGAAACTGCAGCTGGAAACTGCACCCCTCTCATAATAATTTACATAAAATAAAATTACATACTGATAGACATCTTTTAATTACATACACTAATTAACAGTATAGGACTGTTACCAATCAAATTAAAAATCAGTATTAACAAAGTCCATCTTACCATTTATTAAAATCCATTTACACTGCATTTGCGTAAACAATGAGATTAATGCATTAAATAAAACTTTTGAAAAACATACATATGTATTGCTGAGAGTAAAAAAAATGACCAATAGGTAATGGCAAATGAAAGAAAAAAAAAAAGTGAATCTAGAATTGATCATTCATTCCATCAATTAGTTTAAACCAGCTAAATCATTCATGAACATGCCGAGTGACCACTGTCTTTATGAATGAGTCGTTGAATTATTGACCCAATTCTTTTAAATACATCTGTGCATACTAGCTATACATTTGCATTTGCATTTTCATATGTCTGCAAGGCAAACACCATTTGGTGCTACACAGTAGAGAATCTTTTTTGTGTAAGTCTAATCACAATTACATCTACATTTTGATGATTTTTTTTAATGCTCTGTATTTGCAATTCTAAAGCAGTGTCGAAATTCATAATATCTATTTTGTCTTTACTATAAGCACACAAGAATGATGAATTTCGTACATTCCCAATATAACTGATATGTTTTTCAGTGATACCTAAAATAAAAGCTCGGGTCACTACTTCATATGTCACCCTGGACCACAAAATCATAAGGGTTGATTTTTGAAATTGAGATTTATACATCACCTGAAAGCTCAATAAATAAGCTTTCCATTGATGTATGGTTTGTTAGAATTTTGCCCGAGATACAACAATTTGAAAATCTGGAATCTGAGGGTGCAAAAACATTTAAAACACTGAGAAAATTGCCTTTAAAGATGCCCAAATTAAGTTCTTAGCAATGCATATTACTAATCAAAAATTAGGTTTTGATATATTTACAGTACAAAATATCTTCATGGAACATGATCTTTACTTAATATCATAATGAGTTTTGGCACAAAAGAAAAATGTATCATTTTGACCCATACAAAGTATTTTTGGCTATTGCTACAAATATACCCATGCTATATGACTACTTCTGTGGTCCAGGATCACATATGCCATTGCAAGTCATTTGGAATGTCTTTATCATACTGATATATACCTAATGCAGTCAAAGCACAGTTGTGCAACCTAAAAGTCTTATTACAATGAAATGTTATTAAGCCAAACATTTGTTTTGATGTTATTATTAGTAAAAAGATAGTATGATGTCATAATGTTGTTAGTATATAATTAATGTACAAAAGTTTGGAATAATATCCATTTTTGGTCACACTTCAGTTTGGGGACTGTACGGTATACAGCTATCTCACTATACAGCTTTTGCCTCAATAAACTCCTAATTTGCTGCTTATTAATAGTTAGTAAGGTAGCTGTTAAGTTTAGGTATGAGGTCGGATTAAGGGATTCTATGCAGATTAAGGCATTAATATGTGCTTTATAAGTACTTATAAATAGAAAATATGTTAGTAATATACATGATAATATGCAACTAGTTAATATGAGAAATGGTACCGAAACTAATGTTTTTTGTTTTTGTTTTTGTTTTTTGTTGTTTTGTTTTGTTTTTAAATAATCTGCTCACCTAGGGTGCATTTATAATTTCTGATGACCAGTAATGATGCTGTAAATTCAGTTTTTCCATAAGATTAAATTTCATTTCAAAACATATTAAAGGAGAAAGCAGTTCTTTTAAATTGTAATAATATTTCACTAAGTTTTGTACTGTACTTTTTGATTAAATAAGTGCAGCCTTGATGAGCAAAAGAAACTCTTTTTAAAACATCTCTGCACTCACAGGTTCTTGTAGTCTCACAGTGTAAATGACACCAAAATTTAAACCATACTAAAGTATGCTCGGAATAGTTCAGATTTAGCACAACTGAGTATATTTAACCCATCTTTAGTTCAGTCTGAGATGCCAATTTCAACACCATTTGTCTTTTACAGCCATCTGTGTCCTGCTGGGAGTGTAATTGATATTTGGTTTTCCCATTTAAAACAGCTGGGTATGCAGACACATCTATCACGTATCACAACCCGTTCTAACTCCCAAGGCACCAAATACCATTGTTTGCCCAAGTGTTGTGTGTGTGTGACTATACAGACGTCAAAAGAGTCCTATCATGTCTTTATTTTGACGTGGCTAGAACTGTACACATAGCTCTCAAGGAGAAACCTCTGGTTTAAATAGACTGATGATCATTTTCTGGTGGGGTATGAATGTCAGTTTTGAATCATTTTAGTTGCGTAATATATTATTATTGCTATATAAATAACTTTTATAGCAATTAAGTCAACGCCATCACTAAACTAACACTATTTCTTAACAGTATAAAACATATAACGGGCAGATAGAAGTACAGTCATAATTAATTTAAGACAATGCTGCATTTCAAGGGCCAATTCAGTAGAACTAATTGAAAGATTTTCAGTTTAAATCATTTCCTGCTCTCTAGCAATTGACTTTATTTTCTGACCCACTTGTGTAATTAGATAATTCTAGATATTAGTTAATTTGTAAAGTTTTAAATACTCTCAATTAAACAGTCAAATCTGAGAATAAATCAGTTCAGCTTTTTGAGGCTATTTTGCTTGATAAGTATATTCTGTGCACAGCTGACGCAGACCACCACCACCAACAACAAAAAAAAAGAATACCTAAGAATAGCTGAATACAAGCTGATTTTGTGTCAAAGTCCCATAGATCCCCACAAGCCTGCTGCAAAAGCCCAGCATGAATATCATTCAAATAAACTGGCAGAGATCCTTAAGGGTGGATTACATATGTTTCTTTGTGCTGTAAATTTTCTTCTCTCTTGCAAAAGCAATGAGCATTAAATCATGCCAGCCATTATTAAGGTTATGGGTGCTTTGCTTTCATTCTGAGAGAATGGAAGACCCAAAACACAATCCACCTTCAGATACTCTGGTACAGGTCTTCTGTAGGTAAATTTACACTATCACTCAGTCTGCATGTCAAATTCAAGCTCTGTTCCAAAAACCTAGTTGGCCTACAACGACAATGGCCTACATACATGGGTCTGCAGACAGTCTTATGAAAAAAACGAAGAACAAAAAAAAAAAAAAACAGGTGGCTCTGACTATTCCTGCACACAAGTTTTAGTTCACTAAAATTCAAATAAACTCACATTTTAGTCATGCTGCCTATAAGGGTTATATAAGGCTATAAGGGAATATTTATCAGAATTATTGCACTTTCACCTATAAGCATAAATCAAGAGAATGTCAACTTATACGCATGGTTTATTTGACCACATCTAGTTTCCTGATTTATTATATTATAATAAATATTATAGGCGACATTGGATGGAAAATTTACTTTTACATGGTGTGTGCTATAATTGTGGGTACATCATGTCCATGAAGTACATATATATATATATATATATATATTTTCATTAATATAAAGCCCTGATGCTTAATTTTCTAGTACACAGTTATATTTTTCCCAGTCACACTACTACAGTGTATGTTGAAAAAGCCATATCTTTTGTTAAAAAAAAATGATGTTCATATCACATACAACCCTGGCATTAATTTCACTGTTTTGTCTTCAGTTACATTAGGTTATCAAGATTTTTGGGTGTGCGCTTCAAAAATAATAAGGGTTTATTGTGATATAACGTTTTAACCATTCCTTTCAAAAATGAATGGTTTGTCCCATTCGTGCATAACTTGCACAGTATATTTCCTCTAGAAGCACATGGATGAAATGCTAGAAGTTGTGTTCTCTGTCTTTCCCCTCACGTTGATTAAACTAGCAAACATGTGTCAAGAATGGATTAATTCACTGTCAACAGTGTTACACAAGTATTATTGCTGCAAATTTTAACAAGGGAATTTTACTAAAATGTTTTCTTTATGAAAATATATCTCTAAACATACCATATGCTCAGTAGTTCTAGGCTTCCATGTTGAGTATGTTATGAGTTATGATAGTTATGATAAGGGGGGCGGGCAAGGCTAGTGTACAGCCGATTTTTATAGAAATTCGAAAGAGATAAACGGCCGAAAATATCTGCCGCGCAGTCCGGCAGTAAAGTTATATCTGATTCTGTTTCATAGAACTGAATAAAATAATATATTGAGATTTAATATTCATATATTTTCTGTCCAATTTTATTGTTACGTTCAATAAAGGTGGTTATTTATTGGCTTGTGATTTTTTTTATTTTTATTATTATTATTCAGTATCATTAATATTATTGACTATAGTTGACTATATGAATTAAAATAATAAATAATTATTACAAAGCAGTTTCAGTTTCAGCCAAGAATTTTCATTTCGTTACATCCATAGATTTTTATGTAAAAAAGAAACATTTTGAGGGTGATACAAGACCCCACTGTGAAATTATCTTGCTTCTTATACGGCTGCTTGCCACATACGTAAAAAAAATAAAAAAAAAATAAAAAAAAATACAAAATATGAATTTCATCATATTTTATTACCTCAAGACGACTCGCAGTACCCGCTGCAGCTGTCTGTTATCAGTTGTAGCGGTTTTTGTTGTAAAATAACAGACCACTAGATGGTGCAGTTGATATCAGAAATGAGAATTGCTGTTAGCCGAATAAAATTATGAATGAATGACGCATAGTAGTTCTGCTCTAAGCATGGACAAGTTTTTGAAAACACAACGTGCCAGGTAAACGTAAAGTAGATGATGAATCTACTTCAAAGATCGCAACTACAACAAAGAGAAGAAAATATGAGAAAATATGTTTAAAAAACAATGAATGCTGTTACATAGTACAAAAAATAGTACATAGTAAAGCTGCATGCTTTACTTTTAATGTTTCTACTCTAAAAGTAACTAGTTCCTTGTTTAGTTTTTTTTTTTTTTTTTTTTCAATAAGTTGTCACACACTGAATTTTAATTATTATGTTTCAAATAAATCCTTCTGAAGTTGTGTTTATGTTTATATGTAAATGCGGGGGTGGGGCTTGAATTTGTTTTATTCTGCAAAGGGGGGGCCGGGCAGAAAAAGTTTGGGAACCACTGCCTTAATCTAATGTTGAACCTAGTAAAACGTTTTTAAAAAGCACATGGCTCCATAGCGCCATCACTCTGCAATGTCGCAATGACCGTCATTTGTCAGTGCCTCACTCCTCAAAGTGTGTAGATGACACGGAGCTGCCGATGTTAGAAACAGATGTACGCTATTTGAATGGGTTCCTATTGAAACCGGAACAGAGGAGCATCCAATTAGAAGTTAGAATTCGTAATGGCAGTGCTCATCATTTACTCAGGAAAAAGGTCTATAGATTGTTTCAAAGCAGCTATGTAAGGTCAGGTTTAGGTTTTTGGGAAAAAGGAAAACAATATATATATATATATATATATATATGAAGAGTTCAGATGCAAAAGCCTCTAAATCCATCTGACGTACTTCTTTAAAATGAGCATTTCGTTCTGGCTACTTTGTATAGATTTCTATGTAAGTACTGGTACTTCTGATTACTATGATATACTATGTGTCAGGAGCATTCACTCAGTATCATTATCTCATTTTTGACCGAGATGGCTTTTAGCTGGTTTTGCATCTGAATTCTTCATATATACACACACACACACACACATACAAAGCAAATGCAAATGCAAATGCAAAAAAAAAAAAAAAAAAGCCTACTTATTATAAAGACCGATCATTCAATTTTACATATATTTTTGTCACACCACTGTTTTGTAATATAGTATGAGCTAGCTAAGAAAACTTAAGACCTACAAATGTATATGCAATAAACCACAAATATAACTGTCTTCATGCGTTTTCATTGCAATTATTTTATAGTGCGTCTTTAGTAAACTCTGACAGTAGGTTTTTAACACCAAAAATAACAGTCTTTTCACTGTTTTCAGTGCTTATAGCATCTGTATTTTTAGTCCAGTGTGGACACCTATGTGCATATACTCCTCAGCAATGTCCACCTCCATCTTCTGATGCTGACTGAGTTCAGGAGGCCTTCTAAAATCCTTGCTTTTTAGTCTTGGTGACGTTAAGCTGGAGGTCATTGAGCTCAAAACACGCTACAAAACCACCCACCACACTCCTATACTGTTAATGCAACCCACAAAAGCTGAGTCATCCGAAAAATGATGCAGGCGGCAAGATTTTGATGTTGATGTCAGGACTGTACACAAACTCTCACAGTAAAGTGTCCAGCGTTGCAAAATCTTTTATTTACTCATATAGGTCACACATACACTCCGAAATGTAGCTAAGCCCACAATATAGTGCAATTATGCCTCAGCTATGCCTCAGTTAAACACATGACACAACCCTTACAAAACATCCTATTACTTTTAGTAAGTGATGTTTTAGTACTCTTCTGTCTTTTTCACTAACGATGTTACATTCCCCATGACAATAGATGGAAGATATGGTCTGTAGCTCCTGTTCTTTAAACATCATGTCCTCTGGTCCTACATGGCAAATACTTCCTCCTCAGCTCTGCTCTGGCCATAACACACTGTCAGAGACTCATCAGCTAGTCCCTGGTGTAAACACTGGCTCTCTGGGTCGCCTCCACCAGGCACAATTAAAGAATTACAGCTGCTAGATAAAAGCAGGCAAAACAATTACCGCTACTAGGAAAGAGCAGGCAAAGCCACATCATTCTACTGATCTTTAAAAAATCCACTATGTCGAAAAGAGACAACAACTGCATCCTGCAGCATCGTATGTAATATCCACTATTCAAAAGAATGGGGTTGGTGAGAATTTTGAATTAATTTTAAAAGGAGTCTTCTATGCTCACCAAGGATGCATTTATTTGATCAATTAATAAATAAAGTGATGATGTAAATTATTATCATTTAAAACAACAGTTTTTCAATAAAATACATTATAAAATGTAATTTATTCCTGTGATGCAAATCTGAATTTTCAGCATCATTACTCCAGTCTTCAGGGTCACATGGTCCTTCAGAAATCATTTGAATATAATCATTTGCTGAATTAGTGATAAAAATAAATACATAAATAAGTGTTGAGCACTGTTGTGCTGTTTAATGTGCTATGATTTATTTTATTTCATTTTATTTTATTTTATTTCCAGGAATTTTTAATGGAAGAATTGAAAGTTCAAAATAACAGCATTTATTTCAATTTTGCTAAAATAATTATTCTTTAAAATAATGCAAACTGCAAATTAACTGGAAACTACCATGTAAATGACCTTTAGTTCATCATTTACTCACAATCATTTGTGTTTAAAAACATTAGAAAATTATTTTTTCTTCCTGAGTATATATCCAACAATGTCCCTGTTTAATGACTATACTATACTATACAAGAAAAGCATTGCCTTGTTGCCTTGTAGATATCAGACAGTGCAAATGTTTGTCCTTTCACCCTACTGCAGTTCTCCTAGGAAGGCATTAATTTTCTCCAAATGCATGCGCAGACAGACACAGGATCATGTGCCCATTGAGGATATTTATAGTCTCATTATGCACCAGACACAGGCCTAAAGAAACTGCCTGTGGCTGAGAAAGGGGTGAGAGTTGACTGTCATCACTGCAGCGCTAAATTTATGGCTTTTGTTTCATATTTTCTTAAGTGAACTACAAAGGTGGCATTATGTAGAAGTGATTTATTAGCCATATTATGCTGCATTATTTAAGAGTTTGTCCTTCGTAATGAGACATCTGAGCTAATTCCAGATATGTATAAGACAAGGTTTTTCAGAGGAGGCAGTGCCTACAATGTGACTAGTGACTGAAATACTAATGATAGAATTAATAACAATAGCCGAACAACTGTTATTAGTAACAAAAAGCTAAATCAAGGAAAAATTCCCCCTTAAGAAAAATGTGAACACAGTTTAAGGCACACTAAGCAATCTTGCAGGACTGGATCTAAGGGTGCACACAGGAACATAAGGAAAGATTAATACAGTTAAATATGAAGGCCTTAAAGCCAGTATAAGTATTTTGAAATGTATGCGACAGACAACTAGATTTGTTTGTCTCAGGAATAATCTGAGTAAGCTCATTTTTAGCAACCTTACAACAGATTTTTGTTGTATCTCTCCATCATTGTGACCATCACGGCACCCTGTTTACAGAGGATTTATTGCCTACTGGTCCAAAAAGAACCTTGCTGTTTTTTTGCGTAATGTAAGTGAGCAGATTAAATCAAAACCTCTAGTGGCTCTAAAGTAGAACAGAAGTGTGTGTGCACAAATGTCTATGTACATACATACAGTTCTCCTCTGATATTTCCTATGCATTTCTATGATTTCACAACCTAGACAAGCTGTCAGTGGTCTTTCGAGAACAATTGACTGTCTTTGTGAGTCATTGATTCATTCACGCACTCTGAGTCATTCGCCTCATTCACTCACTTTGAATCAACCCCACATATTCATTAGTAGCTACAAGAACACAGGCTTCCCATCCTGCATGCTTATCATCTAGGAATGTCCAGAGTCATGTCCTCCATTTATTTTGTCCTTAATCAAAATCAGTACCAAAACATTTGTTAAGAGCATCATTTTTTTTTTTACATTTTTTCATAATGTGTAGCATTAAGGTCACTACTGACTACAAACCCTCACTAAAAGCCTTATAGCTTACTGTAGCAATATCATGTTACAGTGACGATATGAGGTAATAATATTAACCAATACATATTTTACAGATTGTTTTTGCATATTTTTTAGTCATTTGTAGCTTGACATTCACTTGAACCAAGGCATCTGTTTTTCCACCACAAGAATGTATCAGTCTTCAGTGATGTACAGGGTATGTAGGGTGGCAGCTGTAGAAAAGCTATATATATATATATATATATATACTTGATTCTGATTATATTTAAAGTGGATCCATAGAATTCACATATGCTTAAACAAACAAAAACAGTCATATTCCAGCATGCATTCACAGACATATATAAATGTGTGTTCTTAAAACAGTTTGTCTGTTTTTAGACACTGTGTCTCTCTGGTTAGAGAGCAAACTAAGTAGTTGACAGCACGCCACTTAGTGGACAAAACTGAGAGTGCAGTAATGGTTTTATGTGAATCTTTGGGAGTTACGTTAGTTTAAACTATGACTGAAAGGCTGTATGGTGTTAGCACTGCATATTACATTTGCTTAAACTTTAATCAATTACCTGTTGCTCATCTTTTTAATCCCTTCATTTTTTTCTGTACTTATGTGCAGAAAAAGAATCTGTTTACGAAGGCAAGTGTCAGCACTACTGTTGCTCAAACACCTTACCTTGTTTTGCACAGTTTATGCTAAAAATAGAAATGATAAAAATCTAAATTTTCTGTGAGTGCAGACTTGTGCATAGGTCGCTGCCATAGCAGGCATTTCCTTTGCTTTTACTCCTTTGCATTAAAGGCCCAAGTCAATAAAGCCAAACCGAAATCATCTTAATGTAAGTCTAGTGGAATTTCTTGCCTAGTTTATCCTGCATCTGAAAATCATAAGTCTGACCACTGTCGGACCATTTGGAAAAGTTATATCATCTGTCCATAGCACAAATCGTGAAGGACAAATTCCCTAAACTTCCGTAGAAAATTCCCTAATGTTGAATATGAGCAGTCTGTAATACTGATGTTTGCCTTGGCTTCACTAATATAAGCTTAAGCAAGTAACATGACGAAAGGAAATGATTCATAATCTGTTTGGGCAGGCTCATGTAATGAGACCGTCAGAGGACAAAAAGGACTTACTTTTCTTCCGGAGAACAGCATACACAGCTGGTGCATGGAGCCTCCATTCTTAGTCAGCTCTTTCTTCAGGGTTTTGGGTGACGGAAGCGTCCAGCCGCCCTTGTGTGTCCCGGCCACCTCCATGCAGTTGATGGCATTGTCAGACGTGAAGCAGGTTGTGCGAGGGTCCTGGAGAAGACTGCCCTCGCTGTGTGTGCGTCTTCGCAGGGAGTTCTGCACGCTGAGCCCACCTGAGTGCTTCTCGCAGGAAGTGGCCTCTACCATGCTCCTCCGTTTACTGTCACTGCGTTCCAGGTAGTTGTCATCGCTGTCTTCCTCCTCTTCCTCGTCCTCCTCATCATCTTCTTCATACTCTTCATCGGTGCCAGGGGTGGAGAGGGCATCTGCACTGAAGGACCGATCTAATCGCAGCTCAGGGATGACAAATGATGAGGAAGAGGATGAAGGTGGAGCATTCGTGTCCACTGCCTCTGAAGCATTGTCCTCATCAACAAGCAGCTGCTTTTCATCTTCACAGTCTCTTGCGTGTGCGTGCAAGAACTCC
Source organism: Labeo rohita (assembly GCF_022985175.1). NCBI lineage: Eukaryota > Metazoa > Chordata > Actinopteri > Cypriniformes > Cyprinidae > Labeo > Labeo rohita. Next base: position 3,953,722 of record NC_066873.1, on the reverse strand, counting down.
TCTTCTTCTTTCTCCTCGGTCACTGGCTCAGTATTCCCCATCTCCTCATCTCCTTTCTCTTTGCCTTCATCCTCCCTCCATAAGTCGTTCATGCTGCTCTCCGTGCTTTTTCCATCTTCTCCCTCAGTAGAGGGTGGAGGTGTTGGTGGAACCAGGTGTCTGTCCTCCTCCAAAGGCGTGCACAGATCCTCCAGCAGGGTGAGACTCCTGGACTGAGGGGTACTCGCAGTGGTGGCTGACGCATCAGACAGGTTGCCCAAGGAATGGTCATCCTCAGAGGTCATTCTCCGGCCCCTGAGGTCACGTGGATCATCCTGCTTGGGTTCGAGCATCTGACAACAGAAGAACACAGTGAAGCAAAATTACCAATGTCATTCTAACACATATGTGTAATTATAGCCAGCAACTGAAGAATTATTGTAGAACTACTGCTGAAAACAAACGTGATGTGATCTAGGAAAACCCATGGTGAAATGCTACCTTTTTTAGGTTTTGATACCATATGGACCCCTTTCCAAAACTGTTTTTATTTTGTCCATAGCTTGAACGCAACAAAATCTTAAGTTGGCTGATAGCTATGATTTTCAGGAATGGAATTTTGAGAAAAACAGGTTTAAAGTGAGATGGGTTTCACTTTCATTTCACGGGTTTAAAGAAAGCACTGTACTGCATCATTACACAAACAGACTAACGTTACCCTGAAGAGGACAGTTTTCCATTGTTTATCATGGGCATAGTCTCTCAGCTTTTGATCACCCCTTGTATGTTTAGATAGCACGAATAGTGTACCTTGTAGCTTACATTTAGAAAAGCAAGGGCAGCGCGACTGTTTGCGCTCTGTGCATAAACCCAACTGTCATCAAACTCCTTCTCTTTAGTAACTTCGATTTTTAGTAAACTTTTTTTTTCAGTTTTTCGAACATTAGTAAATCCAATCCTTCACCTCTGGATGTGAAATAGTCCATTTCAACATTGTTTGACATTGACATCACCAAGATTGAGCAGACTGAGATGAGAAAGATTAAGTGTGTCTTAAGTGAGTAGCTATATTTAAGACTCCGTTGTTTCTGCTTGCTGCAATAAATCACTATTTTTCTACACTAAACATATTTTCATAGCTGATAGACAAGATGTTATAGAATAATAACTTAAGAAAATCCTAAAAAAAAAAAAAATTGACCTTCGACCTATTTTTCGAATTTCCTGAAAATGTCCCAGCGCGACATCCAATGGGTTTTCCCTGATCGCATCACAAATGTGTTGTAGTTACCAAGAAAAACATGTTAGTGTAACATGCTTGTTGTGATATTTATGCAAAATGATTGCTTTCTTTCACATTTCATGACACTTACAAAGTGGCACAAAAAGCCATTCAGTTTGACTCAAACTGATGAACATGAATCTGACAAAATGTTATTATTCTGTTTTCTGGACATATCATGGCAGTTTGTAAATGAAATGTCCTGTGAGTGGCGCTAAAATGTTAACCGCAATTAAAAATGATGTGACACCTGCACTAAACCCTTCCTTAAACTTAACCGATAGTGTCAACAAAAGTACACATGAGATAAAATCACATTTGATGAAGAAATCATGCTGTTTTAGTCTCTCTTTTATCGTGACTTGCGTTTCACAGAACTTGTACCCAAATACAAAGTGCAGTGCTGTACCGGGTGCGTTACCGAGAAAGTTTACCTTGACAGAAAAACTGGACATATAGAGCTGGTTATGTAATGCAACTTGAAAACATATTATTTTACAAATCATGCTCTATGGTAAAAGTATTTTAGGTCATAACACAGAGAACAGGACAAGAATAATATCCAAAACACCCATTACACAAATCACCCTTATATAAATAAGATACTTGATTTTATCCATCTACAATTAATTTGATAATGAAAAGTGGGCATTCCATACCAGAATGTAGCCCCACTGTTGATGTTTTTTTTTTTTGTTTGTTTGTTTTTTCTGTCCCCACTGTGATGTAAAGGTCAAAAGTCAAGTGAACCCCTTTTATAATGACTACTTCTGTATCTTTCCATAAAAGGAACTTCTTTGTTTCCTTGTTTGTTTAATTTGGCAATGGACCTAGGTTTCCCTTAACAACATCATTTATCTGCTCAAATACCATGTCAACAATTACACCCAGGTTGCACAACTTTGTTGTAGAGCAAGCTTAAAGATAGCACCTATAGTGACTAGCTGTCAATAGTAGCAATTCACAGTAAAGAACCAAAGACAATGTGTTTTCACTGAGCATGAGGACATTTTAGACATCCATAATTTAATTTCCTCCAGGCAAGAGATGAGATTGCTGAAAAGACAGCAATTGTTTAACCTGACAGGAAGGTAAAGTTGTTTATGTTGGCATAACAGTGATAAGTGCTATTAGGGTCCGGGACCAGGATCCATTTTGATGTCTGTATCAGATATGATAAACCCCAAGTATGGCACTTTTCTGCCTTAAGGCCTGTTCACACCAAGAACGATAACTATAAATAGAATGATAATTATATCAGCGTCCACACAAACACGTAATAAAACTGTGTTAAGCAAACACCGCTGTTACACTGCTCGTTAAAGCCAGCTGGATTCTGATTGGCTGTCAATGTTTTTATCATCCATCAGCTGGACAAAATGTGAAAATGATTTCAGTGATATCATATTTCTACTTAGTTATCATTATAGTTTTGCTGTGGACTCTGCTATTCTTTTACATTTAGTTTTTGAAACAAAAAAAAAAATCTTTATTGTAATAGTTGTTGTCATTTGTGTGAATATATCATGTCTTGCATCATAGACTTGGGGACGGAAAACAGCCGTGGCGTTGGTCAACCTGAAAGGCATCACCACATATTCAAAACTATGAGAGTGTTGAATACTTTCTTTTTACTCATTGCTTATCATAATAGTATATGATAATCAATAAGGACTGTTTCATTGTCAGTAGTCACTGATTTCCTGGAGTTTTAAGCAAACTAATTCAAAGCAGAAAAGCATGTTGCTCTTTGAAGCTCTTTCAGTTCTTCACACCTTTTTCAGGTCAAAGACCACTTCCTAGGCAGATGTATAAAACCTGAGTGATGCATTTCAAGCCTGGCCTAAAATGGCGTGTGTGGTAGAGTAAGATGGGGGAAGACGCCCTGCTCAAGTACGATGTAGATTTACTTTTAAACTTATTAGACATAATTTTATCATCTGCAGGATGATCAGTCAGTGTGTTATTATAGGAAATAAATCAACATTTGCTAATTTAGTTGTCATGGTAAAATATTAATAGAAGGGTAAAAAGCCCCTATCTTGCCCCCTTCTCCCACATTAATTTTAGCGAAGTCTTAACAACATAGTCTTATGCAATAAAGGCTAAAATAACTCAAAAAGAAAAGCAGTAAGTGAATTTAGACGCTGAAGGATAAATTCAGAATAAAGGATGAAAAAAATCATTTATGATGGGCCAAAACACATGAGGAAAAGAAGTGTGACAATATTATAGCAGTAATCACAGACTTTCACATTTAGATGGGATTGGCTATCTCAGAGGGGATAGTCGAGAGACAGTAGGTAATTTGCTCTGGAATTTGTGCAGAGATTGTATAAGAAACAGCCTTGGCAGATATGGAAGGATTTAAACCACGCTGTGAGCCTGTGAAATACCAATTTCTCAGATTTCTTTCGGGAAAACTAGTCTGAATGGGGCAACACAGTCCTAAGAGTCATATTGCGTTACTTCATTTAAACATAAAATGGGGTTTAGGTCAGCACTTTTAGGATACAAACAACTGAATTTTAGATGAGAAACAGTAGTCCCTAGACAGGCATAGACAATTGTGTAAAAGTTAAGATAAACTACACGTCTTAACTTGTGTTTTCTTTCTTAAAGGACCAAAATATGTCTCTCAAAATATGTCAAATTCATAGTATATTCATTCCATCTTAGTCCAGCATGAGTCATAATGTTTTGCTGTGTTGCATGCAACACTGAATAGAAGAATATGTATGTGCATTTTAATTAAATGCCGGTAGGAAAACTTACATTACCATCTACTGTTGACACTGGGAAATGCATCCCGTCTGAACAGTAGAGAGGACAATACATATGCTTTTTGGGAATAAAAAGTAAATGATCAGAAGGGGAAGGAAGGGAAACTAGTTCACTTCTTCAGTAACTAGTTTGCCATCTAGATTTAATAGTTTACCCGATTTATCTGTCTCTCAGAACAGCATCGAATGACAGACAGACAGGTACATAGATAGTTAAACCTATAGCAATGGTCTATATATACCAGGAACACACATTTAATGTGCTAAAATAAGTACATTCTGGAAGCCTTCTGCGTCACAGTGTCATTTAATTTTCCATAAAACTGAATTCTAAGCAGCTCTCCCTCAAAACCAGCCCATGCTGCTTATCAGTCACTCTAACAGGGTGCAACCAAAGCTGGTGAGAAAGAAACTCCTCTGAGTGCTTTTCAGAAGGGTTTACTGCAACAGAAAACAAGCTCAGCTGATGCAGCCAGAAGCAGAAGTCATAAGATGGAATTCATATTACCCTGCTCACATGATGTACAGCATATTAGCTCTCTCCCATCCATAACTGGAGCTACACTAAGAATGAGCCTCTTATCTCGCCTGTGGTATTTTTAGGTTGTGTGAAAGGTTACTACCGAACAGAGCGACACAGAGGAAATTAGGACACAAGAACCGAAGACAGATGATTTCCTTAAACTCTCTCTTTTGCTCTGTTATCCGTGACGGGATGGTTCAGTCGGTGCTCGTTGAGTCCCTCATGCATCACTCGCCCATCATGACGCAGAAGAAAAAAATAGAATACTTGCGTAACGTGGAAAAAAAAAAAAAAAAAACCTTTAAAGTGTTTGGAGAGAAAAAAAATTGTGTAGAATTAGAAAGTGACACATAAGAATTAAGATACAAACTACATATCTTATTTTAAAAGATATATGTACATCTAACAGACAACTTTTTATTTATTTCTTTTTTTTATTTATTTCAGTACAAAACTGCTGCAAAGTTAAGGTTGTTGGATGTAAGCGTTTTATCACAATTCTATGTGGTGGTTAATATTTTGGGTGGTTTTTACTAGCTCAAATCAAAGAGCCCAATTCAGAATGTTCAAATGTGCAATGGTGAAAGTGATTCTTGCCTTTGCAAACACCACTAATTATTTAATCAATACGGGTGCAGTATTACTTTATTCTAGAAGCTTGTACAACCTTTTAGTCGCTCCCAGGAAATCATCTCATCTATTATTCATTTATAACACTAAGCTGTCCAACATAATCACTGAAAAAAATATACTCTAAACATACTTTTTTCTCATCAAATGAGTCTGCAGAATTTGCCAAGATACTGTGGATTTTTCAAAAGCTCTTTGAATGGTATGAACACTTATATCTGCATATGAAACCAGAATTGTTCAGTTGTCTGTGAGGCTTTAGATATACTGTATGCAAATATGTGAGCACAAACAATGTGCAACTACCAATGCAATGACTTGTTTTCATTGTACTGCTGTGTTCTGAAATGTGTCAGACTGCAATTAGTAGAATTGCATTTCCAGCACTGCAAGAGCATTATAGCAGATATTAACACCAACTGTCTTTTCCTGCATACAATTTTCTCAATCAGGTCAGCTACTACATAGGTGGAGCAACAGTATGAAGCAAGTTATTAAATGGGTCATAATTTGGAGAATTAAAATGTTCTTGATATTTACACTAATGAGAGGTTACTCTACAATAAAAAAATAAAATAAATAAATACATAAAATAAAATAAAATAAAATAAAATAAAATAAAATAAAATAAAATAAAATAAAATAAAATAAAATAAAAACCCTACTGCAAGTTTCATAACTCAGAACTGATACTGTTGTTGGATAAAGATTTTGATAAAGACTGACAAACTTATACAGTGCTCTGTCAATGGATGTAAACAAATTGCATCTCCAAAATCCAAAAAACTTTGCACAGCCTTCTGAAAGATTTTTTTATTTTTTTTTCATTAAGTATACCTCAATAACCTAATTCGTGGTTATTAATAGTTAGTACGGTAGTTGTTATGTTTAGGTATGGGGTAGGGTTCAGTGATCTAAAATGAAGTAATACAGAGAAAGGCATTAATATGTGCTTTCTAAGTGCTAATAAATAGCTAATATGCTAGTAATATGCATGCTAATTAGCAGCTAGTTAATCGTGAGAATTAGTCCTTAAAATAAAGTGTTACCACATTATTCTATTCTGTATATCACTTTATTGAAAGATAAAGCGGTGCCAAACATTTTGTCCTTGAAGGCAATGCAGGTCAGTATATATATATATATATATATATATATATATATATATATATATATTTTTAATCTTACAGTGTGTTTTTATTAAATGTCAAACCAGCATTTAACACAATTAAGACACTAAGTGTATCATTGATTGTGTTGCTAAATAAAATCATACTGAGAAACAATGTGATTTGTGTAAACCTACTTAAGCTGCAACGTCTTTTGAAATACAAGTAATAATAGTAGTTTTAAAACTATATACCGACAAGTAGGCAATTAAGCAGGCAAAAGCAATTACCACACTGAAACAATGGTTGCATTTTTTCGATTTCTTCTGTCTTGGGATCTGACTCGGACTCAGACATACACAGTATATGGCTCTGTCACAGTGATTACACAGTGTTCTGCCTACAGAGAGTGAAAACAAAGAGGGGAAATGGTCATTTTTGCAAATATTAAAACATTTTGATGCAAAAACCCTTGCAAACCTTAAACTAACTTTAGAAATGACTTCTTTAAAGTCAACATACAGTAGGCATGTACAAAGAGACAGCTCACTAACATTAACCAAGCATTTGGATGTGCACATTTGCGTGATAGCTTTTCTGGCTTAAGACCGTGAGAGCAATAGGTCTGGTGTTAAGATGTGATCCCCTGTTGCAAATGTCAACTACTGCAAGTGTGTAGCATAAGTGTCATGCCGGAGGTAGTCACAGTTCACACAAGAGGCAAAGCCACTGCTGAATGAGGCAAAAAGAGCTACAGCACATTTAGTTCATGCATGATTAAACTGCACTCATCAAAACATGTATTTAAGGGCAAAGAGACATTGCTTACGCCAGTACAAGCAGAATCAGGCAAGGCTAATGACCAGCAGACCTGGCGCTCAAGGTGAGTTAAGAAAGGAATGATTTAGTACATGTCATTGAGAAGTAAACACTGCAGCACCTGAACAAAGCGCTATCGATTTCATCTAGTTTCTCTAAGCCAGAATACTGCTACAAAGTTCAATCTATAGTGCATCTTATTCTGGTCAAGAACCACCCAGAATAAAAGACTGACTGACATATAAAACATCAAACCGCAGTTCACTTGGTTTTATGGTTTGAGGTTGGAATCTGTGAGAGAAGCAGAGTTGCCCATCCTTGATACTGATCGAAATATACAAAATGCACTGTATGTTAGCTTGCTCATTTTGGTGAAGATCATTATGTACTCAAGTCCACAGGTCATGCAAGGAGCTTACGACCATAGGCTTAGAGTGTTTTTGGTAAATGAACACCTATATTTCTGCAAATGGGCCTAAAGGAGAAGTTCAATTTCAGAATGAAAATTTCCTGATAATTTACTCACCCACATGTCATCTAAGATGTTCATGTCTTTCTTTCTTCAGTCAGAAATAAATGAAGGTTTTTGAGGAAAACATTCCAGGATTTTTCTCCATATAGTGGACTTCAATGGTGGTCAACGGGTGCAGTTTCAATGCAGCTTCAAAGGGCTCTACATGATCCCAATCGAGGAACAAGGGTCTTATCTAGCAAAAGATTGGTCATTTTCTAAGAAAAATACAAATTTATATACCTTTTAACCACAAATGCTCATCTTGCACTAGCCTGACCACGCATTACATAATCACCTGCAAAGAAGTACCAAAGTCCCTTTCAAGGCAAGTCTAGACCATATCCTCATCCAAGACCATATCCTATCTAAATGAATGGGGGAATCCTGAAATCTCAAAAACTGCTTACTGAACCTGCAATTAAATTACATATTTCAAATCAGCAACACAATCTAAAATTAACCGCCCCATGAATGTTGTTTCTTACGCTCAAATAGCATTTAAAAGGCTTATTTTTTCAAGCTAAACTAGCCAATGTGCATGTGCAGCCACAACACGCTCAACGCACAACTGTGCATGTGTATTGGCCGGTCCAGCCTCAGGCTTCTATGGGAACCAGCACTTCTAACGGCCGCTGCAGTGACGCAATGACTTTACCAGTCAGCGATTGGCTCTTTTATTTAGAAGGCAGGACTATGCAAAGAAATTCAAACACCCTTTACAAAAAAGGTAAAACAGCGATGTCGGGCAATTTAGAAGTTGGAGGAGATAATGAGATGAGAAAATAGAGTTTTTCGCTCTACCCTACCTTTTTGAACAGGAGTACACAGACGAAGAACTAATTGTGTGTGACTTTTCCAATGTGATTACACGCACGCACATCGCAGAGTTAGTGCAAGATGAGCATTTGTGGTTAAAAAGTATATATATGTATATATATATATATATTTTTTTTTAAAGAAACTGACAGATTATTTCGCTAGATAAGACCCTTATATTCCTCGGCTGGGACTGTCTAGAGCCCTTTGAAGCTGCACTGAATCTGAAATGTGGACCAGTACAACTTGCACTTGAGCAGAGTACATTGTTTTCATGCCTTTACAAGCTGCTTTTTCAGCTCTGGCAAGAACATTGCACCCAATTAGCAAGAGCCATTCATCCATCTAAGAGCGTTCAGGCTCTGAATTGGCCTAATCAAGTTTAAGATTCTTGACTTCTCCACCAAGAACCTTAGTAACTCTGCCTCAGATTTCATCTAAACTGACAACTTTATACCACTTCTCCATCAGGGAAGAAATTCAAAGTGCTCCTCGCTTGAGTATGACCAAGGATTTGTTGTCAGAAGCCTTTGGCAGGTATTGATTTCCACATCTTCACAGTCAAACATGACCGCACACAGCGAATCCACTGTGTGCATGCCATTACTAGCAAACTAAAGGAGCAACACCACTTTAGAGGAAGACACACAAGGCTTGAGCAGGCATTAGCTTATCACTGGAGACCTTGTGATCCATGTCTTGTTCTTGCTTCCCTAGCTTATGTAGCCCCTCAGGCACCACAAAGGTTGGAGAGCAGGCCGTTTCTTTAAAAAGAAAACAATCTGGGAGTGAAACATTTTTTAAGCTTCATGCGCTCGCAATGCACAGTCGCGAGCAACTCAGCTGAGTCAGGGTGAAACAAATACGAGATGTAATCAGGACACTGAAAACAACATTCTGACAAAATTGTCCTTCTCTCTTGTTACATATTAATGACACTTGCATACATGGTAGAGCATCAGGCTTCGGAGATTGTCACTCCAAGGCTTATTTCCTATAGCCTAAGTTGTATTTAGTGATAGTTGTTCATGAGTCCTTTGTTTGTCCTGAACAGTTAATCTGCTTGCTGTTCTTCAGAAAACTCCTTCAGGTTCAACACATTGTTTGATTTTTCAGCATTTTTGCATAATTGAACCCTTTCCAACAATGACTGTATGATTTTGAGATCCATCTTTTCACAATGAGGACAACTGAGGGACTCATATGCAATTATTACAGAAGATTCAAATGCTCACTGATGCTTCAGAAGGAAAAACGATGCATTAAGAGTGGGTGGGTGGAAACTTTTTGAATTTTAAGATCAGGGTAAATTTAACTAATCTTGTGTCATAAGAAACAAGCATGTATCTTCTGTAGCTTCTGAAGGGCAGTACTAAAACATATATATCAGCACCCTTGCAATTCTGTCAGAAAATACAAACATGGACAATCTCAAGGCTACAAGTCCATCTCCAGAGATCTTAATGTTCCTGTGTCCATTGTGCACAATAACATCAAGAGGTTTACAGACATGGCACTGTATCTAGCCTCCCTGGACATGGACGGAAGAGAAATATTAATGAAAAATTAGAATGAAGGATTGTTCGAATGGTGGATAAAGAACCCCGATTCTCTTCCAAACAAATTCAAGCTGATCTACAGACACAGGGTACAACAGTGTCAGCTCGCACTATCCACTGAAAAGGGACGCTATGGAAGGAGACCCAGGAGGACATCACTGCTGACACAAAGGCATAAAAAAGCAAGACTGGAGTTTGCCAAAACTTGTGTGACAAAACCACAATCCTTCTGGAAGAACGTACTGTGGACAGATTAGACAAAAGTAGAGTTTTTTGACAAAGGACATCATGGCACTGTTTACAGAAAAAGAAATGAGGCCTTCAAAGAAAAGAACACAGTCCTACAGTCAAACATGGTGGAGGTTCAAAGATGTTTTGGGGTTGCTTTGCTGCTTCTGGCACTGGATGCCTTGACTGTGTGAACAGTATCATGAAATCTGATGATTAACAAAGAATTTTGGGTCCCAACATAGTGGCCAGTGTTAGAAAGCCGCGTCTCCACCAGAGGTCATGGGTCTTCCAGCAGGACAATGATGGATAAATAATACCTCAAAATAAAATGTATTTCATAATTACCAGTACTTTTCAGCAGTAAGAAATGCACAATGGATTTAAAAAAAAAAAAAAGTAATTTGTTAGTGATTTTTTTTTCCATTATCATATTTTATTACTCCATCAATAATTATGCCTAATAATTTGATGAACTAGCTTTATATTTACCGTAAGGTTTCAGCTTAAGCATCCTCCACAGTGATTTAAGATCTTTTTTAGAAAAAGGATTGCAAATGTATGTTTTCAGACCTTTTAGCTCTCTCTTCTTTCATTGAGTCATACCATTCATAGTGTCAACCTCAGATGACACGTTCTTAAATCATTCAAGTAGCATCTGATGAAAATGTCAAAAGCTTTCTCAAAACGGCAATCTCCAATTTAATTAGCTGTCTTTGTACAATTTCCATGAGTGCACAGGCTTTTATCAGTCCACCAGGAAACAAGTTTATCGACACAGTGACTATGCAAGGTTGACGTCAAACCTTTTAAAGACATTCCAAGAAGGTTTTTTTAAGAACCTCGAATCAAGTAGACTAAATGATGAATCTTAGATACCTGTCAAAAATATGTCATTCCAAAATCAAAAGAAAGAAAAAAGAAATTATATTTCCCTTAAAGAAAATTATGCCTATTTTAAGAACCATTAATATTGTCTGCTTTGAGATATTTTTCAGGCCTTTGTAAGTCCCAGGAGCTCTGCGGTGGCACTGCAGGGAATACTCCAATTATTGTTTGATGGAAATTTGTATTAAACAAAAATACAACATTAAGTTACAGAATATTAAGTGCAGAATACAAACTGCTTAGAAGTACAGATTCAGTCAAGCTTACTGGATAAAATTGTTTGTGTATTTAAGCCAAACAGATGTGTTTTTGCAAGCAGTGGGTGAATAGTCGACTCCATTACTGTGTGCTGCCTCATAAAATCCCATATTTCAAAGGCATGTGTTGACAGGTTTATAGAACATTTTCTGTTTTCTGCTGAGTTCAGTGAGTGCCCCGCATCAAAATTAAGATAACTTTCATCAAATAATAATGACAGCCAATTAGACCTGAAGCAATCTGCTGGCAGTATGCTCGTGTTCTGGGCAAACTCAAGACACACATTGGTGGCACTAGAGGCTAAAGGCTGTCACGCAAAAGGTGGAACCACTCTGATATGCATCTGAATTATATAGATAGACATCGTGATCAACTGAGCACCAGCTGTTTGCATGCTAGACTAACATTTCCTTCAGATTTAGAACAAAAATGAAGATTTTGTCTCACCATTTGTGCCAATCCATTAAAAATTCTGGTCAGTTGTTAATACCCAGGATATCCTAAGATTTTTCTTTTCCTATATTTGCCACCTAAACTCAAGAACCACATTCATAATGTTCAGGATTCAGACACACTCTGTCAGTTTAAGTGTCAGCCACATCAAACAGACATTACAGGGTGATTTTGGCACATTAATAATGACGCTGACAGATTTAGAGGGAACTGAATGCAACAGCAGCTGCACTAAATAAATAATCTTGATTAAATATTTGAACAAACTGAAAATCTAATCACAGTATCACAACACCAACCATTGATGAATCAGTTTCTTACTGTCTTAAAGGATTCGGTCACCAGGAATTGACCAAAGAATAATGTTGGTGAACATTAATGCCGGGATGATTGATAAATCAATGGGACACTAAAGATAATTGGCTGCTGTCCCGGTGGGTCCGTGCTCACAGAATGAGGGAAATCAGTAGGAGAGACGTGTCTTTACAGCGACACCAGTTCAGCATTAGAAACAGCAGATTAAAGGCATAACTGAATGGGATGGGGGGCAAACACCTCACAGCGGACACACAGAGAGGGGACGTGCCTTGCACACCAAAACACCACCAGATCACTTGCACACCCACTAACAAGAGGAACAAGGTTAGATACAGAGACAATACACACATATATCTGAATAGTTTAAACATGTTAAAGGATATGGCAATGTTAACATATTTGGTTTGGAGACTTGCTGCCAACAAGACACATACACATTCTGTGAGCATGTAAGATATGCTGCTGCTGCATGAATAGGCTGTAGCAGCCCTAGACAGGTGGAGCTGGGGAAGTGGAGGATTTCAGGGGATCTTTAACCTTTTCCCCACCATTGACGGAAATTTCCAGCATTCCATGTTTTCATTGGTGTATGGTCGGAGGCGCTATTACACATCTTTTAAAAGAGTACTGAACGCCTAGATCAAAACACGCCGAAGAAGCAGAAACAAGTGAAAGAAGATGCATGTGTAAAGTAATGTGATCATTAAACATTAATCATTACATAAATCAAAACGTTACCAAATAAAATTTTGATCCAGGAAGTGGTTTAGGATCGTGCAAGCTTTGGGGGTATTGATGGAAATTATCTGTTGCATCTATGTTTTGATCATTGATCTGAATCTGATCCAGATGTACTCTTTGTTCAAAAAGTTATTTTTTTTTTATTTTTATTTTTTAAGTCAGACATACCCATATTCAAGTGTTGATAAAAACAGAATGCATGAAGCTAGAATAAAACTTATTTTTATTTATTTATTTATTTTTTTGTTTGTTTTGTTTTGTTTTGTTTAAAAGCAGAGACTCTGTTCTTTCTTTTAACATACTGCATATTCAGATATTCATACAACAATATATTCTAGGGGACAGTGGTGTAGCAAGTCAGACCCGGGCCCATATGCAAAAAAAAACTTGTACGGGCCCCCCAATCACTATGGGCTCCAACTCGGTTAACCTGTAAGTACATAACGTTATGTGAGTATTCACAAGCTGTTTTATTTATAGTATAAATGCTTAAAAAAATAATATTTAACCTTTTCAAGTCCATTCATTACTTGTAGCACGCAAGTCTTAGCCTATAAATTCTGTCAATTTTATAATAAAATACAAACAATAAATGTGTTTTTACACTCTTTAATTTGTAGTGAGATTTACTATATTCATCTCAGATCAAGCGGCATGTGAATCAATGAGTTTTTTCCTCTGTAATATTTGCAGCACGAAATAAACATGACAAAACATTTGAATGCATGGTAAAAAAAAATAATAATAATAAAAACAATGTCTCATGAAATTGATTAATCAGAATTAAAAAAAAAAAAAATCAATAAAACATCTTGTGAATAGTCGTAATAGTAACATAAGATTTAGCCTACCTGAGAAAAGCCAGCAAGTCTATAACTTTGCCGACATTGTTTTATTTTTATCATAAATCAACCAGTTAACTGAGTAGAAGCCTGTTTTTCATGTTAAATGTGAAGAATGACAGGTTGGATGCCACAGACATTTTTTTTTTTTTTGGCAAAGCAGGTGAAATTTTCACATTAACTTCACGCAATATAACATGATTTCATTACATGAATTCTTGCGTTTTAAAGTAGTAATTTAAAGCACTCTATAGATATATTTATCATGTCTGTGAGGCAAATATACGCTTCGGATCATTGCTTCATTTCGGATCATTGTTGTGAAACTCTCCTTCTCAAGACAGAGAAGGCAGAAATCGCATGTTTGTTTTCTTTATTTTACGAGAGCATGTTTTGTTGATATTGTGAGTGCACACAAATAGACCTTTTGCAGTTTTCGAATGATGTATTAGTCTTACCTTTATGAGCAAAAATGATGGCGTATTTTAGGTTTCCACTGTTATTAAGAAAAAAACGATCGGATATGCATCTAACAGCACACATTTATCTAGGTTAAATGTTTAAATTAATATTGTGAAAATGCATCAAGTGTTTTATGTCTATAGATTTTATTTTAGGCAAGCTGTATTGATTTGAGAAGGCTAAATTGATCAAACATGTTCAACTCATTGCCACTTGCCGCTTGGTTGTTACTTTAAAAAACAAAAGCTTGAATTTAACAAACATAAAATGTTTCAAACATATGTCTAAATTAACAAAGAAACGAATGCTACATGTTAGTGCATTAGAAACGAATGCTACATATCAGAGCATTAAAAGTGCATATTAGTACCTATAGTATACTTACTAGTATCGGTTTTTTACATATTTGTGGAGTAGCTTACAGTGAACCAGACTATTTAAATGTTGAGCAAGCAATCTGGCTACAGAATCAGCTGAGGCCAGTCAACTGTGTTATGTGGTAAATGGTGTGATGGCTAGCAAATTGTAAGATAAATGACCTATCAGCCTTAAGTGATGCTTAAGAAACGTTAAGTGTCTGATGCATCCTGGGGTCATTAATAACACATCCACCAGGTGCTCCAGAACACGCTGGCAAGCTCTCCAAACACAATTTGAGTAAATCATTTTGGTTAACTTCCAATTATGCTCAATTGTTTTACAAAAATAATAAATACTACATGAAGCCTATTTTCTGAATACATGCAAGATTAACATGCACAAATTTGGAATAAGACCAGCAACATAAAATAAGAAAATACTATAATCAGGTTTGATTTCATGTTGACCTTAACGAAGCTCGATTTGTAATGTTGATTTGTAAGTGAAACGTTGTGAATACTAATCTTAATATTTACAATAACCTAGATAAAAAAGTACGTTTACTCTATTTTATCCTTTCCATGTTTTTCCTAACAAGCCTACTGCATTTTAAATTATGACAGGCACTTCCGGTCTGGGGAAGTTCCACTCAAAAAGACTGCAACAAATCATTTCAGATCTGTCAGTTTAACTAAATGAGCTGTACATTTTCATTCATGTTCTATTTTCAGACTTCAGGAGAAAAATGTAACACCTGGTATTTTATTGTAACATTGTATTACAAATATATATGGCAAGAGTACTTCACAGTCCGCTCCATTCTTTCCCTCCCTGTTATTTTCTTTTTTCTTTGTACTCCACTGTGACAGTATGAAAAAAGACAACATATGTTATGCATTTGTGGTCTGCTCTTCCATTTTAACTGAGGATATGTCATGAATAATCCACTGAAAGGCACTAAGCTTCTTGTTCGTTTGTTGTTGTTTTTTTCTTTTCAGATTGATGTTTTAAAATGTACCTGTTACATATATGTTACATAATAAAGACATTGCTACAGTGATATTTAACAAACAAATAATTGAGCTTTTGGGGTTATCCATGGTCTGATGAAAGTAATTTGTTAATCGTTTTACATTTTTGAATTTTCTTTTAATGATCAATGGTTCAATGGTAAGTAATCTCACCTCATTCTACCCAGTTTTTGAAAATGCTTATTATTGTGCTTATAGAGCAAACCTTGGTCTAATTCATGCAAAGCGCCATGGTAAAAAGATGGACTAAACAACAACCAAAAATTTGCATCACTGTGAAAAATGACTTGAGGTAATTGCTGAATAGTTGCCTGCAATTACTTTTATCATAGATATTTTAGCAGAATCTGGCAGTATGGCTCACTTTTAGCAAGCAGAGAAGATTATAGAAGCCCATCAAATAGAGCCATAAAATATTTAACGGCTAAAAAAGAACAACTGTTACCTTTTTTATGGCCATTAGAGGCTATCTTTTTGCTACTAGGGCCTCATATATTCCTCCACTCTCAGAGAGAGAAAGGGAAGGGCACAGAGGTAAAATTAATCAAACACAGAAGGTCAGGGACACACAATACTTGATTAAGGTCACACAAGCCATCACAAAGTCATTCAGCCCAATAAAGACGCCCGCTGCAGTCATTAACATGGCCGCCGCAGGGAAGCCTCATTTTCTTGATCCCTCATGACCAATCTCACCAACGCCTGTCCTCCACAAACAAACACAGTTATGCTTGCTAAATCTGAAACATCAACGAAAGATGGGAAGTGAAATGTTGCAACTCATAGGTGGGATACGTTGTATTATCACCAAATGATGGCTTTGCCCCTCTAACAATTTGATGTGACCTAATTATAATAAATGAATAGAATAAAATCTACTCTAATTATGTCAATAAAAACCATGTGTTTCACATAAAATAATACCTTTCATAAATACCATTATGAAAATGAAAAAAAAAAAAAAAAAGTGACAACATACAAACAGCTGAAAACAGCAAAAGCTGTGAAAGGTAACAGTGCTGTAAAATGCGTGTGATAATTTCACATTTAGGTACTGTTTCTTACAGAAACCAACGTAGGAGGAAAAATATTTACCATCTTTAGTATTTTTTTTCTATCTGAATTGAGAGGAGGAGCTACAAAACGTGGACACAGTTTACAAACATGTCTGTACAGATTATAAAACAGAGTACAGCTGACAAATCTGAGAGTACAGACTGGTAAATTAAGAGCTCAGATTACAAACTAGTAAAATGAGGAAAGTATTTATAAATTCCAAAAAACACTTACTGTAAAACTGTAGGCACCATATTATCGGAAAACATTCTCCTACTGTATGTGACCCTTGGGGGACTCCATACTTTCTCATGCTGCAGTAAATAGAATTTACAAAAGGGAATTATGCGAATTATCTCTCTAACTGCATGGAATCACTTGCATCTTATAGTGGGGCTCATTGTAATGCAGTGTTGCAACATGGCCTACACGTACTATACTGATTCTTCACAGGTACAAGTTTTTCTGTGAAAATTTACTTAAGTGTTAAATTTGTAACCTTTTAAACTCTTCAATGTTTTGGAATTTTGGTGAAATGAGTAAATAAATGAAGTTGTATATTTCATATTATCTTGTGCGGGAACGTTAAAACCACATGTGTTACAACTAGCCCTTTGTTAGGTTGTGCCCTGTTCTCCCATAATTATACAGTCTCCGAACAGTTTTCCAGTTGATTACAGCATGGAAGGCTACATCTACAACATGGACAAAAGTATTTTTTAGGTTTGTTTCAGAATCAAGATAAAAGCTGATCACAGTCAAAATAAACAGGGCAGCTTTGTTTCAGCTAAAGAGAGTAATATTAATATGTAAGTAACAATAATTTGCATACGTGTGTTCTTTAATATATTTACACACAGCACTTCAGTAAAACTATATATATATATATATATATATATATGGTGCAGGTATTAATATTTATATGGCCAAAAAGTATGATAAAATTCTGTTTCAGTGCAGTAAGTGTTAACCATATAAATGTTATTCTTTTGTTTGCTTTATAGAAATCAGTAAAGATTTCATTGCAAAAAGACACATGAGCCGCAAGATGAAGGTAGACATTTGTACAACCATAATGAAAGGCCTTTTACTTGCTAAAAATGCAACTAAAAATCAGACGACAAGGCACGTAGTAGATTGTTTGCAACAGGTTTTCTAGCAAAATTTTGAATATGTTAATAACTTAGAAACCTTAGAAATGTGTGTACCAAATATAATACAGTAGGCTTTATAGGTTTAAGTGTGGTTTATTTGATATGACTTCATTTTCCTTGATAGCAGCACTCAAGTTTGCATGGACTCCACAAGGTGCAAAACCTGATGATCCATTTTTCAGTGGGCGCTTCAAAAGAGATGATAAAATCTAACAATTAATGTCTCAATTGTTGCTCTTAGACAGCTGTGACATTAAAAATAGATTTTGCATCTCAGATGTTTCTTTTGAGTAAAAAAAGTCTCTAAAAACAATAGTTTTGATGTCTCAAACCATGCTTAGATTTGCAAAGATAACTGAAGTCTAAAAAATAACTCAGAAATGTCAGTACAAACTTAAACATTTCTCATTCAACGCTCATTCATTCAACACATTCATTTTATAGCTCTATACGGCAACTCATTAGTTTCATTTGTTAGCTGAGACAAAGTTGATGCCTCTAGAAATATGAGAAAGCAACCTCTGATTAAAAATAAATACATACATTTCCTTACACGTTTTAACTTCCTGTAAGTTTCTACATAACAGTAGCAAACACACATACAGTACACAAGCACATACACAGAAACACAGACAAAAGTGAACCTCACCGTCAGGATAGACGCACAGCCAAGACACGAGAATCAAACCATGTGCGTGTGATGTGTTTTTGTGTGTGTGTGTGTGTGTGTGTGTGTGTGTGTCAGTGCATGCAGAATCCAGTTTCTTTTGCAAGATCGCATGAAATGGAGAAAAAAGACTGAGAGACCAGAGAGAAATCTAGTGGTCAGCTGGGCGACACCCTCTTCACATAAACACATCATGAGTGGAAGGAAAGAGAGAGAGAGAGAGCCTGTGAGAGTGTCTTTCACAAACACACCATTAAGCACTGGTCGCTCACCCCAGCCTCACTCAAGACATCATGCCACTTGGCTGGACTTCCGTGTCCGACTGAATACACAGTCATTAACGTCCACTACACACACACAGAGAGAGAGTCCTATCTGCTCTGTTTGTGCTGCTCTAAACGACCCAAAAAGCAGACACTCAAGAATGGTAAACAAGTGCAAACTTATTTAAATCCAGCTAAAATAAAATAAAATAAAATAATGTTACATTAATTTATTTATTATTATATATATATATATATATATATATATATATATATATATATATATATTTTTTTTTTTTTTTTTTTTTTTTTTAAGTTCTGGGAAACATTTAAAAGAGTTTATTTTATGTTGAAGCGAGTTGCTAGTGTTATGGAACAGCTTGTAATTAAAGTTTGTAATTATGTAGATGTAATAGGCAGCCAGTGTTACACATATGTAACAGGCCGAGTCTAATACACAGCTACTTGTACACTTAAGTACAATCTTGATACACTTTATTTTAAGTAGCTTATGCCTGTGTAATATTCTGTAATTTTAATGTAATTAGAAAGGTATTACATGTATTTAAGCTGTGTACTGGTGGGTTAAATCAAACTAAGGTGCAGCTGGATAAGGTGTACAGTATAGATACACATGAAGTACATTTACTGTAAGTACAATCCTGATACACTTTATTTTAAGTAGCTTATGTTTATGTAAAATAATGTAATTGTAATGTAATTAGAAAATTATTACATGTATTTAAGCTGTGTACTTGTGGGTTAAATCAAACTAAGTTGCAGCTGGGTAAGGTGTACAGTATAGATACACAAGAAGTAAACTTAAGTACAATATTGATACACTTTATTTTAAGTAGTTTATGACTGTGTGCTTAGATTTTTAATTGTGTTGTATAAAGTGTGCAACACAACAGTCTTTTGGTTACATATGTAGCCTGTAACAGACTCGGTCTGTTACATATGTGTAACAGTAGCTGCCTATTACATCTACATCATTACAAAATGTAACTACAGGCTGTTCCATAACTTAGTTACATGGTAAGAACATTTTGTTTCATGTAAGTACAACGGCTACTACTAAGTACTTAATTAGGTAATTACTCTGTATTATGACACCTTAAAATAAAGTTTTACCGCTTTTTTTTTTTTTCACCCTCCCATCTTATTTATTTATTTAGTCTTTATGAAATGCCTCGGTGTTAAACAAGCAGCTCTTACATCTAATTTGTCATTGTGTCTCAGTGTGTCCTACTGCAGTGTACACATCATGCCACATTTGACATAGTTGACATTGATTGAATGTGTCTTATCATTGACGTGAAACCTGCCATGACACGTCTTGACATGTTATATTTGAATATGTGCAAGCAATGACGGAAGATTTTCAGGAACTTAAATATGGGTTTATTACTCACACAACAGCTACTGAATGGCTTCAAATATAGCACACCAGTCATATGAGCTACTTTTATACCCCTGTATTTGTATGGGAAAGAGCAGTATGAACACTACTACTTTTGTGCTTCACAGAATGTCAAAACAGGTTTGGCTCAACATGAAGGTACAAAAAAAGCAATAATTGTTATATTGTAATTATAGCTTTTTTATAAAAAAGAAAAAAAAAAGACAAGACAAGACTCCTCAAATACCACAAAGACTACATCAGGAAGTCCAGCAAGTTGAGAAATCTTCTCTTCAAGTGTTTGCACATTTTAAACTTCTTGAAAGGACATTTCCTCTGCAGACTGACACTGACGTCTGCCTCGTACAGTTACGGTTTACCTCGCCTCTGTGAGTATTGTGGGAAATGTCAGTCATATAAACCTCATAAAGCAATCTATCATCACGTAAGTCAACTTTCTCGTGTATGTTTTTCTCTATGTGAAAACAAGTGCAAGAAACTTTATTTAACAATGTACCACTGGCTTATCTCAGCAGTCACCATTTATAACCAATAAAACACACACACATGCACACTTTCCAACAGACATAAAATATGAGCATGTTAAACATTTCAATGTTCATCACTCATCATAAAATTCATAATATATTGCTTCCTAAAAAAGGAATTAAATCTATATCCACAAACTATATGTAAATTTTCCATACACATGAAGCAATACATTTTTAATAGTTATCATAAAATCTTCATTAGAAAAGCTTAGAAAAAAAACATTAAAAAATAATTAGGAAAAAACTTACACAACGTAATCTTTAACTGATATATGTTGTCATATTAAATGAAACTGCAACATAAATATCAGCTACACATTTAATATAATAAACCTGATAAAACAGTAAGGTAAACCGTGCAGTTTTAGAAACATCTATTCCCGTCTTCCGGGACACACACACACACACACACACACACACACACACACAATAACTGTGTCATATCAGGTGTAAAAGCTCAGTTCTGGTCCCATTAGCAGTAAAGCAGGTGTACCTTGAATACAGGCATCTGGCTTCTGTGAACACGTCTCTTTCACATGTGCTGATCCTGAATCCTGTCCAGTAGACGTCTCCTTCTATACTTCTGCCTAGAAATGTACTGTAAGTTCCCCTTTGCGTCTGTTTTGTTCTAGTTCAGTCTACCTGTTTCTTTCGCTCTCTCTTTGTGGTTTTGTCTCACTCTCTCCACGGTTTCATTGTGAGTTCCACTACATTTGCTGCAGACTCTGAGTGTGTGTTTGTGTGTGTGTGTGTGTAAGTGAGTGTGTTAGCAGCTGCTCTGAGGCGCGACTGTGCTGCTGAACAAAATGACTGGAGAGAGAGAGAGCGAGAGAGGGAGAAAGAAAAAGAGAGGAGGACTGCCCATGTCCTGTCTCTTTCTTTCTCTCTCTCTCTCTCTCTCTCTCTCTCTCTCTCTCTCTCAAGAGACAGGCCGCTGTCCCGCTCTGCTTGCTGTTATTTTTAGAAGCGGCCGAGCCGTGAATCAAAGGCTCGCAAAAGAAACAGGCACATGTCATACATACGCCAGCGGATCAGGGGATCTCTATCACACACACACAATCCCCGCTCAGCCATTTGTGCAAATTTCGTCAGCCCTGGTGCAGAGAAACTGCAAGATGGTTGATTTTTGTGAGGTCATTATCGAGGAGGGCTGTACATTGTGTTCTCATAAGGCATTTCAGAAAACCCAATATATCTCCTATTACAATTTAGTTTCAGCATAAAGCTACCTGATCTGATACATGATGGATCCTAGTACAAAGACAGTGAATCAAGGTCATGTGAAACCTTCAGCCCTTCAGCTCTCTAACAGTCGGTTAAATCAGAGACGGCACGTTCATCACACACACAGAGCTGAAACCAGCCTGAAATAGTATTTGCAATTCCAATGGATGATGCACAATGTCTATTTTTAATACACATTATCTAAATTGCAGTACATGAATGAAACTGCATTAGCCTGTATGGTATATACGCACTGAATAGAAATCAAATCACTGTTGCACATCAGTGTCATTAAAGTCTCATAAAGCCCATGCTGAAATCAATTCATCAGAAAGCAATAAATGAGCTCTGTCTCAGGACCCATTTAATTACCATAAAACATATCTGCCATGCAGGACTGACATCACATTAAAGTAATGAATAGTTAAAGATTGTCTTCTCTTTAAAGACAACCAAACAAGATCCATCAAAGGTTGAGTATTTCTGTTTAAAGCTTGACAAGAGAATTGATGAAGTGAAATTAAACATAATGTATATGTGGCCACTTATAAAGACTGAGCGCTAATTTATATTTATAAGGCAGACAGCAAAAACCAATACATCTTAAAGAGATAGTTCCCCCAAAAAATGAAAATTCTGTCTTAATTTACCCAAAAGTCTTTAATTAATCATTGTAACACATAAAATAAATATTATACAAGATATTTTAAAGAAATTTCTGTCCATCCATTAAAAGCCTATTCCACCAAAACCTTCCAAGTTCAAAACTGTAAAAGCAATCTATATAAATCAAGCCGTTTAATCCAAGTCTTTTGAGGAGACACAGCCGCTTTAAATGATGAACAGATTTAATTTAGGCTTTCATTCATATATAACATTGATTAACGCACTATCCTATCCCTTTAATGACAAAAACACGGATTTACTGCACAGCCATCTGTTTTTGTACAGCTTCTGTTCACTCATTACACTCTACTAAAGAACAAAATAAGAAATCGTCAGCAAAACTGTGTGTGTGTGTGTGTGTGTGTGTGTGTGTGTCTGTGTGCATGTTTTTGTGACATATCAGGACACAAATTCGTATAATGACATGGGTATGACATAGGTATTACAAGGATAGGGTGACTTATGAGGACATTGCCCCATGTCCCCATTTTTCAAAAGGCTTATAAATTATTATAAAAAAAATATATATATATAATATTTTTGAGAAAGTAAAAATATGAACAATTTCCTCCAAGGGCTAGGTTTAGGTGTAGGGTTGGTGTAGGCCGATAGAAAATATGGTTTGTACAGTATAAAAACCATTACGCCTATGGAATGTCCCCACAATTCACAAAAATAAACCTGTGTGTGTGTGTTTTAAGTAAGTGTGTCTGAACATTTTGCAGGGATTCACACAAAGACTACCTAAACACTGTTTTAAAACCTAGTGAGCTGCCAGTCTTATCTCATTAGTATGTGTAGGAATTTGTATGTGACATTGGGACTAGAGCTGTGAATCAATTAAACATGATTGAAAAAGTTTCTGTGATTAATCACATCTAACATTAAAATTGAGGTGAGGTAAGCACCATTCAGAAATTAAATGCCCCCCATTTCACAGATAAAGCTGATAAAAGGGATTCTACGGTGAAGTAAAATCTACATAAAAACAATGGTAATTTCTACATTAAATAATTTAGTTCTGGCAAGAATAATAAAAAAATAAATAAATAAAAAATTCCATATTAGTACTCAATTAAAGCTTATAAGTATACTATATTATATATTACTTGCAAATAGTTCATTATGTTTACAAGGATTCTTTAAGTAAATATCAAAATTATGATCACGTTTTTCCCATCATGCACTGGGGGATGAATAATTAAAAAGTTTCAATTGTTTTAAGTTTTTCAAGTTGTATTTACAATGTTTTATGGTTGTTTTTGTTCTTATGTTTAGTAACTTACTGTTTTGTGACATCTGGAGTTCCTGTTCTACTCAAAATGACCCATTCATACTCAACTATCCACTGATTGTTACTGTCATTGTGTATGGTGTACCAAGTATTGAGGTCTCTGTGTTCATTTGGGTAGTAATTATATTGAGTGGACATATTACATTATCTTAAAAGGATAACAAGCTGTCTACTTGCTTACTTTATATGTTTGTAAATAAACCATATGCTTTAATAGCATGCTTTTTTCCAGTGCTACATTGTTTAAGTAAATTTTATAAATCACGACCGAGTGAAATATACTTGAGTATTTGGCAGATTTAACTTAAAATAGTAAAGTAGAAATTACTCATCAAATTCTAACTGGCCACGTTAAATTTACTTAATTAGATTTTTGAAAAGTTTACTTAATTCAGTACTTAAGTTTTACTTAAAATGTATGTGTGCAAAACCTTTGAAATAAAAATAAAAATTGTTTTTTCAGTGTAGTTCTAGACTAAAATGAAAGTCTGAGCTGTTTCAATTGAAAGAATCTTGCACTGACTGATCTTAAAATATATCAATGCCTTTGTTTGGTCTCAAGATGCACACCAGTAATGTTTTTTTTTTTTTTTCCCTAAGCACATTTATAAAAAATGACTTAAATGTCCTAATTGAACTACGGCCTAATCCTGGCTTAGTCTAAGCCTTATCTGTAAAACTGGGCCTTGTAGTTTGAAGGTTTACTGACCTTATTTCCATCATTGATCGTATTTCCATCATTCTAATTAAACTTCCGTTTCAACTTCTGATAGGGAGGGGCAAATTTAATTTGAATTCCAACTCATTAATCAAAATGATTCTCAAATTTTGATCTTTGCACAATTCTGAAGCTTAAAAAATGTAATTCATAAGCATTTGTATGTCTGTATGTATACATAAAATGCTTATAAGTGAATCCTTCTATAATGTAGTCTGAATGTGTATGCAAACATATAAAATGTGTGTGCTAGAACCACACTTTTTGTATGAATACCAATTATTACAAATGAAATTTTGTTCAACCTAGACAGCATTTTTTAAAAGAACCTTTGTGTGTTTCCAATCTGAAACCTGCTCCATAAGAAGATCATTTGACAGTTATTTATTTTTGCTCACAATCTTGCATTTACCCATCTTACACACACACACACACACACTAATGATAGACAGTGAGTGTACGAGTATGTGTTTGTGTCCACGTGCACACAGACTAGGTAAAGATAGTCCCTGAGTGTCCAGTATGACGCAAGAACCGTGGAACTGTCAGCGGTTATTTTTAGCCTCTTCTAGGAGTGTCACAGAACAACGACTGCAGAAAATAATGTTTCTATAATCCCTGGACATAAAACTCCTCATGTCAAACGTGGAACATCACACATAGAAAGGACTACAGCATGCTTATGAATAACACATGAGCTCATGCTGTAAAACATTCAACAAGAGACAAGTGTGCTTCATTAAACACTGAAACACACATTAAACATTAAATACATGCTGTTCCAAAAGTATAGCTATAGACTTAAAGGAACAGTTCACCCAAAAATGAAAAATCTGTCAACATTTACTCATCTTAAGTTGTTCTAAACCTACAGGAACTTCCTTCTTTGAAAGGCATCCTTCAGAAAACCTTCTTTTGTCTCATACAAATTTGTAACAACACATTTTCATTTTAGGGTGTTAGCAGGAGACAAATCCAGCTTCATATGGCACACCCATCAACCACCACAAAACTGGAAAGCAAGGTCTGATCTGATTGGTTGACTTTAAAAAAGAAAAACCTAATTACTAGACTTGCCAAAGTTTGTCAGGTTGGAGGAATCAAATACTTGATACTAGGGTTTTGAAGACTAGTAAGTAAACTATATGTTGTCTTAAAACTATACTGTTATCATTGTCTCTGTGTAAATTACACAAATGTGAATTTGTGAAAACTGTGACGTCATGTGCATGGCCATTATGTGTTCAGTCTGTAGCTATGTGTTTCTTTACAAAGTACTGGTGATGCATGCATAATACAGTGTTTTTTAGTCATTTTTGGTGGATCTGTGTAAACAGAGATCATTTTGACAACATCATCTGTACTCGTAACTTTTTAAAAATGCAAAGGAAAAATATTTTAATTTATTACATCAATGTCATACAAATATCAAAAAAGTGTGTGAAAAAAATCAGCATGTAATGCTTCTGGACAGATAGAAATAATAACCTAAAAAACCACATGCATTTCCATTATTTGTAGGTGTTTTCTCTTGAACTGTCTGTGAAAGCTGGGTCGTTATTTGAATTCTTTAGAGAGGTCAAAGAGGCTTGCATGGACCTTTTGAAAGTGGAGCAAACAAAGGACAGGGAACTGCTGTGTTAAATTAAGTTCAGAACCTCATTGTCTGTCATGTGATAAACAGAGGCATTGCCTTAGCGGACAAAATACAAATAATCACCATCTAAAAAGGTCAACAGCCAATTCAGTGACACCGTAAGAACATTTTCTCAAGAAAACCAGCAAGTATGAAGGATATGCACTACAGTGCTGAAGTATAAAGTAATTGGCATTATAGTGTACAAATGGGCAAGTGTACAATTCTTACAGATGCAATGTTTCATGAGCACCTCTAATGGCGATCTGAAAAATATCCTGAATTGTTTTCTGATCAATTAACTTACTGCTAAAATTACAAAATTGAAAGAGGTTTATTCTTTTGTTTTATGATGGTAAAACCAACTGTTCTCAACACACGTCATTAAAAATAGCATCATAAAATATGCATCTCTTGAGAAAACAAATAGTAAATATAGCTGAAAGCAGCAATTACCGGGGTTTAAGCGCTTTAGGTATTTAAGCACATAAGGAAAAAGACATTACATATTATTTAGCAAGCCTGTAACCACCTAAATCAATTATTAAAAGGCATTTTTGTCAAATCGAGGTGATTTACCATAGAAATATGATGCTTTTATAGTATCTATGACTGTTATAGCATCAAGTGCTCAGCGGGTTTTGAGTTTTCGTTTAGGCTTTATAGGCTTTTGGGTATATTTGGACAGGCACCTTTTTTAAAGAACCTAGTTATAGCTTCCCAAAGGATAAATTTCAGCATGTTTTTGATAATTATTGACCTAGACACTCCAGAGAATTGCACTGCGGTGTTTGCAGCGGTCTACTGGTTCGCAAAAGTAGGTTTTTCACATCTTCTTAATCCTTTAACAAGTGATTTGATTGACAGCAGTGGTTCTAGAGGCAAAGTTGTTCGGAACGAGGAGATCTATTATACGATATGAATATTGCGTATGTGCGGAAAACCGCACAATGTACAATCGTTTACACCCTCAAAAATTACACCCCAGTGGCCGATTTCTTTCAAATTTCTCACAGACCTTTGGGACTGTGAGTCGAACAAGGCCCACTGAGTTTCGTTGTGATCAGCCTTCGTTAACCTTTTCTAATTGGTGCTCAAACTTCACCAGCCAATGGCGTCCATGTTTTTTTGAGATACGCAAATGTCCCCATTTCCTGTGACCTCAGCTTGAACTCTAACTTAAATGTGCAGAGTTTGGCAAAAATATTTCATTCCGTTCAGGAGTTATAGGCATTTTACTAAAAGTGGCTCTGCCCCCTTTGAACATTTTGGCGTCCCTTTGCAACGGTGAGTCGAAAGCTCAACTTTTTTTGATAATTATTGATATTCACTCTCCAGAGAATCTTTCTGCACTGGTTTGGTTCTGATCAGGCGAAAAACCTAGCACTAGTTCACAAAAGTAGGTTTTGCAAAAAAATGTGAAATACCCAATAAAGGCTCATGATCTGACGTGAGCCAAGGATTCCAACGACATAAGAGACTTAAGCCTGTGATTGATGGTTTAGGAGTTAAGAGCGATTTCGTACTTTCGATCACTGTCGCGCCCCCCCTCAGGTTAATTGGGCCTACGTTGTAGGCGGTGTGAGTACTACCATCCCTCCAAGTTTCAAGTCTCTGCGACTTACGGTTTGGTCTGCACAATTAGTTTTATGTGAAAATCGCTCAACCATGACCATTCTACGCCCTTGATTCCCTAAAAACATACTAAAAAAGTGTTGACAAACTATGAAAAGATGAAAAAATAAAACAACATTCACAGAGTGAGAACTGCCTAAAACATACGAGAAACGTAATAGTACATTCAAAAATTATTGAACAATAAACAATAAATCCAAATTTCACATACAAAAATCTGACTGCTGTAAGCTGCATAGCAGCTCAATTAGATTGAGTTCTTGAGTTTAGTTGGTTCTTGACAGCTTTTGGGTGCACCATTGTAAATAAGAATTCAATTTTAAATTCATAATAGGCCTTTAATGGGAATAGGGACATAACATTACATCAGAAAGATTTAACCAGCAATACTTGAATGAAATATGTAAATGAAAACAAAATTTTAAGAATAAAGTCATAACATTATGAAAGTATATGTAAAAAGTAACCTCAAAGGTGTCCGTCTTTTTGAGTGTAATAAAAATGCAAAATAATTGCTTAATCTTCCAAGACATCGATCAAAAAGAACCAAATTTCTCTGACATTTCCCTTGACATTTCACTAACCTACTGTGAAATGTTCAATTAAAAATTCAATCACAGCAACTTAATTAAACTAAAGAAAACTTTTCCACACAAATATTGTCAATTTAAGCAAAGAAACCTTTTTTGAACAAATCTAAGTTCTTGTGGCAACTTGCTAGCAATCCTGCATATTAGCATGCTAAATACAATTTCATATATTAGTATATGTTTCAATATTGACATTAGCACAGTCACTGCTTGGACTGAAAAAACACAATATTGTCGTCATGTAACCTCCCTCTGACTGTCAGCATTTCTGTCAACAAAAGCCAGCATAACAAAGTAAATAAATCTAACAGTAACAGAGCCTGTGTTCACTGAAAGCAGACAGCACACACTGGGTTTGCAGGTTGACCACAGACAGCCGTGGCATCATTACACAGCCCAATGAAATGAAATGTGTACGGAAGGAAATGACAGTTAGATGACATTTCCTGTGAGTCTCCACATGGCTGTTAATCCAGCTGCCCTTGTGTCTGTGTCACAACGTGTCTGTGTGTGTCACACTGCTCTCAGTGCCTGTATGATTCATGTGAACTCATCATTTCCTTTTATCGCACAAGAGCATCACAGTGTCAAGCACAAACACACAGATGTATACCTGACACAATGTGACTCAATACTGGTTACCAATTCATTAAAGCACACAAGTATGTACTTTATGTGTATTTAGTTTGCCCTCACACCACAACAAATCCTTCACATTAAACGGTACTCAGAGCGGAATAGGGTGAAAAACTTAAGTATAAAACAAACATAAATTATGGTGCCACTCATTATAAAGAATATTAACACCAAGCCTAAACAAATTTCTTTGAAAGTTTCTGTGAAACTACCAGCATGTGATAAATGCATTATAGATAAACTTAAGCACCTCTCTCATTCGGCAAATCCTAATGTGTGCACTTTGAGCATGTTTTGCATCTTTGATGCTAATTGCATCATATAAGTCACTATTGAATATAAATTGCAGTATGTTTCCAGTAAAAAAAAAAGGGTGACATATAGCAAAAATACAGTATATCTGTCATTACCGGTGTAGGCAGGAAGCTGTCATATTTTGAAGTTCGCATAAGGTCTATACTTGGCTCCCCAAATGGCAGCCACAATTTACTCACAAATAGAAAACAACAAGTACGAAAGCTCACAACAGCACCACTGATCACCAACACTGAAGTGTCAGCTGTCTTCACTTCACTATTCTCTTTACACAAATGACTGTAGTTTGACAGACCACGCAGATTCAAACTATTTCTACTTATTTTCCCAACGTAGACAATCATCCTTTTCAGCCATATTTATTGCACAGATAATTTCACATTTGGTATGACAAGCAAATCTGAGGAATTAAAAATGTTTGCAAGTTTTGAACAAAATAAGGATTTTGTCAAGTTTGCAATTTTTCCAGCTACCCCCTCATCATCATGCCTGGACTATTAGGGTTAATCTACTAAACCAGGGCAGAGTCCCAGTGATTTGTCCCTGTACAGAGATTATGGGTAATTGTACATCAGCAACACTATATTTGGTTCCGTGTGAAGTACCTTGAAATTGTATTGAGTACTGAATTTATTGAAAAAGAAAAAAAAATACATAAATAAATATAAAATATTCACTGGCATAAAAGTGTTTTTTGGAAATGTTAACCTCTATCCCCCTCATGTGTTTCTCTATTAAAATGAGTAATGTATGCAAAATACCATTCAGATATTTTGTCATTTAGGCTGCATTTACACTGCAAGTCTTAATGCACAGATCTGATCTTTTGATCATATCTGATTTTTTGGCCCGCCTCTTCACTTTAGACCCAACTGCTATCTGATATCTGTGGTTACATTCATTTCCGCCCAAAATGATTGTCAGTAAACGCTTGACTATGCACATGATAGACCCTCGGGTTTGAATAGCCTTAAAATTATTTATAGAATTTACATCAGGTGGCCATTATTAATTCAGCATAGACAACAGCTGTCATGGATGTTTTGCAGCACAAAATCTGACTGAATGGAAAAGACCAGAAAATAATGGTAATTTTCATTCGTTATTTTATCTATAGCTTGTTAGAGGTAGAATTCTTCAGTAAAATAAAGTAGTGCCAAGATGATATGTATATAAATTAATTAGAATGAATTAACGCGCGCATGCGCGCACGCGAGAGAGAGGGAGAGAGAATGTGTGAGCGAGTGTGAAGCTTGCAAACAAGTGAAAGTCATCATCTCAAAATTCTCAGGGCTTGGGTTGAAAACCAGCTCCTGAATGTGCAATTTCTTACCTATATAAAGTTTCCACCTCAATAAAATGCGAGCGCATACAGCACGCCAGCATTTAAACGCTATCTTCATGGGCAAATGTGTCACCCTCATATTTGGAGGTCTGAGGGGAACTGGATATGTGTGTTAAGACGTAGGTCAGATGTCCAGATATCGGATATGTATCCGATTAATATCCACATTTTGAAGTGGACCAGATCGGATGCGAAAAAACAGATCTTGAGCTTATTTTTGTGTTTACAAATATGCAACAAATTCTGATCTGTGTCAGATGTGAGCAAAAATCAGATTTTTTGTGCCAGTGTAAATGCACCCTTAGTGTATGCTCAAAAATATATTGTTTTATCAACAGGTACTTTAAGATCTGATTGGTGATATCAGCAAAGCTTTTGTTCACTGCTAAACTTTTAACTGTTTCTGATATCAGATGAGGGGCAATCGTGTCCTATTGGTTAGCGTGTCGGCCTTGTAACTCAAAGGTCGTGACTTCGAGTCTCAGTACGGGTAGGATTTGTAAGTAGGGGGAGTGAATGTACTGTGGTCTCTTCCACTCTCAGTACCATGACTGAGGTGCCCTTGGGCAAGACACCAAACCCCCAGTTGCTGAGGCAAATGGCTGCCCAAATGGCTGTTCCAGGTGCGTGTTCACTACGCACTGTTGCTGACGGACTTCTCATAAAGACTGAAAAACAAATGCAGCTTATTAGGCAGATTGTCAGAGAGCACCGCAATATGTTATCAGGTCCCCACAAGAGTACTGTGGTTGAAAGAATCATCATAAATATTTAGATCAGATCTCAGTTTTGTTCCAAGTTCAATTTCTTCACCAGTACAGTAATTTCACTTTTTAACATTCTGCTTCTATTTCTGCGAGAACTGTCAGACCGTCAACATAATCTAAATCAGATCTTTATTTTGATAGGACCGTAAGTGGACAGGAAGCAAAGTGGGACAGAGAGGGGTGAGATCGGGAAAGGTCCGCAAGCCAGGACTTGAACTCGGGACGTCTGAAGTGCAATGGTGCAACATGTTGGTGTGTTGCACACGAGGCTATCACAAGACCAACAACACTGTTCTGTGTTATCATTTTTAACCTAATTCACAATTAATGGTCTTGTATAATTATTAATTGTGTGCTGTTATGGTCATTAAGACAAAATTTCAATTTCATTGAGCACACCCCAAACATAGTCCAATCTCAGCAACATTTGGTTTGTTGACTATAGTTGACTATACGGGGGTGAGAGCAAAAAATTTTAAAAGTCCAAGATATTAGGACCATAGGATAGGACAGATCAGAACTGAGAGGAAGCAAAGCAGAGATACAGTGGGTACGGAAAGTATTCAGACCCCTTTAAATTTTTCACTCTTTGTTATATTGCAGCCATTTGCTAAAATCATTTAAGTTCATTTTTTTCCTCATTAATGTACACACAGCACCCCATATTGACAGAAAAACACAGAATTGTTGA
The DNA here is from genome assembly GCF_022985175.1 of Labeo rohita. NCBI lineage: Eukaryota > Metazoa > Chordata > Actinopteri > Cypriniformes > Cyprinidae > Labeo > Labeo rohita. The sequence goes on along the minus strand of NC_066873.1, from coordinate 3,921,517 downwards.
CATTTTTGCAGATTTATTAAAAAAGAAAAACTGAAATATCACATGGTCCTAAGTATTCAGACCCTTTGCTCAGTATTTAGTAGAAGCACCCTTTTGATCTAATACAGCCATGAGTCTTTTTGGGAAAGATGCAACAAGTTTTTCACACCTGGATTTGGGGATCCTCTGCCATTCCTCCTTGCAGATCCTCTCCAGTTCTGTCAGGCTGGATGGTAAACGTTGGTGGACAGCCATTTTTAGGTCTCTCCAGAGATGCTCAATTGGGTTTAAGTCAGGGCTCTGGCTGGGCCATTCAAGAACAGTCACAGAGTTGTTGTGAAGCCACTCCTTCGTTATTTTAGCTGTGTGCTTAGGGTCATTGTCTTGTTGGAAGGTAAACCTTCGGCCCAGTCTGAGGTCCTGAACATTCTGGAGAAGGTTTTCGTCCAGGATATCCCTGTACTTGGCCGCATTCACCTTTCCCTCGATTGCAACCAGTCGTCCTGTCCCTGCAGCTGAAAAACACCCCCACAGCATGATGCTGCCACCACCATGCTTCACTGTTGGGACTGTATTGGACAGGTGATGAGCAGTGCCTGGTTTTCTCCACACATACTGCTTAGAATTAAGGCCAAAAAGTTCTATCTTGGTCTCATCAGACCAGAGAATCTTATTTCTCACCATCTTGGAGTCCTTCAGGTGTTTTTTAGCAAACTCCATGCGGGCTTTCATGTGTCTTGCACTGAGGAGAGGCTTCCGTCGGGCCACTCTGCCATAAAGCCCCGACTTGTGGAGGGCTGCAGTGATGGTTGACTTTCTACAACTTTCTCCCATCTCCCGACTGCATCTCTGGAGCTCAGCCACAGTGATCTTTGGGTTCTTCTTTACCTCTCTCACCAAGGCTCCTCTCCCCCGATAGCTCAGTTTGGCCGGACGGCCAGCTCTAAGAAGGGTTCTGGTCGTCCCAAACGTCTTCCATTTAAGGATTATGGAGGCCACTGTGCTCTTAGGAACCTTAAGTGCAGTAGAAATTTTTTTGTAACCTTGGCCAGATCTGTGCCTTGCCACAATTCTGTCTCTGAGCTCTTCAGGCAGTTCCTTTGACCTCATGATTCTCATTTGCTCTGACATGCACTGTGAGCTGTAAGGTCTTATATAGACAGGTGTGTGGCTTTCCTAATCAAGTCCGATCAGTATAATCAAACTCAGCTGGACTCAAATGAAGGTGTAGAACCATCTCAAGGATGATCAGAAGAAATGGACAGCACCTGAGTTAAATATATGAGTGTCACAGCAAAGGGTCTGAATACTTAGGACCATATGATATTTCAGTTTTTCTTTTTTAATAAATCTGCAAAAATGTCAACAATTCTGTGTTTTTCTGTCAATATGGGGTGCTGTGTGTACATTAATGAGGGGAAAAAATGAACTTAAATGATTTTAGCAAATGGCTGCAATATAACAAAGAGTGAAAAATTTAAGGGGGTCTGAATACTTTCCGTACCCACTGTAGGTGGCGTGATTGGGAAAGCTCCTTGAGTCGGGATTCAAACTCGGGATCCCCGTAGCGCAACACCGCTGGGTTAAGTTGTCTCTGATAAAATTTTTATCAGAGACAACAAATTTATTACAGTTTTCATGAACAGCATAGGCTAAGCAATTATGCTAAATTATGACCCAAACTGGTAATAATTCAACACAAATGGTGCTGCAATTTATTGTTGACTATTGTCTATTGTATACGACTATTGTCACTTTGTGTAGTTTTGTTCATATTTTTCCAAGAATGTAGGACGTCATGCAACTGTGAATAATTTGGCTGGCTTCTGCTAAGTGACAAATACATTTGTGCCAGAATACTACAGAGTTTGATTAGATCCACAACCTTTGACGTCAATGACAAAAAGTATGGAAAGTGCTTTAGCCTCCTTTTTAAAAGTTGATTGGTCTGTTTGTTTGCTATCCTAACAATGCATGATTGTATGGCTGGCATAATTTCATTATTTACTTTTGGTAATATTTTTTTCCTTCCTGTCTGAGACTCTGTCTGAAAAGACCTGCAACTCATTTTGGGTCACTTTGAGAACTGCAGCTCTCAATCATATCCAAAACACACACTGAGAGAGACATTTAAACTGATCTGCCACAGTGCACAGCTGCAGTGAGTCCTCCTTGAAAAACCCGTCTGGAAAACCGCAAACAGATAGACAGACGGTCAGAATGATGGAACAGAGAGGTGAAGAGAGGCATAAAGCAAAAGAGGGGAGAGAAAATGACTGAAAAAGAGTGAAAGCTGATTCAAAGGCTGATAAAAGCATCTGTGATCAACACACACTTTCTCTTTCATGTGAATGGAGAGCAGAGGAATAAATGATAGCAGGTGTGAGATCTGACTCAAAGCCTATTGGGCTAATTCTGTGTTCCAATCAATGAGAAATATTCCTACTAAACATCATAGACTTCCAGCCATATACAGTGCCCATGCTATCCATAAGTACTGGAACAGTAAAAAACAAAATAGCTTTGTTTGCTGTGGAGTCAACACATCTGCAAATATGATTAAAAGATGGCTATGAGACAAAACTACAGAATGTCATATTTTATTATCAGCTGTTTCAACACATACATGTTTTACCAAATAAAAAGGACAGCACTTTCAGACTTCATCCCACTATTTGATGTGAGCATAAGTATTGGGACAGTTGAACTAAAAGCTATTCTTTTGTTGCAGATACCTTGCGTGCAATCAGAGCAGTGAGTCTGCGACCCATAGACATCACCAGACTCTTGGTCTCATCCTTTGAAATGCTTTTTAGTCTGCTCTTCAGCTGGTGAAATTCATGTTCAATCGGATTTAAATCTGGAGATTGATTTGAGTATTCTAAGACTTTACATTTGTTTTGCCCTGATAAACTCCTTGACTGAACTGGCAGGGTGTTTTAGGTCACTGTCCTGATGCAATGGGAAGCGCTTTCTGATGAGTCTGGTGGCATTTTCTTGAATAGTGGTAGCCAAGATGGTTTTGTACCCTTCCAAATTCGTTCTGCTGCAGCCATAATACATTAAGTCATCATGAAAATTGAGAGAGCCTATTCCAGAAACAGCCATGACACCACCTCCACCATGCTTTCAAATGAGGTTATATGCTTAGGATCATTTGCAGTTCCCTTTTTTCTCCACACTTTTGATTTCCCATCACTTAGATAAAGGTTAATCTTTGTCTCATCTGTCCATAAAACTATGTTTCAAAACTCTACTGGATTTGCAAACTCTAATCTTGCCTTTCTATTTTTGGTGCTGGTCAGAGGTTTGCATCTTACTCTGTAGCTTCAGTAATTCTATGCCAAAGTCTCCTGTGGACAGCAGATTGTCAGAGCATCACCCTAGCTTTCTGGAGATTGTTGGTGATTTTACAGACATATATTTTAGGGTTCATTTTCACAGCTATATGATCTGCCTTTCATCAACTCCTGTTGTTTTTCTCAGCTGATCAGGTAATTGTTGGCTTCTGATGTCTCCGGTGGTCTCCAAACTCTTGATTTCTCCATGCCCTTTGTTTTTTTTTCTATAGCTTTAATTGACTTCCTCTTTTCTTTTAGCATCCAAATTGCTTGCTTTTCTCTCAGAGTCAGCTCATTAGTCTTCATCCTGGTTTGTGTGTGTCGTCATTGAATGCAAGATTCAGAATGCAGAAGCAATGTATATAACTGATACGACACATTCCCTGCTTTTAATATCTGAACAAATAATGCAACAGGACACAGCTGATCTCTAAGAAAGACCTGTGAGGCAGCTGTTCCAATACTTATGCTCACATCAGATAGTGGGATGAACTCTAAAAGTGCTGATCTTCTTAGCTTGTAAAACATTTATGTGTTGAAACACCCAATAATAAAATGTGACATTCTGTAGTTTTGTCTCATATTCATATTTTAATCATATTTACAGATTTCTTGATTTCACAGCAAGCAGAGAAATTTTGTCTTTACTGTTCCAATATATATGGAGGGCACTGTATATCAGCCCTCTGTTGGCTGAAGACTTACGTACAAAAAATGGCCATATTATCAGATATTAGCACACTTATTGTCAAAACACCACACTTTAAAAAAAAACTTCAGTAGTTTAATCCTAGTCTTTTGAAAAAACATGAACACTTTGTGTGATCAAAGCAAAGCATTTTTAGTTGATGCTGTACACGTTGATAATGTATTATACCTGCAACGTACCTACGGATAGAGAGCGTGTGATAATAACAGACAATTGGATGTGCAACACGATCCAGAAAGAGATTATTACCCAGTTTGTTCATGCTGTTCAGAGTGAAAATTGTGCCACAGACTGTGATGTCTACGGACTGACAGCTAATAGTACAACAGATGTCAGCACTTCAGAGCAATTTCCTTGCAGTCTTCAGTATGTTGACAGTAATCTTGAGTCACCCGTGCTCATGGAGCCATGGAGTGTGTGAACCTGCTGATGGAGAGACTAAAGGCCTTAGAGGAATAGTTCATCCAAAAATTGAAATTTACTGGAAATCTACTTCATCCAAAACATAGATGAGTTTGTTTCTTCATCTGAACAGATTTGGAGAAATTTAGCATTACATAACGTGTTCCCGGATCCTCTGCAGTGAATGGGTGACTTCAGAATGAGAGTCCAAACAGCTGCTAAAAATAATAATTCACAAGTAATTTATTGACTCCAGTCCAGCAATTAACTTCTTATAAAGCCGCATGCTAGATTTACTCACCCTCAAGCCATCCTAGGTGTATATGACTTTCTTCTTTCAGATGAATACGATCTGAGTATTTTAGCCGAAAACAACAGTTTTAAATTAAATAGTCTTAATGGCAGATTGGTTTATAACAAACATGCAGCTTTTTGCTTCATATGATGTTAATCAGACTGGTGTGGTGTGGATTACTTGTGGATTATGCTGATGTTTTTATCAGCTGTTTGGACTGATTCTGACGGCACCCATTTGCTGCAGAGGATCCAATGGTGAGCAAGTGATGTGATGCTACATTTCTCTGAATTTGTTCCTATGATTAAAACAAACTCATTGACATCATGGACAGAAGTAGAATTTCAGCAAATTTTCATTAAAGGCACTAATGATCAACCAGATGAGAAAGTATGCTGAAAAGATTGGTCTGAAAATGCATGAAGCGCTAAGGAGAACCTGCTTATCCCATCTAAACAGAGTCTGGAAAACCTTCCCATGCCCCTGCATGTACATGATCAACAAATGTAAGAAGTAGTAAGAACAAAACACTGATGGAGCAAATGGCATGCAACTCTACCACATCAGCTTCAGATCCTTATTGCTGAGCCTTAAATATGTCCAGAGAAAAATCAATGCACCGTACCTGCTGAGGTGGGCAGAAAGTCTGTCTCGCGTGCAGCTGTAGCTGTTTTTTGATGTTCTCGCTCAAACACTGGCACACTCTTGCTTTTTGCTCCAGAGAATTTGCTTCCAGACTCAGAAGACAATCACATTTCTGTTGAGACACAGACAGAGAGAGACAGAGATGAATATTGTAGTATGCTAATGTTTATAGGGTTTGGTGAAGAAAAAAATAAGTTTGGCTTGTTTTGGTTGTAGTGCCGAGAAGCCAGATGAAGTTTCTGTGGTTAGAGAAAGAGCAAAGCTCTTATTTGCTGATGTATCTTAACTGTTTTCAAGCACTGCCAGAAGTGATTAGAGATATGGCTATGATCAATTCTGTTAATGAAAGCCGTCTTAAAACCCCAACTGTGCACTTTACTGATTTATACACTTGTCACGGAAGGATGATGTCATAACAATGCTAATTGATTCACCACAAGAACACATTGTCTATACACAGATAAATCACAAATGCTAACACACACAGACACACAAACAAACACACTGGTTCTCCTATCATTACAAGGACCTTCTACTCACTTAATGATTTTTATAATGGGCTAAGGATAATAATAATAATTCTATCCTAACTTTGCCCTTACAGAAAAATATTACTTTTTTTTTTTTTTTACATTTTCAATAAAATATTGTTCAATTTATTTATTTATCAATTTGAATTATGGTCATGCTTTCTTAAAAATGTAAATTAAATCAGGTTTGTCTACATTTTCGAGGCGACGGAAAAGACAGAGCATGTTACTTTTGGTATGAAACAAAGTCTCAGTTTTTAAATTTTGTCTTTTGTAAGGTGGTCAAACAACAAATACCATTTTGTGGCTCTTTAATGTGTTGTGACAGATCACTGTAGCACCTTGAAGTTCAAGTGGCACATGAACTGATCATCTCTTCCTCTTTACTAGTTATAGCATGAAGTAAAAAGTATTTAAACCGTGAAAAGATGTCAATGCTCACTATTTCTCAAGTTCAAGTCCACCAACGTTAATCTCAGGGTTGCCAGGTTTTCACAACAAAGCCCACCCATTCGCTACTCAGAACTAGCCCAAAAGTAGCCCAATCGCATTGTAAGGGGTGTCCCCCGTTAAAAATTGCATTCTGGGGGATAAAATACACATTTTTTTTGGTGAAATTCCCCTGGTAAAATTAGCATCCCAGGGCCTAAATATTACATTATTGGGGTCACTTCAACCTGCGGCAACACTGGTTAATCTACTCTCCTGTCTGGTTTATTTGTCGGACAAAATGGCAGATTCTGCGTTATAATTGGTTAGATCGCCTGTCAATCACATTCCCTGTGAAGGGTCTGCCAAAAGTTGCAATGATTTATTTTTTGTTTTTTATTATTATTCCTTGGCAGGAAAAAAAATCTCCTACAAGTCTGAACGGCTAGAATGTGTTAAATGCTGTTTAATCATGTGCATTAAAACTGCTTAATGCACAGGAAGTTCCAGTCAGTTTAATCACCAGGCAACCAATTTTCACATGCAGTGACATTAACATTTACAGAGATTTTTATCTTACAAATGAGGAACATTGCAAGCAATTTGTAAAAGCCAACAATATTTGCAGCACACAATGGCAATATTAAAATATAAATGAGATCAGTAAACAACAACATGTGGAACATATGTTTGAATCAATGTTGAGTATCATGTGTTTATTTACCAGGTACCAGGTGTAAACATTGAAGTGATCTTAAAATCCACCCAGATCTTGTGCCACAGGTCATGGATGAAGTTTAGCACGTATGATATAGCATTTATGCCTCTGTCAGACAGAAAAGCACAGATGCTAGGAAGAAGCTGCTCTGTTACTGTGTGAAGAATGATGAGGCACAGTGGCTTCTCAGCCCAGCACCAAAATCAATACAAGTCATTCTTTTCTATCCATCATTTCAACTTAATAAAGTGGCCTGAGACCATCAGCCCCTATAAAGCTGCATATAGTCGGTACTGATGATGTCATTCTTGAGAGACATTAAAGGAGGTTATTGAAGGAACAGTTTCCCAAAATGGAAATTTTGTTATCATTTACTCAATGTTATTCCAGCCCTGTATCATTTTCTTCATTTTCACAAAAGGAAATGTTGGGAAGAATGTCTCTTTTGCAGGCAACAGAAGTGGACAAAGATGTGTAGATGACAGATTTTCATTCTTGGATGATTTCTTCTTTAAATCACCATATGTCCCAATCAAATGAGAAAAATGCATCTAAACTCATGTTGTGATTGACGTTTTAATAAAATGATCACATCATTTTACATAAAATGGAGTTTATGAAAAAGGCGTCTAAAAAAAGTCATACAACATTCAACTATTCCGCTGAGATCATGAGAGATTAGCACAGCCTCCACCGCAAAACAGAGTAACTAGGAACATCCTATTCCAGAAATGTGTTCCTGGACAACTATCAGCCAGATCTGCAGCTCAGATATGGGCTGCATCTGGCCGCCTCAGGGACCAAGAGACTTCTGTTCCAGCATTTCCCAGCTGCTGCTGGTCTCTTCATCCAGCCAAAGACCAGAGTCCCCGAACCAGGAAGACTGGCTGTGGAACATCAGGATAACTGGCACAGCTCATGGGGCATTCTTTTGATGCAGTCAGAGACTTGACTGGTTACACATTAAATAATATTAAACACACATGGGAAAAAGGTCTTTTTCATTCAGTATTTTCCCTTCTTACTGCAGATCACTCTGCAGTTAGAGAGAAGACTATTTTAAGGGTCTGTGTGCCTAACATTTTAATGAAGGGCCTGTGTGGCTAGCATGTCTTTATCTTGGGATTGTGTAACTGGACATATCTAAAAGGACTTTAGACCTTTTTTTAGGGACACCATCTCCACCAACAATTTACAGATTTCATACGTTACAGACAATTCCATTATGGGTCACTGAAATTGAAAACCGAAACTTTTTGGTTTGTCCAAACCAAAACAATTACAATACCTTAAAAAAGGCATGCAATATATCCAGCTTACACAAAAAGACCTCCTGTGATTCATCAATAGCATTTAATATAAAACAAATGAACTTTGTTCACTTGTGGTTGGCTATTTCATCAGAAGTTGTTGGTCTTCAAGGTAGCCACTCTTTTAGAAACATGGTCAAGCTTTATCATCATACAAGTATATTTGAAAGCCACCTCTGCTGGAATTGAACCTATTTTAAAAAGCATTTATTTTTTTTTTATTTTTATATATATATTTTTTATATATATTTTTTTTTTTTTTTTAAATTAGTACTGTGGTGGTACCAATAGAAGCAATGCAAGGTTACTTTTACAATGATGTGACAGGAGAACCCCTTCCACTAGGCACCTCCTGGATAAAGCTGGGCAATTTTTCTGATTTTATCTATTCATTTGAATTAAATGTTTTGCCGCAATTTAATTTTTTTTAAATCGAGGAGTCGCAATTTTGAATAGAAATTTTACCAAACGTTATAATTAGACACTTCAACATATCATTAAGCGCGTTCACACAGAATGCTCTTTTGTGTTGACAAAGATGCGATGCGGGCAGTGGAACAGGAAAAACACGCAAGAAGATAGAAGTGAACTTCTTTTAACTTGAGCACAGTGCTTTAATAATATCGTTGCATGCATGAGAAACTGCAAGAGATAAGTGCAACAGTCAAACGCGTCCATCTTTAAACAGAAAAAACAATGGAAAGCCAGTGCAATCAAATAAGAAACCTGTGAAGAACTACTACTGCATGTCTGATATGCCATGTTTGCATCATGATGACAGGCTGAAAGCTGCTGTTAATTGTTTTTATAGAACATTTATAGCTAATAATAGTCTACTGGTGTTATACCTTCAGTCATTTTAAATTTGCATTACCTTGACTTTTGAGATTTTTTTTTTTAAAGCATTTTCCTCATATTATTTTTGAACATATGTACAAGACATGTTTGTACAAGATGTAGTTGTAGTTCATGCATCTTTTCTACAAAGATAATTAACAAGAAATTTGTTTAACATTTACATCATGTTGACAACTTCATGTGTGTTGCACTTGGAATAGTTAATAAAGATTAATAAATGAAAAACTTAAATCATGTTGTGGTTACATTATCACATTGACTAGTTAAAAATCATTAAAAAAATTTTTGCCATATCGCCCAGCCCTGCTTCTGGTACCGTAAAACAAAAACCCCTAAGAGGAAAACTCCATAGTGGAACAAGCAGAGTAAGAGACAAATAGAGGAAATTGCAGGGGAGGCCATGAAGAAACCAGCAGAGTGGGATGCCTTGACAGAGTTGGAGGGATGAAGGATCATTGTGGAGTCTTAGTCCAGGACGGAGCCAGGTACGCTGGAGACCAAGTTGCTGGACCAGAGGGCCAAGGCAGAGCAGGCAAAGGATGTGAAGGGTTACTATGGGTTCAGAAGGCTTAGGCAGAGCCAGTGGGAATGAGGATGATGGCAGAGCCAGAGGGATGGAGGAATCCGCTAGAACAGATGGAATAAAGGTCTCAGGTGCAGCTGCAGGCCCAGAGGACTAAAGTGACTAAGGACTTTGGTAAAGCCAGAGGAGTGACAGGCCTCAGGATACATGGCAGGTCTTTTTGCTGGTTCAGGGTTCTTAGAAGGTGTGGCTCTGGATCAGGGAGGAGTTCTGGGAGCAAAATCGACAACACCCAAAGAACAGCAGTAGACTGGAGAAACTGTGGCCAGTCTGTGATGTCGTTCTCTTCCACTTCATGAGCAGTAATGGAGGATCCACTTAGCCACAGTGCATACTCTATGTACTGATCCAGGATACAGGTGGTGTCTCCAGCTGGCATCAGTACAAACGGTGTATCATCCAACCCACTCCAGAAACAGGCCTTGAGAGTGCCATCATTTTAAAGGGTTAGTTCACCCAAAAATTAAAATTAGCCCATAATTTACTCACCTACCTTCCAAGCTTTATCACTGCATAGGTGGGTGTTTCTCTTCATCAGTCCAAAACAAGTCTAATAAAGTGAATCCATCCATAATAAAAAGTGCCTCACACCAGCTCAGGGGGGTGAATAAAGGTCTCCTGTAGCAAACTGATGCATTTTTGTAAGAAAAATATCCATATCTAAAACTTAATAATCACTTTAATCTAACTTGCGCCAGCTGGTTGTACCCGGAAGCAGTTTCGGGCAGATGACACAGGATGTCTGCAATGCGCATGGGCTTGTGAAAATCAACGTTTGTTTACAGGAACAAAAGAAGCAAAGTTTTCTTACTTTAACAAAGGAAAAACAGTCTACTCCTGGTTTATATCGAAATCCTATGACATTTTCCTTTACAAACCCTCGTTTTGAACTTCTAATTTGTGACTGTTGTTTTGTTTGCATTTGCATTCTTCATTTCTGCATGGCGTATGCGCAACGCCGACATATTACATCATCCGCCTGGAGCTGCTTCCGGGTACGACCAGCCAGCATAAACTAGATTAAAGTGATTCTTACATTTTCAATATGGATATTTTACTTACAAATACACATCGATTTACTACAGGAGGCCTTTATTCACCCCCTAGAGCCATGTGAGGCACTTTTTATTATGGATGGATGCACTTTTTTGGCTTGTTTTGGACTGATGAAGAGAAACACCCACCCATGCAATGATAAAGCTTAGAAATACCAGGATGATTTTTAATTTAACTCCATTTGGATTCGTATGAAAAAGGGAAGTCATACAAAACTTGGATGCTTGGAGGGTGAGTAAATTATGGGCTAATTTTCATTTTTGGTTGAACTAAGCCTTTAAGGACACCTGATGGCTAAACTCTATGAGCTTCTCCACATAATTTTTCAGTAGATCCATTATCAGTAGTCGGTGCAGGTAAGGGAGAGATTTGATGCAACGATCTCAATGCAGCAGTTTTTGTTAAATAAACAAAACAAAAACACTCTAGAGTGCAGGACAACAACAGAAGCAAGGCAAACCAACCTATTCGATGTCGTGAAAGAGTGAAGGTAAAATGCAGAGAGAAAAAAATAAGCGCTTGTAGAAGAGCCGTGTCTTCAGCTGCTCCTTTGTGTGTGTGATAACCTCAGTAGACCAGGTGGAGGTTGGCAAATCATTCCACTAGAGAGGAACGGAAAGGGTGAAGGTTCCGGAAAAGGGCTTTGGTGATCTTTATGAAGAAACAATCAAGCAACACTCAATCAGTAATAACTGGCAGGAAGGAGCACACACTTGTGGGAGCGTACTGAGGTAAGAGGGTGCAGTTCCAGTAAACTGAAAGGCTGGCCAAAAGAGCATTGCAGTACTTAAATTGTATTAAGGATGCTGGCATGAGATTTACAGCAACATTAAAGGATCTGCAGGAATATTTGGCCACTTGGTGAATATGACAACAATATCCTTTTTCTTTATATGTCTGGGATATAGGGTAGGATAGCCAGACGGAAACTATTACTTAAAAAAAAAAAAAAAGCATATATGTTCGCCTAAATTTTGGCAAACCCATGTTGCAACATGATTTATGGTCTGTTGAAACCATAGTTTTGGGCAAAACGTTTGGTGCAAAACGACACAAATAGTAACTCAAACAATACCATACCCATGATGAAGCATAGTGGTGCAAGCATAATGCTGTAGGACTGTTTCTCTTCAGCTGGGACTGGAGCAGTAGTCATAATAGAAGGAATATTGGATAGTGCCAAATACTTGACCATTATGGCACAAAACCAGCAGGCCTCCATTTCACACCTGAAGATGACTAGCTTGATCATAATCCCAAACATATTTCTAGGTCAATAAAGGAATGATTTCAGGGAAAAAAAAATAAATGAATAAATAAAAACATTTTGCAATGGCTGAGTAAGAGCCCAGGCCTACATCCAATTGAACAACTACTGGAATGACTTGAAGAGGGCTGTAGACAGGAGATTTAATCAATCTTAAGCTCTTTTACAAGAAAGAGTGGGAAAAAATTGACGAATCCATCCATCCATTCTTCAAACCACTTGTCCCCTGTAGGGCCGTAGGGATCTCAGCATCTTGGGTTGTAGGAAGGGAAATTGACAAATCGAGATGCGTTAAGTTGATTGAGGCTGTCTGCTGTAATAAACACAAAGGTGCTTTAATTGGGTGTTAGTGGAGGTTGTGCACATTGTATGTTTGTTATTTTAAGTCTATTTTCCCTTAAAGTTTCTAATAGCACATTAAAAGGACATGATTTTTGCAATCATTTTTAAGTTTCAGAAACCTGCTATTTTAACAGGGGTATATTGCATATATCCTTCATGGAGACAGCAATCCCAAAATCTCAAATTCTACTCAAACATTTGTGTGTGCTGTTTATTGTAATATTGGTTTGATAGCTTGGTAACATGTTAACACAAATCTCAAATATTGGAAATCCATTCAAATATAATCAAATCCATAAAGGCAATTCTCCAGGTTTTCTAAGTCAGCCACTTATAAGCTGTTTAGCGCTTCAGTTTGGTAGCTGACTGTGTATGCAGTAGACAGCAATGTAGCTCATTAAGTTTTGGAAAAGGAGCTTAAGTGTGTCCATGGCAGTATATTATGTAATATAATTATTAGTCTTTATATTTTCCAAAACTACAACATTTCCAAGCCTATATGATCAAACTGGGGCAAAACAGTTTTCAAAACATTCTAAGCAGAGCAGAGAAGACTGCCAAAGCACTACAGATGGCAACCATAAACCTGGCAAATTTGCTGACAAGGGCCACAGAATCCAATAACCACACACTTCCCTGAAAACACAACCCGAGAAAGAAAAGAAAAAAAAAAAAAAAAAAAAAAAAAAAAAAAAAAGAGGCAGCTGTAATATATCAGTGCACTAAAGGCTGAGTGAACTGTAAAAAGATGCCCAGGAGAACAGAGCTGTTTATCGAACTATGCTTGGATGTTATGGGTGGATTACAGTCTCAGAACACAATGAATAATTAATGCTGTCAAACACTCGTCTTACCAAGATTACATTTATGACCACCCATTAACTGACACTGCAGAGCTGTGCTGCATTTTGCCACTAAGCAATCAGGGCATCATAATCTGCTACTTTCAGACACAAAGTGTTTAGTGATGAGAATGAGTGTTGAGTGCATTGTGTTGGTCAAACTGCAAGCTACTTGCTATTTCTTTATATTTATCCTTTGTATAATGCATAATAACTGCCAAAGCTTCCTCTATCACTCAGGACAAACCAACCAGTTAAAAAAACAAAACATAATTTTCAATTAGCTGATCTAGCTACATACACTACCTGTCAAAAGTTTGGAATAATTAAATTATTATTATTATTATTATTATTATTATTATTATTATCATTATTATTATTATTATTATATTATTAATTATTATTAATAATTAATAATAACTGAAATATTGTAATTATTATCATATTGGTTAATTATTTCTGAAGAAGATGTGACACTGAATTACATTGTAAAATACAGTCAAATAATAACATTTGATGACATTATTATTCTATTATTTTTAAAATAATAAATATAAATATATATACAGGGGTTGGACAGTGAAACTGAAACACCTGGGTTTAGACCACAATTAGTATGCCGTTTGGCCTCCTCCTCATCTTGGGAATGACAAATACAAGTCCTGCGCAGTAGCCAGAAGGATTTTGAGCCATTCCTTTCGCAGAACAGTGGCCAGGTCACTATGTGATGTTGGTGTATGAAAACATTTCCTGACTCGCTCCTCCAAAACACCCCAAAGTGGCTCAATAATATTCAGATCTGGTGACTGTGCAGGCCATGGGAGATGTTTAACTTTACTTTCATGTTCATCAAATCACTCTTGTCACCAGTCTTGCTGTGTGTATTGGTGCATTATCATCCTAATACATGGCACCACCTTCAGGGTACAATGTTTGAGCTATTGGGTGCACAAAGTCAACCTTCACACTCTGCTCTTATTGGTGGAATGTGCGATCAGTAAAGACTGGCCACCAGGCTGCATAAATATAGCCATGAAACCTCCAACACTATATTGGCCAGTGTTTCAGTTTCATTGTCCAACCCCTGTATATATATATATATATATATATATATATATATATATATATTTCCATTAAATATTAAAACATTATTCCAAACATTTGACTAATAATATAAATAAAACCAGTAACATAGCATTTGGGCATGCTAGACCTCTCCATGTTTAAAAGAGCTGAGCCACTGACACATTAGTGAATGTAATGTAACGTAACAATGTAATTTAGGTAGCTGCGCAGGGCAAAATGAAAAAACCTTTTATATCTAATGTACTCTCACTCTTCCTGTGATCCAACTCTGTCTTGTTTAAATCTAGGTTAGGGCTCCTAGGCCTGATGTTAAAATAACTGGACTGCTTGCTAGCGTACATGTGGGGTGTCTGGTGATTGTGACTTGAGATGAGAGAAGCCCATCAAATCCATTTATTAGACTAATGCTTCTGAGCACAGCACAGGGAACAGCAAAAGAGCACTGGAACATTTTTAACCCTTAAATTGTTTCTGAATCCTGGGTAATGGACATTTGAGAGGCTGGAGGGATGGAGAGTGGGTGAGCACAATTCACAATTTAAAAAATAAAATGAAAGAGAGTCCCTGCAAATAGTCTGGACTGACTTAGTGACTTGGTGACTTAGTATGCAAAATCTTTATCTATAATACAGCATGCCATAAGAAGTCTGCTAATCTTGAGGTAAATGCTTAATTGTTAAAAGGATACAAAATTAATTTCTAAATTAGTTAAATGCTATCTTGACATGTCATTTGTCAGATATTTTACATAAAAATGTCTAGTGAGCGTAAACATTCATTCGTTTTCATTTGATGCCAGCTGCATCCAATGCCAGCTGATGCTTCCCCGTGCCACGATGCAATGGTGTTACTAGGTGGTTGCCGTTTCGCCCACACCCATGTCTCTATGATTTCCTGGTCTCTAGGTACGGTCCCTACATCAATATCGGTTTATGGTTTTGCCAAGTAAAAAAGCTCAAGAAAGAATAGAAAAGCTCAGTGGAAAAGCACAAAACAAGTTCAATTCTGAGGGTGTGCTCAAAGTATAACCCACCACTAACTATGTTCACTGCAAAAACAAAACCAAACATTTTCTACTAAACAAAGTCAAGATTTTACAAATGCATAAATACCCACAAATATTATTAGTTTTCACACAAAAATTGCTCCCCTTTTTAACCTGTAAACTCATCTTGAGCCAAAACAACCTCCACACAGTCTGCCTCCAGCCAGCAAACCACATTTTTCCAGGGAAGACACATCCTTAGCACGTGAAAACCAACAGTATGCCTCTTACCTCCCTTCTGCAGATCGTCAGCAGTCAGCCTGGTGTGACAGGATCAGTGCAGGCACACAGCGGCTGTGCTTTACAGGCGAGTGGCCGCGTGCACACACAGCGCTCAGGACCGCGCAGCATCTGAGAGTCAGGGGGTGGGGAGGTGGCGCTCCCACTCGCTCCCTGCATGCACACATTTTCCAGGCCTTGAGAGGCAAATGAATAGCCCAGCTGATGTCAGCCCAGGAGTAAATGTGTTTCCATTCAAACATCTGCAGGCCATGTCAGAGGAAACACATTTTGATCTTATGATATTTCGGATTATGTAATCTAAAATAATCTGTCCCATGAAAAACTGCTTTGCTATCACAGCCAGGGTTTATTTTAAGGCTGATCATTTACAAATCTACAGGCAAGAGCAAATTCATGCCTTGGATTTCTGTATCAAAACAGATCTGTTCCAACAATGTCAGTTAAAAAAAACACCAAACTCTGATATTGTCGTTGTGACTGTGTTAGATTGACAGATGTAGTTTACAGACATGCACCCAAAGTTGCCAATGTTTTGAATGTCAAAAGTTTATATCCCCCTTTCAGAATCATTAAAAATGGTGATGGTTGAAAAAATAGGTGATCTTTTCACACTGAGGACAACTGAGGGACTCATATGCAACTATTACAGTGTCACGTATCGTGCGAGGAAGGGGCAATCATAGACGAAGGTCAAAGATAAAGTCTTTATTATATTCCACAGGTAATTCCAAAAAAGGTAAATCCACAGGATTTAGATATACGCATACATCGACGAGACCGGACACCAAACACTGAACAGAATGCAACATATAAAGACAGGTGATAACGATAAACTTAATTAAGGCACAGGTGATACAAGGAAAACTAATGATGATTAAACGAGGACAGGAAACAGGAACAACCAAATATGGGCACAAGAGGGAGAAACCAACATAAACAGTCCACAGGGGTGTGACATTACTCCCCCCTCCCATGTCCACCGGGGAGGGGGGGTGGGAGGCCATGGCGGATCAGGGAGCTCGGGGAGCCATGGCAGAGCACACAGTCCAGGAAGCCATGGCGGATCAGAGAGCTCGAGGAGCCATGGCGGATTTCTCGGGGGAAATTAGGGTTCTACAGGCCCGGGACAGTTCAGGAGGCATGGGCTCTGGAGGGCGCTGTGGAGGTGCGGGCTCTGGAGGGCGCTGTGGAGGTGCGGGCTCTGGAGGGCGCTCTGGGGGCGCGGGCTCTGGACGGCGCTCAGGAGGAGCGGGCTCTGGACAGTGCTCAGGAGGAGCAGGCTCTGGACGCCGTTCAGGAGGGCTGGACGGGACCAGCGGAGACGCAGGAAGGCTGGACGGGACCAGCGGAGACGCCGGGAGGCTGGACAGGATCAGCTGAGAGGAAGAAGAAGGAGAGAGGAAAGGAGCATCAAACCCCATGGGGAGCGCCACGTCCATAATGTCCTCAATGTTAATGTGGCTTGTCACATGAGAGGCCGGCGGGCTTAAGCACGGAGCGGCGGCCTTGAGCGCAGATTGGTGGCCAGCAGGTTTGAGCGCTGAGTGGCGCCCGGCGGGTTTGATAACTTCCGGGCGTACTCCACGAATGGGAGATCTCCGTGGGCTAAGGCAGAGAAGCAAGCGGCAACCTCCATAATTAAACTGGTCCAGTCTTCTGTCACGTATCGTGCGAAGAAGGGGCGAACATAGACGAAGGTCAAAGATAAAGTCCTTATATTCCACAGGTAATTCCAAAACAGGTAAATCCACAGGAGGAGGGTAGATACACATGTACATCGACGAGACTGGACACCAAACACTGAACAGAATGCAACTTATAAAGACAGGTGATAACGATAAACTTAATTAAGGCACAGGTGATACAAGGAAAACTAATGATGATTAAACGAGGACAGGAAACAGAACCAACCAAATGTGGGTACAAGATGGAGAAACCAACATAAACAGTCCACCGGGGTGTGACATACAGAAGGTTCAAACCCTCACTGATACTCCAGAAATAAACATGATGCATTAAGAGCTGGGGGTGAAAACTTTTTTTGAATTTGAAGATCAGGGTAAATTTAACGTATTTGTCTTCTGAGAAACAAACTTGTAAAGAGCAATAATAACTGAAAAAAAATGATACAGGATACAACGGGGCTAAAAGCGCCCGGGGTAAAAGGCGCCTTTGATATTATTTTCATCAAAACCACTAGATGGCACAAAAACGTGGCGTAGCACTTTCCGAAACATCCGCTTTTTAAGATGCACGTGTGCCTTTGTTTGATCCTATGGCTGCAGCGCAAAGTTGATTCTGTGCTTACTTGATCTAATATTTTATGTTTTTTTAAATGTTGTAGATTTAAGTAGCAAATGAGAATCGCTAAAATGAATCCATATATTTTGAGACAATTAATATTTTGAGAGGTCTTCTTTATGATTTTCAGTTTTGTTTAAGATAATTAAAGCAACAGTTTTTAAATAACAAAAGAATAGGTAAAAGTAAGGTATTTTGGGGTAAAAAGCGCCCCTGCTGTTGGAGCTAAAGGCGCACAGTAATTTACATGATAATTAATAGAAGGCTGACTTTTCCAATCGTCGACATTACATGATTAGATTCAGATGGTAAATATTATATATTATGTTGGGTGTCCATCTTAGAAATAATCACTATGTTTAGAATAAAACCATCATATTTAAATGCTATTTAATAAAATATCATTTGTTGTTACTACTGTAAATCTATATTAAATTATTATGAGATCTCCTTCGATGCTTTCAGAATCATACATATGTTTCTGTATTTTAAAATATATGTTTTATATTGACATTTTAATGACAGTATATTTATTGAACAAAAAATAATTATTCAGAGCTCTCAAGTTTTGGAAAAAGTTTGGAGTGAGATTACTGTTAGTGGAGGAGCCGCACAAATATTTGCAGCAGCGGCCCCTTGACCCAAAGTTTTTGCTAGAAGTTACATTTTATATTTTGTTCAAAATTGACCAGCACAGAATAGGAATTTTAACAACTGGTTAATCTGCTAAAAGTCAAATTCATGGACATAAAATAAAATGTTTTATATATTTCAGAAATACAAATGTATCAAAGATAAAAAGACATTTGGCCTCAAATGAGCCAACTTAACAGCAGTGCTCAGTACTGTACACATACAGTAGGATTGCAGAACTTGCCCTCAGCATGTAGCCTATGTCAAGCTGTGTGTGTGTGAGAGAGAGTAGGCCTACACATTTCAGCTTATGAATGGCATTTTGTATTGCAAGTAGTTTTTGCACATTTTGATGCCTTGATGACAGTGGTAGGGGCTCAAACTTAACTAGAGTAGCTAGCAATGGAATTATGTAATTTAATAACAAAATAAATGTAACTGATCTGTTAGTACAGTTAAATTACAGTTACTTATGAAAACGTTAACGATTACAAAGGGGATTACATCCGAATATTTTCACACACATACAGATTTGAGTTCCCAAATTGCATTGACTGGTCTAAAATACGAGACACCAATGTTTCAGGAGTTTAGGACACAGAACAGAATACATGCTTATTTGATAACTGTTCCAATTAAGGTTTATGTATATGCTTTATTTTTTAAGAATAACTTTTTTTTTTTTTGTCCAAGGCATTCTTAGATGACACTGCTTCAAGTAGCGATGCAAGGATTTTATTTCAAAAATGGTATCATAGCTATTAAACTATATCTTGTAATTTAAAAAATCTGTATTTAACCTCAGAATGATCTCAAAGTAAAAAGAGATGCTAAAGTCTGATTTTGTGGTGGCTTTAAAATTAAAGTATAATAATCATAATTCAAGTGATGAAGGATTTCGTAAGTCTCACGATAATTAGTGCTCAGTACTACTGTAAGGTTAAACCTGCCTGCTTTAAAAGTTTAAAAAGGATTAACAGCTGAAAACATTCCATAGATTACTTAGAAAAGTAATCAAAAAGGAATGAAAGGTAAGCAGTTACATTACTTTTAAAGCCCTTGAAGTAGTTATGCTACTTTCTACATTTTAAATAGGGTAACTTGTTATCTGTAACCTATTACATTTTCAAAATAACCTTCCCAACAATGTTGATACTGCGTGCCGCTACAAGGCTCGTTTGATATTGTATTATGTAGGTCGGGAATCACGTTATGTTCCCATCATCAATTTAAGTGCTAGCTGCAGCTGTTTACCAATGTAGCTAGGTAACGACTAAAGAGGACACCAGTTTCACTGTGGTATTTTAAGGTGCACACAGTAATTCTTGTCATGTTGATCTGGCTGATATGCCAGTTATATTTGCACTGAGACCATTTTAACAAACAAAACCACCAAAGTGTTCCCTACCCAAAGAACAGGATGCAACTTTTAGATATGGCTTTTATATGCTGGCCAACAGTAATGTCACGAGAGAACTGAAAAGGAGCATCAGAGAGGCATAGCATAAGTATGAAATTAAAGATTTAAGGCCAATTTGGATAACTCCTACGGCTGGCCGGTATATGGAGTTACACTGAGCTCAGTAGTTTGACACAGCACACAGAGTGAGCTGCTACAAGGAAAGTGCATATACCAGTTTGTCCTAAACATGAGACATGCTTTATATTAAGGGCTTTAAAACAACTCATAAGCAATAGTTAATACTTAGCATAGCTTAAAGTGACTTGCCCTGTCAGATGCTCTGACAGATACATGTGCTGCTGACAGATAGGCCACTTGTGCTGTTTAATGCGTTTGAGATGTGGTGTGTTCCTCAGTGCATAGCATACATTTCACAGGTATATTTTCGATCTGTAAGTGTTAGAAATGGGGCTGCCCCCTAATAGTCGACTAGCCGTTAATCGACGAGTAGAAATTAATGACTAATATGGCTTTTCATCTAAAAGATGTATGTAATAGCAACTTTACATGGCAGCTCAATCTAATGTTAACCTAGAAAATGTTTGCTATTCAAGTGTCTGTGCAGAGTGTGGACGCTGAATAGTAGCGCGCTGACTTCATGACAGATGGAGGCGCCGGTGCGGTCACTTGCTCTTAAAATACTCCGTCATTTTTGGTCATACAGATAAAAGTAATATATCTTTCAAATCTGTATGCTCTACGTTTATTTGTGTGCACTTACAATAACAATAAAACATTGCGCTTTGGTAAAATAATGAAAGCAGACAGAATGCTCTTTCTGCCGTCTCTACGAACTTGAGCGTGTCACTTCGAAACTCTGTGTATACTTGCCTACAAACATAAAAAAATATATCTATAGAGAGTGAAATGATTAAATGAATCAATTGAAATAGAAAACAAATAGGCCTATTCTCAGATTATGTAATCTGTAGGAAACATGCATACAGATGCATCCACTACTGCGGAAATAACGAGTCAGTGTCACCAACTTAATCTCTTAAGCCAAACACAAAGAAAGCACTAGTTTAACAACAAATTATTAAAACATTCTTTATTTCTTCATTTTGTCATTCTTTATTCTTTATCTTTATTTTAAAGGGCAGCCCTAGTTTGAAAGTTATGAAAATGTTTCCATTTTGTTGTCAAGAGTGGATGAGCCTTCTGCATGTGAACTTCACAGACTATTGTTTTTGTTTTTAGATTGTACTGTTACAAGGTTTGGATATAATGTGATTTAAACAGTTTTTACATGATATATAGCATAGCCTACGGGGTTACATTCACTATATTTGTTTTCATAGCCTGCAGTATAAACATTTCATGGGACAACATTGGGCAGAATGTAAAGTAACTTTTTTTGTTTTGTTTGTTTTGTTTTAAAAAATTAAAGGCTCATTATTATGATTTATATGGTTTGTTAATAAACGTGCAACTAATCCCAAACCATCCCAAAGAGGCACAAAAACACTTTTACAGACTTAAATGTACCCTTCTGATGGAATGACTTGCCCAACTCAATCCGAACAGCTGAGTCCTTAGCCATCTTCAAGAATCAGCTAAAAACACATCTCTTCCATTTTTACTTGACCCTCTAACTCTAGCACTCTTTATTCTAATTCTATTCTTTAAAATAAATAAATAAAGCTGGTAAAAGCTGGTACTGACTATAAGGTCTGTTCTCTACAAATTAGTATTGAGCACTTTCTCTTTTTTTCTCACTTTGAGGATCAAAACAGCCAATTATTGGTCCTCAAAGTGTGCAATATAGCTTAATGGATCTATATTTATGTGGCATATCTGTATTTCAATAAAGACAACTCTCTAAATAGTTATAGCATTTTAATGGATATAACAAAGTTAATATTTGGTCCTGGCGGACTAGAATTGCTATGCACACCACTGCCAACAGATAACATAGACGTGCTGATGTGAGCAAATAAGATGTGCTGCTGCTGCATGAATAAGAATAAATAAATCCTTTAGCAGATCTAGACAGGTGGAACTGGAGGAGGTGGAGGACTTCAGAGGAACTCTGACAGTATGCTGCAGGACCAGCATACACTGAACCAGACTATGTTGCACTAGCAAGCTCATTGGCTGCAGAATCAGCAGAAGCCAGTCAGCGTGTGGCATACAGTAAATGATTGCCGGCAGATTGCATGTAAAAGACCTATCAGCCTGCACCATCTAATGCAGTATTTATCAACTAGTTGGGCTGAAACGATTAGTCAACATTAACAAATATTTTTTTGTTGTTGTCAAATAGTCATATGATCTCTTATGTAAGGGCCTGCAATAACACAGTTTAACCAATGTGGTGCTGTGAGCTCTCCCATTTACAATTCAAGAGAAGGAAACACACGCAGCACAGAATCGGAGTGTAAATGTGGCTGAACTACAGTGGCATTTAAATGAATATGTAAATATGTCCTGTACGCTTTTCTCTCAATTAGTAAATAAACATGACAATAAAAAAGACAGCGGTGAGAAAACAGCAGTTAAGAAAGCATCTGATCACAGCGATGTGGATATGTATAAAACGGCTCTGCAATTTGGCACTTCAGTCATGTCATGTTCATTTATATAGCTCTTTATACAATAGACTGATTTAAAGCAAGCAGCTTTACACTATTTAACATTAAATAAATAAATAAATAAAATAAAACACTGTCACTGTCGCTTTCAGTTAGAATTACAACTTGAATTTCTGCTACACAGCAGTTCTCCATTGTGGAGATAGCTAATAATAATATAGCTAATATTGATTTACAGCACTATTTTTTTCTTTTCCTGTTTAGCATCAATGTGATTATACTTGTCAAAAGAAAGACAGACGGCATATACTTCCACAAGGAAGACGGGAACAAGTAAAAACATACACATAAGATATTCCTCTAATGTTTTTTTTTTCTCTCCTAGTGGGACTGATTTCTCTGTCTCTCTCTCTGGCCAGTGACATCTCCTGCTACTAATATGAGTGAGCGTGGAGACACGGGAGAAAGAAAAATCTAATTAAAGTCTTGCATTATGTTACTCAAGGATGGAGCCTATTCGTCACACAGCACAACAGATGCTCGCTCCTGATCGATCCAATAGATCAGTGGTTTTCAACCCTGTTCCCGGAATTTATGATCACTGATGAGCTAGTAATAACATCAATAGCAATCGTAGACAATCGGGGGAAGTATCAAGGGATGCTATACAGTGCCCTCCACAAATATTGGCACACTTGGTAAATATGAGCAAAGGCAGCTGTGGAAATAAATTTGCATTGTTTATCCTTTTGATCTTTCATCAAAAAAAAAAAAAAAAAAAAAAAAAAATCACAAAATCCTAAACTTTCACTGAAGTAAAACAATGGAAATTGGGGGGGAAATCTCATTATGAAATAAATGTTCTTTCTTTACTTCACATTGCTCACAATTACTGGCACCCCTAGAAATTCTTATGAGTAAAATATCTCTGAAATAAATTCCCATTCATATTTACTTTTTTTGGCACACCAGGGTGGAGCTAGGAGCATGAAACTGTCCAGTATAACTTCCTGTTGCATAGGATTTTAAAAATGAGGAACACAAAGGCCAAATTCCCTTTATTGTCCATCACAAGGAGTAACATAAGGAGTAACAAAGAACATAGTTCTGATGTGCTGAACAAGATTCCTGAGCTTCACAAAATAGAAAGTGGCTGTAAGAAAAGAGCTAAAGCATTGAAAATCCCCATTTCCACCATCAGGGCAATAATTAAGAAGTTCGAAGATGTTACAAATCTGCCTAGAAGAGGACATGTGACTCCAAGTGGCCAAAGACTCTCCAAGGATCACAGCTGGAGAATTGCAGAGATTAGTTGAGTCTTGGGGCCAGAAAACCTAAAAAAAAAAAAATAATTCAAATAGCCCCTCCATCATCTCATGTTGTTTAGGAGGGTTTCAAGAGAAATCCTGCTTGCTCATCCAAAAACAAATTCCAAAATATTTATTTGTCAGATACGACTAAAACTTCAAACGGGACTGGTTTCTATGGTCAGATGAAACTAAAAAAAGAGCTTTTTGGCAGCAAACTCTCAAGATGGGTTTGGTGCAAAAAGGGATAAAAAGTACCCCATGCCCACATTTAAGTAAACTGCTGGATCTTTAATGTTCTGGGCCTATTTTTCTGCCAGAAATCCTGGACATCTTGTTTAGATACATGGCATCATGGATTCTATCAAATACTAACAGATAAAAAAAAACTAAACCTGACTGCCTCTGTTAGAAATCTTATAACAGGCCGTGTTTAGATATTCCATCAGGACAATAATCCAAAACAAACACAAAAATGTGTCACTGAGGACAAAATGAAGCTTCTGCCATGGCCGTCCCAGTTCCCTGACCTGAACTCTTTAAAAAATGAGTGGGGTGAACTGTGAACTGAAGAGGAGAAGCACCAACATGGAACAGGGAATCTGAAGGATCTGGAGAGATTCTATATGAAGGAATGCTTTCTGATCTCGTGTTCTCCAAACTCACCAGGAGAAAATAGGAGCTGTTATCTTGGGAAAAAGACTTTGCAATAATTGGGTGCCAATAATTCCGGCCAACGTGAATATTTCATAATGAGATCCCCCCACACACACACTTTTTATCTTTTTACTTCAAAAAAAGATTAGAATTTTTTTTTTTTTTTTTTTTAAATGAACAATCAAAAGGATAAACCATGCAGATTTATTTCCATAGCTGCCTTTGCTCATATTTACCAAGGGTGCCAATATTTGTGGGGGGCACTGTAATTTTTTAGAGTTGTGTAATTAGAAGTGTAAAATAGGGGTGTTACATATTCCAAAAGGAAACACTTGCATTGCATTGATTCTGTTTGCAACTGAATTAAGGCTGTGATTTAGTCTATTAGGTGAATGCTAAACTACATGATTACACAAAGTGCCCTGAACAATATAAATATGAGGTCACACTTTACATTTCCAATGTGATGTCAGTGGTATGTAAAATGTGTCTCTAGCACAAACCTTTTTTACATTTGAAACACAATGATATTTGCAACATATTTAAGCAGAGACCAAGGTTTTGCTTTAATTAAAAAAATAAAAAATAAATAAATAAAAGAATATTAACTCCAAGCAGTTTAACAAAGTCAACATATTAACTAGTTATAAATGTTATACCAAAACACTGATGCACTGACACTTTTACTCACATTTGCAACCCAGGCTCTGGAAAAAAAATATTTTGTTGCTCCCTGCATGTTTCACAACACATTCAAGGTGAAATATCGAGTGCTACAAAAAAGCATGCTCAGTATTTATTAGGAACAAATAAATGTCAATCTGACAATGTTTTATTACCTTGGTTGTTGTTAATGTCATGGCAAATTGTAAATGAAGTGTCTGGTGAGTGGCACTAAAAGTTTAAAGCTCTATCAAGTTTGAAAATAATGTTGCACCTATGCTAAACTCTTCCCTAAATGTAACAGATGGTGTTAACAAAAGCAAATGTCAGGTAAAAAATACATTTGCTGAAGCAACCATGACATTTTAACAAGTTTTTCAGCTTTTTTTACATGACTTGTTTCACTCGTACCCAAGCTCTTCACATCGCAAATACAATGTTGTATTAGGTGAACTACTAAACAAGTATACATATGGCGTTGGGGAAGCTACAGGAAAAACTAACAGTGGTAATGGTAGTAGTAGTAGTAGTAGCTGTGGTGGTGGTGGTGGTAGTGGTAGTAGTAGTAGCAAAACTCGTTAAAAAAAAAAAATGTTTTCTAAAATGCTTGATGTGATAGTAAGGAAAACAGTATTGGTCAGCAGTGATCCTGTTATTAAAAAAATAAAAACATAAATAAAAATAAAAACATAAAAATAAACACATATACAAATACTGTTTATATTATTTACTATAAAGTTAGGGGGTACTATATAGTTATGAGGGACAAGGACAAAATAGTGAAATTCTGATCCAAAAAAAAAAAAAAAAAAAACTTGAAATTATTACTATAGGACAGAAAACCTCATCATTCATAAACATACAAACAAAAGTGTAACTCACCTCAGTCATGTGGATCAAGTAAAATCGCAGCTCTTCACTGTGATCTGAGGAAACAAACAGACATCATAATAAAAAAAAAAAAAAAGGCAACATGAATCCCAAAAGAGTTTTTTAGCATACTATAAATAGATCCCCTGCCCTATTTACTCTTAGGGAAAGTGCACTTGAAGTGTAGTGTCCCATATTGTATTTGGCGCCTACACAATGTTACCCTGATAACATTCATGTTTAAAATTAAGAGTGTTTTAGCAGGTCCTCTTTGTGTCTTTAATTCACATTTGTGTACTGTTTCTTCAAGTGGTGAAAATATAATGTGGTGAAAAATAAACCAAATGAACAACAATATGCATATACAGTAGGAGTTGGGGGAAATGCGATTCACATTTGAATCGCGATTCAGTCTTCTGGCGATTCACATCGATTCACAAATTTCAAAAATGTATTTTCTAGTTAATTTCTAATAATAATTAAGGCTTAATAATAATAACAAGATGTTGTCAGAAAAAAAAAACAGCAACAGAAAAGGAGGAAGAAAAACAAATACATCCTGCCCCATTTTCAGTGAGGGCAAGTAGTTATTGATCTTTTGTTATCATGGGAAGTAGGGATGCACCTAAATCTGTATTTTAGATGATAGATAGATAGATAGATAGATAGATAAATAGTCTTTATTGTCCCATAAGGATATTCTTTTTCACACAGTCGTCATATTTCCAGAAAATACAAGATATAGCAGCAACATAACATATGACATATAGCATATCACATATAACATATGAACACACACCACCCTTCCCCCCTCTAGTTTCCCCCCCTCCTCAACACAGTGCAGGCAAAAGGTGAACAGTGCAGACAAACATTACACAAAGGAGGGATAATTGTCACAAGAGTTTGTTTAGAGCAGTGATGGCGGATGGTACAAAACTTTTCTTAAAGTGGGCTTTTTTCCAGTCCAAGGCTCTGTATCTGCGGCCAGACGGAAGTAGAGTGAAGAACCGGTTCAGGGGATGATCAGGGCTGCTTGCTATGGTGCGGGCAAGACGTGTGGTAGCTGTGTCATTTGCATCAGTGAGGCTGGGGGTGGGAAGCTGTATTATCTTAGATGCTAAGTGTGAGAATTTAATGAGTTTGTTCTTACTGGTGACACTTAGTATGGTGAAGAAACATGGGGAGCAGTAAAGTAGAAGAGGTTGGATAATGCTTTTGTAAAGTAGCAAAAGGAGATGGGGGCGACATGCAGAGATCTTAATTTGCGTATCGCATACAGTCTCTGTTGTGCACGTTTCTGTGTGATGGTGACATGTTCATTGAAGTTGAGCTTATTATCAATGGTGAGTCCAAGGTATTTGAAAGTGCTGACCTGTTCAACTGGTTGACCATGGATGGTGATATGGGTGAATCCAGGAGGTGATTTTGATGCATGGATGACCAGTTCTTTTGTCTTGTCAGTGTTAAGTTGAAGATAGTTATCAGAGCACCGCAGTGTGAAATCTGTGATGGACTGGTGGTATGCTGTGATGGAGCTGTTATCTTTTAGTAGACCTACTATGGCTGTGTCATCTGCATATTTGTAGTAGGTGGTATTAGGTAGTGAACTCTGGCAGTCATTTGTGTAAAGTGTATACAGGAAGGGACTAAGTACACAGCCCTGGGGGGCTCCAGTGTTGGTGATGATGGTTGATGATGTTGTTATCCCTATTTTCACTGTCTGTGGCCTGCTGCTGAGAAAGTTATTTATCCAGTGAATGAGAAGAGGGGTGACGTTCAGGTGCTGTAGTTTCTTGATGAGTAGATGTCGCTGGATTGTATTAAATGCGGAGCTGAAATCAACAAACAGAACTGAAGCAAAGTTATGAGGAGTCTGGAGGTGGTGAAGGAGGGAGTGGAGAAGGCATGCCACTGCGTCCTCTGTCCCCCTTTTCGGCCGGTATGCAAATTGGTATGAATCCAGTTGTGTGCTGACAGTAGGTAGGATGAGTTGCAGTATGATTTTCTCCATGCATTTCATGACTATTGGGGTGAGTGCAACTGGACGATACTGGTTGGGCTCTGAGGGGTGGGGTTTCTTGGGTACAGGTGTAATGGTTGATGTTTTCCAAAGGGTGGGTATTATTGCTGTCCTGTAGGATTCCCAGAAGATGGAGTGAAAGATGGAGGAGAGCTCCATTGCGCAGCACTTCAGCACCTTTGCCGGGATGCCGTCTGGCCCTGGTGCCTTGCCAACTTTGCACCTGGCCAGCTGCCACTGTACATCCTCCTCTGTGAAAGGCGGGTGTTGAGGTTCATGGATGGGGAGGGTTCTGAGAAGTTCCTCACAGGTAGGGGTGTGGTCATGGGTGTTCAAACCGGTTGAAGAAACTGTTCAGGGTGTTTGCAAGATAAAGAGGATCCGGACTTGATTGATGATGGTGATTTTGTTCTTGACCTGTAAGTTTTTTGATTTTCTGGAATGCTTGTTTTGTGTTCATGTTGCTAAACTCCTGCTCCAGTTTGTTTTTGTATTGCATTTTGGCTCTAATAATATCATTCTTTATTTGTCTGTTGAGTATTTTAAGAGTGACCCAGTCCTTCTTCTTAAATGCTGCCCGTTTTTCTTTTAGTGCATATTTTATGTGAGGGGTAATCCAGGGTTTGGAGTTGGGGTATCTTTTGACAGTTCTGGTGGGGATGGTGGTGTGAATACAGAACTTAATATAGTCAGTGATGGTAGATACCCTCTCGTCCAAGGTGCCCTAAAAAATACCACAATCTGTGCAGGCTAGAGAGCCCTGAAGTTGTTCAATAGCGTCCTCCGACCAGAGGGTGGCGCTATAGATTGTTGGTTTGATCCGTTTCAGTTTCGGTTTATACTGCGGGAGGAGGAAGATGACGTTGTGATCAGAGAAACCAAGTGGCGGGAAGGCCCGTGCAGTGTAAGCACCGGCAACATTGCCGTAGCACAGGTCCAGAGTGTTCTCTTTCCTCGTTGGAACATCCACGAACTGATGGAAGGATGGCAGAACATCGTTAAGCCTGCAGTTATTAAAATCCCCCAGGATAAACGCCGGAGCCTCTGGATAGGCGGCTAGCATGGTGTTAGCGTTGTCGGCTACTAGCTCTGCTGCTACCCTAGCGTTGGCACTCGGACAGATGTAAACACAGGTAACAACCACCGTCTGGAATTCTCTCGGGAGGTGGAAGGGACGCAGACTCACAGTCATCATCTCCACATCTGGTGTGCAGATCCTGTTATGGATCTTGATGTTATCGCACCATCTGTTGTTGACATAGATGCAGATCCCACCACCTCTCACTTTGCCTGACTGATGGGTCCTGTCGGCTCTTAGGATGGTGAAATGATCAAGACTGACCTCAGACTCCGGGACCTCCTCGTCCAGCCAGGTTTCGGTGAGCACGATGATGCAGGCATCCTTGTAGCCTCTCTCCATGGAGCACTTGGCGTGCAGCAGGTCCATTTTGTTCCTGAGCGAACGGACGTTCGCTAATATGATGGAAGGGAGAGGGGGCCTGAAGGGACGCTTTCGAAGTCTAGTTCTTACACCTCCTCGTCTGCCTCTTCGTCTTAGTTTGATCTCTGGTGGAAGTGCAACTGGTGGTTTTTGCTGGCAGAGTGCAGAGGATCGGAGCTGAAGGAGATCCGCCCGGCTGTAGGTAAGTAGTTTCTGGTCGCTGGTTAGTAATGCCAGCGCCAGATTGTTGTGTATAATCCATAATGTTATGAGCGTAATTACGATGAGTGTGCTTAAATTCCTCATTCTTGACAATCAGTAGAACGATGTGACAAACACTGGTACACTAGTACGGCACACTAGTACAAACAAGCTGGTACAACAAACCGACTATAGACAAAGACGTGACACCACCATGGAACATTGACTGAATGTGTGTCGTCGCAGCAGAGCATGCGCCGTAGGCATGCGAAGGCAAGGAAAAGGAAAACACGTTTTATGGATCCACTAACAGACATGGTTAACCGCTTAGCAGTAACCTGTTACCTTACAATTTCTCTTACCAGTTACCACATAAACAGAGTAAGGAGAGGTGACTGCTAGGATCATTGCGAATGATTTGCAGATCCTGAGCACCACTGACAAACATCTAATCTTGTGAAATGTGTGGTAAGTACTGCCGCTCCCTAATATACACAGAGTATATGCGATTGCGAATCTCGAAAGTGAAAGTAAAAAGCGAGCATATTAATAATGGCTCCCTGATGCCCGAAATTTATATACAGGATAATTAACATAATTGTGAGGCAAAGCATTTTTTTTCCCTCTCATCTCTTATTTATTCCATTTATGGGTTCTGTAGTACATTTCATTTTCCTTTCAAAACAGGGTACTGGGATTCGGGCACATCACTAA
Source organism: Labeo rohita (assembly GCF_022985175.1). Classification (NCBI taxonomy): domain Eukaryota; kingdom Metazoa; phylum Chordata; class Actinopteri; order Cypriniformes; family Cyprinidae; genus Labeo; species Labeo rohita. The sequence continues at coordinate 3,891,034 of NC_066873.1, read as the reverse complement.
TTGGAACTGTAAAATATTTTTAATTTATTAGGAAGATAACAGTTATTTTTATTTCCTGAGTCAGGACTACCTATACTATAGACTGGTGTGTTTTTGTATCAAAATACAGATGCATTTGGTGTCCACTGTGCACACAAAATGTGATGAAAAACTATGAATCATGATTAAATTCAAAAAATTGTGAATCGATTTTTAATCGAATCGTGACCCCGAGAATCAATTTGAATTGAATTGTCAGATACCTACAGATTCCTAATATACAGTGTGTCCATTTGGCTTTATATCCCAGGTAAAAATTCAGTTTGAATGAATTAGTAAAATGCACTGCTCCAGGGTCATCACATGTGTTAAACAGCCAAATAAATTAGAATTCACTGTGTCAATACGTACCTCGGTACAATCTAGATTTCCTCTAAACAGATTATTCTAATTTCTTCTGAAGAACCACTGCTTGAACAGACTGTTATATATAAAATACTCAGCATAAATGAGTACACATTTACCTAGAAATGTTATCTCAGAAAATCATCTGTCTCTCTCTTTAGAATTAATACTCTTTATATGAACCTGTACAATAAAACATTCCAGCAACTGGAATTTTGAACTGCATTTGTCACTACAAACAAACAAATAAATTTGATGACAAAATGATTTAATGTAGCAAAACTAAGCAGACCCCAATGAAGGTTTTAGGAATGAAACTTGATAAAACACTAATTAACTTGAATTCAGCAACAGATGGGCCTAATCTGTCATCATGCAGGTGACTACCAGATAACTGACAATTAAGGGTGGTATTTAACCTATTAAATCCCCTTCTTATTCAGTGCTGACAAAAATAGTAATGTCATGTAATTTACAGGCCCGGTTTTATAGACAGGGCTTAGCCTAAACCAGGATGAGGCCATAGTTCAATTAGAACATTTAAGTAATTTTTATACATGGGCCTTAGAAAGACACACTACTGGTGTGCATCTTGAGACAAAACAAATGCACTGGTATACAGGTGCATCTTAAAAAATTAGAATATAGTGAAAAAGTTTTTTTTGTTTGCAACTTAAAATGTTTTGTTTGTAACTTATTTCAAAAACTGAAACTTTCATATATTCTAGATTCATTACATGTAAAGTGAAACATTTCAAAAGTTTTTTTGTTTTAATTTTGACTAAAGCTTACAGCTAATGTAAGTCAAAAATCCAGTATCTCAAAATATTAGAATTTTTACATTTGAGTTTCATTAAATGTCTATCCCTACAGTATAAATTCCAGGTATCTCTTGTTCTTTGAAACCACAATAATGGGGAAGACTGCTGACTTGGCAATGGTCCAGAAGACAATCACTGACACCCTCCACAAAGAGGGTAAGTCTCAGAAGGTCATTACTGAAAGAGGTGGCTGTTTACAGAGTGCTGTATCAAGGCATATTAAATGCAAAGTTGACTGAAAGGAAGAAATTGGGTAGAAAAAGGTGCACATGCAACAGAGATGATTGCAAGCTTGAGAAAACTGTCAAGTAAAGCTGATTCAAACAAATGGGACAGCTTCACAAGGAGTGGAATGAAGCAAGAGTCAGCGCATCAAGAGTCACCACACTCAGGAAACGTCTTCAGGAAAAGGTCAATGCCAAAGTCAATGCAGCCATCTACCAGGAGATTTTGGAGCATTTTATGCTTCTATCTGCTGACAGGCCTTATAGAGATGCTGATTTCCTTTTCCAGCAGGACTTTAGCATCTGCCCACAGTGCCAAAACTACTTTCAAGTGGTTTGCTGACCATGATATTACTGTGCTTGATTAGCCAGCCAACAAGCCTGACCTGAACCCCATTGAGAATCTAAGGGATATTTTCAAGAGAAAGATGTGATACAGTCGATCCATTTTATGAACCCTACTGAGCACAGAGGTTTCTGAGAGCTTAGCACGTTCAATTGCAGAGTAAAGCTTTGATTAATGTCTCCGTCACACACACCCAGGTGCTTTATCGAACCTTGACAATACCCTGAGTGAGTGTATATGCAATCAGCCTTTTAAGATTCTAGCTGCGTTACAATAAAATTAGCATTCATTAACACTGCTTAAAGCATTAGATGACCTAACAATGAACACCTTTTTTTTTTTTTTACAGCACTGAATTTACCTTCTATCTAGGCTAATGGTAATTTATATAAAATATGAGCCTACCGTTGTTCTTTTTTTACTTAAAGGGGTCATCGGATGCCCATTTTCCCACCAAGTTGATATGATTCTTTAGGGTCTTAATGAAAAGTCTATAATATAGTTTCGTTAAAATTTCTCAATGGTTGTGTAAAACAACACCCTTTGTACCTTGTCAAAATGAGCTCTGCAAAAATCATCCCATTCTGAGGGATTGTTCCTTTAAATGCAAATGAGCTCTGCTCGCCCCGCCCCTCTCTTCTCTCTCTGGAGTAAGGAGCCTGTTTACTTTAGCCGCATTTAGCCGCGTTTAGTCACTAAACTTGCTAACTCGCACGTTATTAGGAAAGGCGATCGCAAAGATTCATAAAAAAAAACCCTTATACTTACTTCTGATTTAAGTGAAGCTGGATCACGAATGCTTTGCACGAACATAGACGGATATATGTAGATCAGGAGCCGCATTCCCTTCACAAACAAATGTAATCCACTGCATCTTCAGCAGTTCAGATGTCGGGAGTAAATGATGACCACTATGTTCATTATTACATCCAGCAGCAACACCTCAATCGCTCAGTCGGAGATATTCTTGTCTAACTTACATCCCTGCTCTGGCATCGAAACAATGGAGGTCGAACTGTTACAGCTGATCTGAAGTAAGACGCTCATGTCAATCAACTATCGTGGGAGCGGCCTCTGAGAATGGCTCAATTTGAAAAAGGAGATATTATTTTTACAGATTAATTAAAAACCACTGCATGGATTTTTATCATTATAGGGTAGATGTGTACATACACTGCCAACACACATTAATGTTCAAACAACATGAAAAAGTGAATTTTGCATCCGATGACCCCTTTAACATAAATGTTATGCCCACGCAAAAATATTCTAAAGTAATATGTTTCAGGTAGGCCAACATGTAAACTATACAGTAATCCTCTCAGCTGTTACATTAGCTACGGCAGTATTAAAAGCTAACATTAACAACAGAACCCAAATTTTATATTCAAACTAATTTTTATTTCCTCAAATAAGAAGCACATCTAAATAAACGTTTTATAGGAATATTTCAATTGCACATTCGATAGTTTTCTTAAAATCTTGTCTATATTTATTTAAACATACAAAAATAATTAACAGTAACCTAATTAATCTCCTTTCTAGTGATTTTTATAGTTTGCTAACGAAGAGTGAATGCTTCATTACTTCGCCGAGGTAAATGTAACATTAAGCGGCACGTTTAAACAAACATTCTAATGTTCATTCCTGTTTATTCTGTGCTATAACTTGTAGTAAAATGGAAGAGATGACTCACGCTCATGCTGCCACTTGAACTGAGTCAGCAAAGGGCAAAACTGCTGCAGGGTTGCCAGGTCTCCAAAACAAAACTAGCCCAATAACATTTTTTTTTTTTTTTTTCAGCTGTGGACTAAAACCAACCCACGGCAAAAGTATGAGAAAGACAAGAATGTCTTAACATGTGTTATTGTTTTTGTCATCATGGCATTCAAAAAAAAAAACAAATTACAGCAAATTACACTGTAAAACCCTGGATTTGGCAACCCTGCACAAGTGAATCATAGGGTCATGCGTTAACTTTTTTTTTTTTTTATGTGTTATTGTGTTAACTTTGATAACCCTAAATTTTATTTTAAATAATCTGCAGATAACTGCTTTTATCAGTCTATATATTGGCACAACTCCATTTTAATCAAGTCATTTTAGTAAGTTCTTCAATTGTTTATAAAATTTAGTAGGAAGTCTATTGTAAAATTAACTTCCAATTCTCTTCCTCCACTCAACATTAAAGTAGAAACATCATTAACATGTAAAAAACTTCAGGCTGTTCCAAACTCATGTTATTTTCTTTCCTCTGCAGAACACAAGAAATATATGTAAATAATGTTTCAACAGTTTTATATATACTACTCATACTCATAGCTTTCAAAGCCTTCCTTTTTCTGTACAATTGTACTCCTTTTAAGTATAATTTTGACAAAAGAGTCCAATCTGTGCTTCTCTCTTACCAGCAATCCACCAGTGCACTATAGATTACATTTTCACAGAAGACTGCATTTTGCAATTATTTAGCATTGCCAATAATACCTATTACATATTAACTTTTTTAAACTAATTTCAACTATACATAAATAATGATCTGTAAAACCATTTGGATAAATACTCACTTTCAAAAACGTATTCTTCCAGTCTTTTTTACATAACCAATCTAATGCCATTATTCAAACACTTAGCAGATGGTCTGATCAGAGGAGACAGTCGTACAGTCCTCTGTCTGTGAGACACCTGCAGGTTCTTTCCCTAGCTGTTCTGCAGTTGTCATCCTGTCACATGCTCATACATACACACTGATCTCACTAAGTAGTTAAGACATTTATGCAATGGCTTTTACATGGTAGTGATGATACTAGCTACCCAACCTTCACCCTATTTCAGCCAGAAAAAAAAAAAAAAAAAAAAAAAAAAAAAATATATATATATATATATATATATATATATATATATATTATTTCGAGTTCATATTTTAAGGACTTCTGCTGAAAAAAGTTGGTAATGTATGATAAAGAGTATTCATTTTCATAAATACTACATTCCAAAAAGCGAGTGTGATGGTTGAAGTTTAAATAAATATCTAAATTCAACAGCAGATGTCACTCTTTGCTTTTTGACAATTTCAGAGTGTGCTATAACATTAAACCTTTTTGACTAAGTTATGACAGTGTTATAGGCTGGTGACATATATCCTCTCCACCACTGTGAAAAAAGGAAACAAAAGCCTCATTATATATATATATATATATATATATATATATGAATATCTGCACAGATATTCTATATTACATAAAACAAAAACATACTTTTTACACCAATCATTCTGCTAAGTTACATCCTCTTGGTTCCTAATAGTGTGTGGCCTTCTTGATCATCAGTAATGTGTAAAGTATAAAAATACGAGTAATACCATGAGTGTATTTTTGTCGCACCTCCATTAGACTCTCGGCCTCCTCCCACTCTCTGCTCACTCTCCCTTAATTTCCAACCATATATACACCTGTCAGCCATTGCCCAGACAATCGTGGACACCTTAAATACCACATTGTCTAGTCTACAACCAGGTCTAATATATTTAAAATAGATAGTATATTTTAGACTATCTTCTTTCTGCAGTTTTCTAGCTTAATGGTCCTTCTTTGATTTCTCAGGTCCTAGACCTTCCTCTTATTTGATATGCCTTTCTATTGTGTTGACACTCATCCATCTCTGTTTATTGTTTTTTTTATAATATTCCCGTCATTTCTCTTTTGACTGCCAACCACAGCTGTGTTTACCTATTGTCTGGTGTGCATTCATCCACTACTACTCACCTGCTCTGATGCTGTATATTTTCAAATATTGATGCAAGCACTTTATATACCCTCCTTTTCTGTGTTTGCTTCCTGTAAGAAGACTAGACACAACAATGAAACAAGTGGGATCTGATCTTCTAGTGCACTGCCAAGACTATCTAGATGCTGGTCTCATAGCTCTGCCTTTTTCATCCGGCTTTGCAACCCATGCTCATCAGCTTCAGTATTGAATGGTCTAAATCTGGCTTTCAACACATTCAAGGTATCACCTCCAACTTGTGTCAACTTGCTGGGTGCAATGTTATGAAGGGACTACAATGGTTCATCAAGCACTCCATCTGGATACCCCATGCATTGTCTACCTCTTTCTTGTTGTTCATATTGTTCTGTCCCTGTTCATGGTAAATGCACTTATCTGTGTCACTTTCCCTTGCCTGTCTTTGTTTGGAGGTCGGGTGGATGACAGGAAGTGCCTGATGAAGTGCCTAAATTGTACATTAAATGTTGACACTGAGGGACAAACACCCAAAGAGTAAATGTGAAATGTTATGTTATGCATTTGTGTGACTATGTGTGTAGTTGTCACTCACCATACTGCAGCTGCAGCTGTCTGAGATACAGCGGGTTTTGAAGGACGTTACATCGTCCCAGTTCATCCTCTCTGGTCACCAACATCAGATCTGTGTATATAAAGATTGTTACCTGGAGAGAGAGTACAAGAGAGAGAGAACTTAGCAAAAATGGATCTAATGCAGATGATGCAAAACATATGGAGTCATATATAAAACAAGTGATACATGCAGCCAGTGCTTGAACTGGAATAAGAGAACAAGAGAACAGTTTATCAAACTAATATGTGAACTGCAATATATAGTTATAAACACAATTTACTTGTTCATCCATCCTACACCAACTGAGCCAATCAGAGTAATCATGGGACAGTAATGAGGGCTATGAATGCGTATGCACATGTGAACAATTTCTCAGATTGGAAGAAGCAAAGAAAAGACATGTGCCTTGAATGTAATTATTACACCTTGTTTCCTTTTCTATGTCTGTTCTATTCTGTTAACACAGGTTAAGAGAATACTTACCATGTTTTTATCAAAAAGATGAATAATCTTTTGACATACTATTTTACACATTCTAACAGAGTAGGGAAGCATTCAGTTTTAGATGCAGTGACTGTGTCCCCAACCACAAAGGTGCTTCTAAAGTTCACTATATTTGTTTATTTAGTTTTAGTTTGATTTTAGTTTCATGCTTCATCTGAATCCAGTTATAGAATTTAGATATCTATCAGTTTCATTCTGTTTCTAATTTGGATAATTGGAATATTCTGGAATATTCCCTTACTCTTCAATCAGTTGTTCTACAGGGACCTGATGTTGCACATGAGGTTGTGGGGTTAAAATGGTCGCCTACTGCTTGCTCATAACAAATAGTGTAGTTTCCTTAGTCATGTTGATATAGCTAAAGGTCTCAGATGAAGTGCCTACTGCTCCATTCATACATGAGCTTTCAGTTTAATAATAATAACAACAATACATTTTATTTGACCTTCAGTATATCCACAAATAACTTTGTGGTAACACCAGACTCCACGTAATCTACTAGTTACAACAATTCAGAAGAATGCAGAATTTTTTCCTTTCCTTAGTTCTTGGTTTGATCTCATTCACTGTAAATGTGTAGTTTGTTTCCCATGTTTATTAAAATTTCTCGTTAAATATCACTCACTGTGCACTTTATTTGGATTGTACTACACCCAAACATACACAGTAAGAACCCCATTCAGTAATGGCTCTTTTGCCGCTTTCCATTAAATACCCGGACCAGAACAAAGAACAACATTCCAAATAACAGATTGGTTAGGCAAGAAAGTTATCCTTATAGACCCAGAGAGAGGCACACCACACAACAGGAGAAAAGAATTATCCTTAGTATTAAATCATCATCATGAATTTGAGACCATTTTACCAATCTCACTGGAATAATGAAATGATACCAAAAAAAAAAAAACTGTGACAGAAGCACTCTGACCAGATGCTGACTCTGGTATTTATTTCTCCGGCACATGTAATATAGCCTGCAGCTGATGTACTGAAATTGCATTAGTAAATGAAGGACAGAGTTTGCCCCTTGGCATAATGAAACGCTTTATTTACTCCTCAGTGTGAAATCTTCTCTGTATGCAATACCGTTCTTGGCTTGAGAAGCCTTCTGGGCAAAGGTTATATAACATGTCTTTATCCCCTTACTTTTTCTGGTTTGCTAACTTACCAAAGTCATACATTCCTCAGTTTGTGTGCCTCCAATTAGGGGGGTTACATTAATTTCACAGATTAAACAACAAAAGGTACGATGAATTAAGGAAGATAGCTTATATAATCAGGGGTTGATAGCCTTTGCCTCTTTAATTGAATTTTTAAATCTTTTTTTTTTTTTTTTTTTTTTTTTTGTCTTTACTTTGGGTAGTTGAAATTTAACAATAGTGAAGTTTAGAAAGGACATCATGCAGTGTGACATGCTTTATCTCTACAATAATATTACAGTTTGTTTTATACATTAATAGGATAAATGCCTTAATAGTTTATTACAACATTATATTTTTACATATATTATTATCGTAAAAAATTGTGGCTATTTGTTCATAATTACTGTGCATGAAGCCTTTGTGTTACATGTCTTTTGTCTTTCCTTTCCTTCTGTTCCTCTAAGATCCACTTTGTACACCACTCTTGTTTTCTACTCTCCCTTGATCTTTCTTATAACTCCTGATGCTCTGCTGTCTGTGTATCATAGCAACAGCCAATGTTAGTACTCTCTGAGTCCAGGATTCACATGAACAATATGTGTTTTACATATGATAAAAATGTGACCCGGGATCACACTACCAGTCATAAGGGTTAATTTTGAAATTGACTTACATCAATAATTGATGAAAGCTGAATACATAAGCTTTCCATTGATGTATGGTTTGTTAGGATAGGACAATATTTGTTCGAGATACAACTATTTGAAAATCTGGAATCCGAAGGTGCAAAAAAAATATAAATATTGAGAAAATCGCCTTTAAAGTTGCCCAAATTAAGTTCTTAGCAAAGCATGTTACTAATCAAAAATTAAGTTTTGATATATTTATGGTAAGAAATGTAATAGATATCTTCATGGAACACGATCTTTATTTAATATCATTATTATGGCATAAAAGAAAAATCATTTTGACCCACACAATGTATTTTTGGCTGTTGCTACAAATATACATGTCCTACTTATAAGACAGGTTTTGTGGTCCAGGGTCACAAATAAGCTTTCTTTGCTGTGTCCTTTTAAAACTGTTAAATCAATATCTCTGTTAAACAGAACACAAATCAGTTTAGGCTAATGCCATATTTTATGGACAAAGTGAAAAAGATATTAAGATTTTTTTAGATGGAAAAAGAGAGAGAAACGTAATATTCTCCATAAAGTTCATTGTATTCCAGTAAAAAAAAAAATCACTTGAACTCACATTTATGAATTTATAAAACTGCACTGCATTTAGAATGGTCCTGGATAACAATTGCCTGTGTAAAATGCCCTAAAAGCGCATTCATAATATACAGAGTATCTCTTACCTTGATAGAAAAATGCTTGCTCTCATATAAAATCATTTCCTCAGAGATCATCAGTGTTCTGTTTGGACTACACAGATCTACAGGCTTCAGAAAAGAAAGAAACAGACTCAGAATCAGTTTACAAGGTAAGCCAATTTTGTCTTAATAGCTTGTTTACGTTTACTGTATAATATTACCTCCATATTTGAAGAAGAAACAATCATTATTATAATCAAATTATAAACGCAACACTTTTGTTTTTCATGAGCTGAACTCAAAGATCTAAGTCTATGTCCAAAAACCAGTCAGTATCTGGTGTGACCACCATTTGCCTCACGCAGTGCAACACATCTCCTTCGCATAGAGTTGATCAGGTTGTTGATTGTGGCCTGTGGAATGTTGATCCATTCCTTTTCAATGGCTGTGCGAAGTTGCTGGATATTGGCAGGAACTGGAACACGCTGTAGCATACGCCGATCCAGAGCATCCCAAACATGCTCAATGGGTGACATGTCCAGTGAGTATGCTGGCCATGCAAGAACTGGGATGTTTTCAGCTTCCAGGAATTGTTTATTCTTGCAACATGGGGCCGTGCATATCATGCTGCAACATGAGGTGATGGTAGTGGATGAATGGCACAACAATGGGCCTCAGGATCTCGTCACGGTATCTCTGTGCATTCAAAATGCCATCAATAAAATGCACCTGTGTTCATTGTCCATAACATACGCCTGCCTATACCATAACCCCACAGCCACCATGGGCCACTCGATCCACAACGTTGACATCAGCAAACCGCTCACCCACACGACGCCATACACGCTGTCTGCCATCTGCCCTGTACAGTGAAAACCGGGATTCATCCATGAAGAGAACACCTCTCCAAAGTGGCAGACACCATCGAATGTAAGCATTTGCCCGCTTAAGTCAGTTACGACGACAAACTACAGTCAGGTCGAGACCCCGATGATGACGACGAGCATGCAGATGAGATTCCCTGAGATGGTTTCTGACAGTTTGTGCAGAAATTCTTTGCTTATGCAAACCGACTGTTGCAGCAGCTGTCTGGTTGGCTGGCCTCAGATGATCTTGGAGGTAAAGATGCTGGATGTGGAGGTCCTGGGCTGGTGTGGTTACACGTGGTCTGCGGTTGTGAGGCCAGTTGAATGTACTGCCAAATGCTCTGAAATGCTTTTTTAGATGGCTTATGGTAGAGAAATGAACATTCAATTTACGGGCAACAGCTCTGGTGGACATTCCTGCAGTCAGTATGCCAACTGCATGCTCCCTCAAAACTTGTGACAACTGGGGAATGTGTAATAAAACTGCACATTTTAGAGTGGCCTTTTATTGTGGGCAGCCTAAGGCACACCTGTGCAGTAATCATGCTGTCTAATCAGCATCTTGATACGCCACACCTGTGAGGTGGATGGATTATCTCGGCAAAGGAGAAGTGCTCACTAACACAGATTTAGACAGATTTGTGAACAATATTTGAGAAAAACAGGCCTTTTGTGTACATAGAAAAAGTCTTAGATCTTTGAGTTCAGCTCACGAAAAATGGGGGCAAAAACATAAGTGTTGCCTTTATAATTTTGGTCAGTGTATGTTCAGCAAATTGCTGAACTAGCAGTACTGCTCTTTACAGAGTAACCCACGCAGTAAACATGCCACATCTTACGACATTATTCTCTGAAATAGTACACTGTAACTTGCAATTTCTAAAATTGTGTTTGTATATACAGTGCATAGACTACATCAGACTAGTTGTGTGACATGTTTTCTATAGAAAAACTTTGAAAAAAGGGGGAAAAATCATTAAATACTGATTCATTTGCATTGAGGATAAATATGCTTTTTAAGGACTTTATAAACAAGTTTAGTACTAGTAGGCTGCCTTTAATTTCCGATGTGAAATCTGTGTCATGCAGCAAAACAAGCAAACCATTTCACATCCCAGAAGAGATCACTACTAGATCTCAGTAGTGTTTTCTATTTAATGCTTGTACTTATTTTAAAAAATATGGGAGATTTACCTGCACAAAGATGGGGAAGATAAGGATTTTGGGTGTCACTTTAACATAGGTACCATAGTTGGTATGAGGCACGTGTGACCTCACAATGGTGCAGTTCTGGTAGTTGGCAAAGTTTGAGTTCTGTTGGTAGTTTCCGCTGTGCTGTGTTTTAGATTTGCCAGAGCAGCGCATAAAACATGTTCTGCTTGCCAGTCCAGGGGCTGTCTGGGCACTAGCAGCCGGAGGTTGTGGAACAGACGCCTGAGGTGTGGAGTACATCTGGCCACCTGGTAAAAAAGTAAAGACTGTAGGTGAGATTTTAGTCAGATAATTGATGGATAACCAAATAGTACAGAAGAGCCAATATACCCTAGAGCAGGGGTCACCAAACTTGTTCCTGAAGGGCCAGTGTCCTGCAGAGTTTACCTCCAACTTTCCTCAACACACCTGCCTGGAAGTTTCAAGTATACCTAGTAAGACCTTGATTAGCTGCTTAAGGTGTGTTTGATTAGGGTTGGAGCTAAACTCTGCAGAGACACCGGCCCTCCAGGACTGGGTCTGGTGACCCCTGCCCTAGAGCAGGTTATTTAATGTAAACTTTTCTATCGCTCTCTGCCGATAATGTGAGTTTAGTGTGGAACTAATATTTTGGCTAGACAATGAAAGATGAAAGGAGTTTGTTTTTGCAAAACACTTGAAACGGGGGTGTCCCTAGCACCTTTTTACTTGAGGACGATGTATCTGTTAAGTTTGTCTGTTATGAGTCGCACTCGCACTTTCGGGATTGAAGTGTCCTATCATTTTCAGCAGCAAGGATAATGCTATGGATGTTTTCAGTCAGATGAAACACTCTTTGAAATTTCTCCCTGAAGTAGCGGGGAAGCTAGATAAAGTGCAAAGTCATCACAACAGTGTAGCATGTTGGATAGGTGCTCACACTGCACAGAAATTGCCTGGAGCTGTTTGCAGCTGTCCTGGCTCTTAAAAGTGTTTTTTTTTTTTTGTTTGTTTGTTTGTTTGTGCAAACATACAGGGTTTTTATGCCCTTATCCGAATGGTTCTCACAGCAGTGGTGACATACATAAATTGCCACAGGGGAATTTGTTTGCCACAAATTCTGATTCACAGCTTTGCTGCCTGTTCAGATTGCATCCTATTTTGGACCACATTTTCTTTCTGTAGGGGATAAAGACTTCATCCTTAGAAGGTTCTGAGGATTTGGGACGTATTTAAATAAGCAGAGGTGACCCTGTTTACTTCCCCAGAGACAACAGACTTTCTCTGGTAGTCTCTAATTGTGGCTCTGTTAGACATAGATGCTCTGGCCCACAAATGGTCACTGAGGTGCAAGCATGTGTTCCTTCCCATTCACTATTGCTGTGCTTTCACAGCCAGAGAGGTTAAAACTAGTTTTATTAAACTATTTTGTGTACCGAAATCCACCTATATTTCTGCCAAGGTCTAAAGCATGGACCTGTCCTCCCTCTCTTCCCAAGTTTTCCTTTTAATGAAGTTGGCCATGTGATACGGCAGACTGAATACAGTTTTATGTTTTGGCATTGCAAGTATTGGTATTGTAAAATGTGCCCCTTAGACGCATACAGCAAAATCATGACTTGCACCATTTTTTTTTTTTTTTTTTTTTTTTTTTTTTTTGTATGGGCCCCAACTTTCCAAACCCTAACCCTTAACCACTGCAATACACCATGAATAGAAAATGCATTAGGATGCTATTAGGAAACTTACCTAATGTTCTGTGGTTGTCTCCATAGTCAGAGCCCAATACCTGAAAATTTAGAACAGTCAATAAGTGAGGACACAGAGACAAATTACACTGTAACTTTTTAACTGTTACCCCGTCCCCTTAGAGGGATGCTTAAGTTTACTTCACTATATTACAATTAAATCCTATTCTAACCATGACAAATTATATATCGTTGGAAAGGTATAAGACTCCTAAATAGATATTTTAACATTGTTTTTTTGTTACAAATTATGTAGGAACAGTAATAGATTAATTTATGACAAGAGTGCACCTCAAAAATCTACATCATAACTGAGTCAACTAAGTAATTTTTGTTGCCTTTTTCCCTGTCATGTTTTAAAAATTATTATAAATTACATATCAGTTGAAAGTTTAAAACCTCAAAATTCATCCAACACATTTTAAAATCTGACATTGCATTACCATCAAAATGGTACTTCAAATTCATATTAGAAAATGTATTTGTTGTTCATTATAACAATTTAAGTTTGGATAGTGCACTTTTACGTCTATGTTCAAAAATGGGGGTGGCAGTTAAAGGGTTAAGATATACTCTGGCATTTTCTCACTACTTAGTACAGTAAGTTTTTTCACAACATACCCATAAAAAGCATGTAAAGGTGCTTTTACACTGGCAGCACTTTCATTTATAGTGATTAATTATAAAATGGTTGTAGGGTGTTTGTAATTTAAAATAATTACGACCTGATTGTTGTCAAGTGTCATTTAGATGAGGAGGTGGACCACATTTACATATAAACCGTAAACAATCTATTCAGAATGGTAACCAAAACTGTAGCCATGAACTGTTAAATAATGTGACCTATTTAATCTGCATGTAAATCCAGAAAGTACCGTTTATGCACCCATTCACTTTTATTTCTGTATATTTTTTATTTTATATTTTTTTCTAGATTTTTTGCATCATAAGTTCATTGCAAAAGACAGTGTTGGTTTCTAGCACATAGAGCATGGCAAAAAGGCTCATTGCTCTAACATAATTGAATTTTTGATATATAACAGCACTGGTTAAGCAGACAATGTGAATGGTGTAAACTGTTAACGTGTGTTGTCTACATGTGCAGTGTTTTTATTAGGCCTTATGGTCACTTCTGTAGACGTTATAGAAAAATACTTTGAATCTTCGAATGGAATATGTGTGGTGTTGTGCTATGAATGGATTTAGTAAAGGTTTCCTGTAGTAGTTATAAAGCTTTTCAACAAGTCACCAAAAATTATATAATTCAAATTTAAGAACAAATGTGAAGTCTACTGCTTTGTTTTAAATAAATAAATACATAAATAATCCAGAGTACAGGGCTGTCGAGTGCGACCAATTTGGTGCAACCTAATTTCTGAATGGTGCGACTAGGTGTTCGAGGGCAAAAAAAAAAAAAAAAAATGTCTCCGCGACTGTGGTTCAACAGACACACGTTAGGCCCATATCGTGGTCTAGTCAGAGATAGTGAAGGGAGTGTGGGAAGACCGTGGCCGGCAATTAGTGATGCGCAGATGGCGGTTACATCCGTGGGTCGGGAGGGTCGGGTAATAAAAAAAAAAAAAAATGCATTCTGATTATTTTTTGCGGGTAGGTTGCGGGTGGATGAGATTAATCAATAATGACGCAAATATTAACTACATTTTCTAAAATGTGAACCCGTTTTAAATACTTTTTTCATCAGGCAAACAATTTAATTTGTGTGTGTGTGTGGACTTGTTTTTATATCCTTGTGGGGACCTAAACCTGAATACACACAGACTCATGGGGACTAGTGTCACTGTGGGGACCTAAATTGAGGTCCCCATGGGTACAAAAGCTTATAAATCATACAGAATGAGTTTTTTTGAGAAAGTAAAAATGCAGAAAGTTTTCTGTAAGGGTTGGGTTTAGGGGTAGGGTTAGGGTAAGGGGATAGAAAATACAGTGTGGAGAGTATAAAAACCATTGCACCTATGGAGAGTCCCCACAAGGATAATAAACCAGACATGTGTGTGTGTGTGTGTGTGTGTGTGTGTGTGTGTGTCTGTCTGTTCGCTTGTTCGATAAGTTGTGACAGAAAAGGTGACATTCCAGATAAAGTTTGAAGGGAGTTACGCCTGTGTTAATGCTGTTGAGTAGGGTAATATGCAGTGATGTAGTGCAGAACCTGCATATAACCATTTTTTTTTTTATCAGTCGGCTTTGAGTATACCCACTTCTAAATCCCCTCTGATGCACATCATTCAGTAGTGTCCTGTATTAGCCAAAATCATGACAGGCCACCATTTCTAATTAAATCGTATGTGAATAAATGCAACTATTCGCTCAAATCACCCAGTAAAGACTGTAAGGACCGTGGTGCAGGCTTCCTTTGAAATATGTTTGATGATTGTGCCTGAAGTGCCCGTGCCTGCTCCGTCCGCGCCAGCACCAGATTTGCTGCCTGTTTATATGCAAGAGCATGTCAAGGGATGCACACCAAGTATTAAAATAAGAATTATTATTAATTACCAATTTGAATCAGTACATTATAACAAAAACAATATATTAAAAATGTAAATAATTAGATTTTTACGATTAGAAATTTCTTAAACGTGGTGAACCCCTGTAAACTTGTGTCCAAAGATCCAGTAGGCATTCAAACACCCAACAATTTCATCAGAGATTGCGGAGAGTCATGTCCGGATGTCAGTTAACATTATTCTTTTTAGCGTGGATATGGCTTAAAAGCACAAGTGATTATAAGCTTATATAAGTGTGCAGGGATATGCAGATCAGCTGAATCTGTTGTTTAAAAAATTAACCATCCATTCATTATATCATCAAGCAAAAATAAGAATTAGAATAATTGTAAATGGTGGGTAAAAGTTAGTCTAGGGCCCTGAGAGTAGCATACAGGACAAGATAAATTATACAAATAACACTTACATTTCATAATATAACATAAAATAAAAATAACATAAAAATGTCAATATCCATATAAAAACCCCTGTAATTGTCAAGTAACCCTGATGACTTTGGTTAGATCTTTCAGGTATGTCTGATTAGGAATGGAGCTAAACTTGCCCATCCCTGCCTATAGGAAGAAGGCAGGCAATAAAGAGCAAGGCAGCTTACTTAGTTTTGAGAACTTTTAACATTTTTTCACATAGTAGACAATTATGCATAACACATGGAAATCTTTGATTACATTCGTGACATCTTATTGAGGCATTAAGCAGCCATGAGATTCCTTAATGGTGAACAATTCTTTGCTCTACCTGGCTTCCAGGGTTAATAGGTGACAGGATGATATAATCGTCCCCGTTTGATGCTTTCACACGTGTCCCTCTAAGCGTCTGAGTGCTAGTCTTGCCTTCTACTCCAGTCCTCCGTTCTCCCCAGAGGATTCCTGCTCCACTCCCTCCACCACCCACTCCCTCTGAGCTGTTGACTACAATCCTACGGCTGGTGCGGAGGTGTGCAGGCAGAGGTGGAAGAGGTGGCGTTTTGTCCCCCCGCTTGGCTTTAGAAGGAGAAACTGTAGCGTCATGGTTGGCGGGCTTGTATGAAGGATGATGGATCAACCCCTCAAAGCTGGTCTTAACAGAGGGTCCTGTACGCCAAACTACCACTGTGATCTCACTAAGACTGTTTCTGGAGAGAGTAAAAGATAAAAGAACAACAGTAGAAAGAGAAGCAAACATAAAGAGGAGCTGACTAGTAGAAATTGAAGTTATAAGTCAAATTTAAAGTAACACTGACAAAGCTGTAATACTGTAAAGCTGCTTGCTTTGAAACAATCTATTGTTTAAAGCATTGTATAAATAAACGTGACGTGGACTGCCAACTTGTAAAGCAGGTGCAGGAATCCACATCGCTCAGATGCTTCGTTAACTGCTGTTATCTCACCGCTGTCTTTTTTGTTGTTTATTTACATTAGCACATATTAACATATTCATCTAAACAGATAATAATTGAAATCAAACAGTAGTCAATGTGCAGCTTGTATAGCAGTGTATATTTACTGTCCCCTGAAAATAACTCAACATACAGCCATTATTGTCAAAATAGCTGGCAACAAAAGTGAGTACACATCATTTAACCATGCAAAGCCACATGTCCTTTTCATCATGGTCATGTTTTTGTCTGCTTGACAGGACCATACAAAGTTGTGTATCTTGTATTAGAGCAGTTAAAATTCAGTGCTTTGTGTACAATTACTCTTATACTGACCACTGGATGTTCAACAAGGCACCTCATGGCAAAGAACTCGCTGAAGATTTGAGAATTAGAATTGTTGCTCTACACAACGATGGCCTAGGCTATAAGAGGTTCGGTAACAACCTGAAACTGAGTTACAGTACTGTGGCCAGGGTCATACAGAGGTTTTCCAAGATGGGTTTCATTCGGAATAGGCTTTGGAAGGGTCGATCAACGAAGTTGAGTACTCATTCTGTGCGTCAGGTGCAAAGCCTGGCTTCAAAAAACAGATGCATGAGTGCTGCCAGCATTGCTTTAGAGGTTGCAGAAGTAGAAAGTCAGCTTGTCAGTGCTCAGACCAAACGCTGCACACTGCAACAAGTCGGTTTTCATTGGCATCATCCGACAAGGAACCCTCTTTTGAAGCTGGCTTACAAGAAAGCCCGCAAACAGTTTGCTGAAGACAACCTTCCCAAGAGCTTGGATTACTGGAACTATGTCCTATGGTCTGATGAGACTAAGATAAACTTGTTTGGCTGGTGTCCAGCATGTGTGGTGAGGAGTACCAAGAAAATTGTGTCTCTCCTACAGTCAAGCATGGTGGTGGTAGCATCATGGTCTGGGGCTGAATGAGTGCTGCTGGTACTGGAGCTGTGGTTCATTGAGGGAAACATGGATTCCATTATGTACTGTACATTTCTGAAGCAGAACATGATGCCTTCCCTTCAGAAACTGGGCCGAACGGCAGTTTTCCAACATGATAATGACCCCAAACACACCACCAAGATGACAATTGCCTTGCTGAGGAAGGTGCAGGTGAAGGTGATCTGACCTGAACCCTATTGAGCACCTATGGGGCATCCTCAAGTGGAAGGTGCACAGAATGATTAAGGCAATGCTAGATAACAATGGTTTGAAACAAAATATTGACACTTTGGACACAGTTCTGACAGTTCACTTAGGGTGTACTCACTTTTGTTGCCAGCTGTTTTGACAATAATAGCTGTATGTTGAGTTACAGGGGACAGTAAATATACACTGCTATACAAGCTGCACATTGACTATTCTAAAATATATCCAAGTTTCATTTCTATTGTATTGTCCCTTGAGAAGATATACTAAAATGACTCCTGAAATGTGAGGGGTGTGTATATAAAATATACTTTATATATACTGTGTATATATAAAATAAAATACTGGTCTGTTTTCTGAATATAAAGAGTGTTATATGTACCTAATAGCATGCGCAAGATCTACACACTTCCAATGTTTGACAGGTTGACCGTTTAACTGCAACACAGTGTCCAACTGCTGCAAACCGGCCTGATCCGCTGGACCACCTGAGAGAACACACACACAATATAAATAATATACATAATAACATAACAGTGAGTGTTAATCAGCTGTGACTCATGTGGCCTGACAGACACACAAACACACTCATACACAATTTATGTGACTGCATTCATTACACATTCTGAGACTTTAAATAGTGGCATAACAGTGAGTGTTACTCAGTTGTGAGTCATGTGGCATAACACACACACAGTGACCCATATTTGACCAAAATGCTTAATGAACCAAAAAATATTGCACATGCCAAGCCGTCAATTCAGCAGTATCCTCTGGCAAAATGCAAGCACACACACCAGACACAGAGCAGTTCTTGCCTGGATCGACTGCTTGTATACGAACAGGCGAGTCAGAGCAGATGGTGAAGCCAAAGCCGTTCTTTCCTCGTAGAATGGTCACCTAAAACACACACACAAACTTAAGAGTACAATACACTGCCACCTGCTGAAAAAATAAGACACTGCAGCTGCCCATTAGAGAAGCAGCAACAAAATTAATTTCATATTCTGGTTTGTGAATAAAGGAATTCTGCAGGCAAATATTTTTACAGTATTTAATGAATCTCGCATTGTAGATTCTACTGAACAACTGAATGTAGATTATCCCTTGTAAACAAAGTATAGATAAACAAAACATGGATGCAAAACAAATTAGAATGTTATTTAATGACTGTTAAGTATGCATACTCTTTAAATGTAAGTTTCATTTCAATTTCATCTCACAAACACAAACATCACATGAGGTGAACTAAGAGACAGGAGAGTGCAGGATCTAAATGCATTGTTCATTAAATAGAAAAAAACAAAAACAAAGAAACAAGGGCTACATATCCACCTTATTTTTCCTGTAAGAGTGTCCTTTTCATCCACGTCCAGCTATTTTTATCTGTACAAAATAGCTCGTTTTGCTGGTTGATATTGCAAATTGATGTGTCTTACCAAATTATTATTAAGATAAATTATTATCTTAATTATAAACACGCTGGTTTGTAGTGCAAATAGTTTTACTGCACTTTGTTATTTGTCTTGTTATTTCCCTATACTGGCTAATGAACTAGAAGTCCTGCCTATAGTCTCACTGCTGCGTTGAAGAATTAAGGTGGATTCTAACAGGGGTAATAGCCTGTGACGCTACCGTCAGCTGGAGTGGCTGCGGCTCCACCCACTGAGTAGCAAAAAGACTGAGTGACAGCATTGGTTTCAGTGTGAATGCTGTGACAGAACACACAAAACACCTCTGAAAGCAGAACGAGCTTTGCGATTGACTGTACAAATAGATTTGACAAGAAACCTGAGGTATATTTTTACAGACTGCTGAAAGCTACTGAAAAAAGAAGCAAATTAATCGCTGCAATTCAAAAAAAAAAAAAAAAAGGTCTCCAGGCAGCAAAACCATTTACCATCTTAAATTCTGCATAACTGGATGTATTTAAATACGTTTTTCAGCTGGATGATATGACGATATATATAACATTGATATAAGTGATCACCGGGGTTTAGACCAACCTATTTTGTGTTTACAAAGTGAGTTCACAGGCAAATTTGGTTTATTTATTTTCCCGGACGTCAAAATCAGACACATATAAGTGTTAGAAAACACGATTTCTGGCTGCATCAATATCCATTGGCCACTGGACATTTGTTAAGTTGTTAGGAACACTATATCGAGTTCAGCAGCCTTTAGTTTAAAATGATTATCGATTGTTTTACTCGTGTTTTCGCATCTTCCCTATTAAATATATTCTGAAGGCTCTTTTGCCACTCTGTCCGGCTGAGGGGGGCGTGTCCTGGTGGGAAAGTGACGTCAATGCATACCCTCTATAACCTAACAAAACACAGGTGCAGGCAATCAGGGGAAACAGGAACAGAAATGAAAAGCCTACAGCACAACATAAAAGCACAAAGACAGCACAAAAAACTCTCTCAATGCTTATCAAAGTAAAATAACTTGATTCTGACAGAGAGTTAGTGACAAAGCAGATGTGTATGCCAGTCTTGTCAAGGAAATGTGTAATGGGTCAAAGTAATGGGCAGGTTTGAAAGGCAGGGGTGTGCCAAAAGGTTTCTCGTTGGTAAAAGGAGCTTCTTGGCAACTGCGTAGGCCAATCGGCATCTGTGCATCAAAAAAAAAAAAAAAAAAACACACTAATGCAGGGGTAGCCACTCCCATCCTGGAGAGCTGCAGCCCTGCAAAGTTCATTTCCAATCCTAATAAAAACTCACCTGCCTGTAGCTTCCTAGTAACCCCTCAGACCTTGATTAGCTTGTTCTTGGTCCTTGTTAGGACTGATGTTCGCCACCCCTGCACTAGTGTTTCTAATCATTATTTGAGAGATGTGTGTGGTACTGAAAGCACTTGATGTGTTTTCCTAAGTCTGTAACACAAAGACAAGGCAATAATTTCCACTAAAAATGACCAGAAATCTAAAAACCACGATTGTGTTCACATCAGAAACAAAACATACCAGAGTCTGCACCTGAGTTAAAAAAAAATCATTTATATTATCCAAATGAAGCGAATTATAACATTAAATAAACAAAAAACAAAAGTGCAAGTGTGAAAGCTGCTTAATCCTCATCCAATGGCAACACCAGTCGTTAAGAGTGCAGAATTGCATGCTGTCAGGACCTGGCTTCAGGTCCTTGACTTAGTTTTCTCTTCTCCATGTAGCAACAGCATGCAGCTGATTTGGAATTGGTTGCTCATTGGATCATCACCTGTTTTCTTTCATTGTTACTTGTTCTATATCTGCACATCCCCAATGCCATCCTCCAGAAATTACAGTATTTTACACCTCACAAGGAGTAACAGTAAATTTTTTATGGTTACTTTTCTTGAATAAAACATCCTTGATGATGCATACAGCCTAGCAATGCGACCTCCGGAGGACGCAGCCTCAGAAATGAGACACGGCTAATGTCTTTTCCCAGTTTCGCTGGTGGAATCCTTTCTTCTCTCCATGGTTGGATCTTCTGCTTCATCCTGGTATTTGATTTTGGATTATCTTCAGATCTGGTCACTCAAGTGGACTGCTTTCCGGGTATTGACCCCTGCTACTAACCTTGATCTTGGGATTATCTCCCTCTGGTTTGGACTGTCAATCTTGTTTTGATCCACACTTGACCCTGACTCGCCCTTGGTCCTCTGCCCAGCTGAGTGGAGTTTGGCTCAAGACTGTTCAGCCTCTATCTGCTCTTGGGTCCTCTCTCTACACAGAACCTGACACATGCCAGTTGCACAAACCTGGATAATAAATGACAACAACCACATCATTCATTTGTCGTGGTCAACCAAAAGCAGTTTTATGAACAACAAAACACTAGGACAATGCCATGGATAAATCTGTAAAGCAAAATAAGCACCTCCAAAGGCTTTCACCAGTCAAGGTCATGCCATTCTTTTGCGACTTTTATTTTTGTTTTTTGGCTTGTATAAAACAGTTTCTTGCTACATCAGAGAACAAAATCAAACACCTTGCAATAAAATAATAAAACTCACTAATTTGGAAAAGAGATCTCATTAAGAGAACAAAGGCAGCACCTTGTTTCCTGATTGAGTCTCTTGTTCTTGTCTTTCTCCTTCTCCTGGCCCGATGGCTAAACATGTAACATTTCGCTGGAGACTGCTGCCCCCCAAAACACCGGAGGCAACGGAGAATGTACAGTGATCCCCTGAGGGAGCTAGGAGGAAGCCCCTAATCTCCATGAGGGAGCACACCTCCACGGTCCTGGACATGCCAGTCTGAGGATTTTTTATATAATATATATATATATATATATATATTTTTTTTTTTTTTTTTTGTCAAAATTAGTTTCCGTTTACTTTTTAGCTGTTCCTAGGTCCAATTTTCTTTTGGGCTGCTAAAAATAGTGAGCCACTCCCCAGTCAGGACTGGAATCCCTCCAGGAACCAACTGACAACAGTATAAATGGATTCGTCAAATAAGCCTGAGGGCGGCATGGGGTGATGATGTACTTCCCTTGGCAGAAACTTGTCATCCAGTTTGGAGTGCTTGGGGGTCGTTTGCTCCTGTGGCCACTCTAGTTTCAATACAGCCACCACACGAGTCACCACCGCAGGCATTTCCTCATATGTTTTATCTTCACCAGGGGAGCAGTCAGAGAAAGCACTGTCTGTTTACTTCTCAGCAGAAGCAAGAAAGGATGTGTCACTGCAGTGCACTTTAGGAATGGTGAGAGCACAAGAGAAAGGGAAGGACCCACCTCTTGCCCCTCAGCCAGATCGACACATGAACCCCATGATCTTAATGAGAGCACAAAAAGAAAGCAAGCTTACAGTGCAGTGTAGCTTTTGATAGGGAACACAGTGAGCATGATAAAATCAAAATCTAAATTTTAAGTTCAAAACAGTCATACAGAATGCAGTCATGCCTAGCTTATTCTGCAATCAGTGAGCTTGCTTGCTCAACATTTCAACAGACTGGTTCAGTGTTCCTTGTAAACTGGTCCTGCAGAGCTATCAGAGTTTCTCTGTAACCCTCCACCTCCCCCAGTTCCACCTGTCTAGATCTTCTACGGGGCTTATAAATGTCTATTCATGCAGCAGCAGCATATCTAACATGCTCATAGCAGCGTATATTTGTATCTACTGGCAGTAGCAAGTACATACTTGCTCTGCAGCAGCATGTGTAGCCAATCTAGTGTGCCAAGCTAAATATTAACATTGTCATACTATTAAAATGTTAAAAATATTCAGGAAGTCGTCATGATTAAACTATGTAGATCCAGGACGGCTCCTAAAAGGCATGCTGTACATTGATTTTTCTATCATACCTAACCCAGGCCATACATCTACTGCCATCTCTCACAATTAAAAAAACGAATACAGTTAATGAACACAAACATAATATAGACTGTCCCTACATTTTTAATGCCAAATCTGTAAAGGTTTTGTAGATTTGTGTTAACTGCACTCACCAGTGTATATCCCAGCAGCTTTTTGTTTGCTTTGGTGACCACAAGGAGGGGTTGGCTATAGCAAATCCACTGGCTTGTGGACACAATTTAGGGCCAGATTTGCTAAACAAGGCAAATTAGTGTTAAAGCGCAATACCATAAAAGCACCAATGGAAGGGGAAAATTCTGCTAGTGATTTACATTAAAGAATACAGACACAGCCAGATCATTTCATTGACCAATGCAATCTATCAAGAGCAGCGCAAATTACCACTGTCACAGTAAAGTGAGCAGACCAGAGGCTGTAGTAGAGTGCAAACAAACAGGGTTTTATTGAACAATTGGAGCAAATGATGAGAATGGTCAAATGGAGTTATGAGCAAGCTTATCTGAATGTCCGTGTCAATGGAAGTGGATGAAGAGAGTTCGTTGGGAGAATAGTTCGGGTTATCCTGGTGAGCAGCCAGTCTATGGATCCAAAGGAGCAAGGAGAGGTCTGGAGCTATCATGCGGGTGTGAACGGTAGACCAGACAATAAAGCAATGGTGGCGTGAGGCTTATAAAGGGTGGAGCTAATTGGAACCAGGTGATAACGATTAGAACTCAGGTGAGTCAGAGCGGGTGTGGCTTGCCTCAGGTGGCACGGCTGGAGTAGGTGACTGTGGTGAATGCCTGACATCACCCCTTCCTCCACTGGGTGGCTCCCGACTAGAGGTCGACCGATTATCGGCCCTACCGATTATTGGCGCCGATATTAAGCATTTTCACGATTATCGGAATCGGTTATTTTCAAAACCGATTTGCCGATAAAAATAATTTATTTTTGAAATGCGCTCTTTGGCTCCGAAGCAGCCTGTCAGAGCTCACCACTCTGTGCCCTAGAGCGGTCTCCGCCCACCGCGCATCAGATTTGTTGGAAGTCACGAGTCCGACCAATCAACTCCAAGGCTGAAGGAAGTGAAGACACAGACAGAACGTGCTTGCTGGAGCTGCATGCAGCGTGCGGCAGTAATCACTTGTCTCTCAAAGGTAAGTCAGCAGCAGAAGTTGATTGTGTTTTAGTAATTCACAATCCTTTACGGTGAAGTTGCAAAAACACCTCAATGTTATCTTGATTTCCCGGATGCGGAAAACATGGACGGAATCGCGGAATCCAGTCATATAAATGGAATGTACTGTATACTGTTAACACTAAATGCCATGGAATTTTTCAAAGTTTGGATGAGTCATCAAAGTTTGGATGAATTAATCAAAAGTAGGACCGTATACTAGAGGTCTGCATTCCCGCGGGACTCGACCAGATTTTTTGCGACGCGGGAATAAATTTACAAACAAAACGCTGTAGCGGTCGGTAACTCTGGTGTAATTTGGACGGGAGCAGGCGGTGTAATAATTTCCTTTTCCCGACGTCCTTTCTGAACAGCATGTCTGTCCTTTAGTCTTTGGCTTTACTCATTCTTATAGAGCACCTGTACGGCCTGCGCTCATGACTGTTATGCACGCATGGACTGCGGCGCATTTTATTGGCAAGGTCTGTGCACACAGGATTTGCATAACGGTCATCAGAGCGGGCTGTACAGACAGAGGATGGCACATGGCAGAGCAAAGTGTGGATGCGCTGTCCTTGAAGGACGTTCAGCTTGGACTAGAAAATGGTCAGTTTACTGTTAAGAAACCGACATCTATCATTTAGTCTATTACTACTTGTTGTTGTATTTATATATATTTTCCTTTGTGGGAGAGACGCTGAAATCGACGTCGGGACATTTTTTCGTTAAAAGTTATTTAATTTCGTCATGGCTACAAGCCAACGGATTTGTTCTTTTGCTTATAATTTTAAATGGCAAATGTAATTTTTGTTTTCAGCTTTTCCTAAGATACTGTGTTGACAAAAAATGTGACAGAGCGAGCAGAAAATGTGACAGAGCGAGCAGCTCTGCTTCCTGCACCACAACCTGGTGCTGCTAGATTGGGACTACTAATTCTTTATTAGCTTATAAAACGTCAGGGAGCTATTACATTTATTTTTTGTTATTTGTTGCTACTTGCTGTTTACTTATTTAAGTTTTACAATTGTTTACAGAATGCTGCTGGGGGCTCCCTGCACTTTTTTATGTCATTATTGTTATTATTAATATTGATGTTTATTTAATATTGTTATTATTAACAGTTCTCAGAATTAAAGATATGTTTGAAAGCATTCAAAGAAAGTTCTTGTCAGAGCTCTTGTTATTATTAATTATGACAAATTTCATTTTTACACTAGACACATATCGGTTCAAAATATCGTTTATCGGTATATTGAAGGTTGCTCCAGGACTTCGGGAGGAGGGGGTTCAGCTCCAGCTCCGGTGGTTTCTGTGGCAGAAGGAAAGCATGGTTTGAGGAGTGATACGTGGAAAGTGGGGTGAATGCGGTACCTGGGTGGGAGCTGGAGCTGGTATGTCACTTCATTTATCTGTCTCAGGATCTTGAACGGACCAATATAGCGGAGACTCAGCTTGCGGCAGGGCAGTCGCAGGTCACGGGTGGAGAGCCAGACCTGATCTCCGGGTTGGTATTGCAGATTCTATCTCCTACGAGCATCTGCAAACCTCTTGTGACGTTTGATGGCTCTCTGGACTTGATGGTGAGTTGAGTCCCACACACTCTCACTGGCTCGGAACCAGTGGTTGACAGCTGGAACATTTGAGGGTTCCTCCATCCAGGGAAACAGCGGAGGCTGATAACCGGGTACACACTGGAAAGGTGTTAAGCCGGTGGTGTCATGGCGGAGGGAATTCTGTGAGTACTCAGCCCATGGGAGGAACCTGCTCCAGCTGCGTTGATCTTCCTGGCAGTATGACCGGAGGTAACGTCCAAGCTCTTGGATTTTCCTCTCAGTCTGGCCGTTTGTCTGTGGATGATAACCAGATGACAGATTAACGGATACACCAAGTAATTTAAAGAAAGCTTTCCAGACGTGTGAGATGAATTGAGGTCCCCGGTCCGACACAATCTCTTCTGGCAAACCATAATTACGGAAAACATGGTGAAATAGATGTTCGGCAATTTCCATAGCTGTGGGGAGTCCAGGTAACGGAATGAGTTTGCATGCCTTAGAGAATCTGTTTACTGTTACCAGAATGCAGGTTTGTCCTTCTGAAGTTGGGAGATCTGTGACAAAGTCCACTCCTATGTGGGACCAGGGCCTCTGTGGTATGGGGAGTGGAACCAGTTTTCCTGTAGGCAGATGACGGGGAGTGTTAGACATGGCACAGACTGAGCAACTCTGGATGTACCTGGTGGTGTCCCGGTGCATACTGGGCCACCAGTACCGAGCTTGAAGAAGCGAGAGGGTCCGTCTGCTACCTGGGTGTCCAGAGCCCGGAGATTCGTGAACTTTACCCAGAAGGTACTGACGTTGGGAGCGTGGGATGTAGGTTTTACCATCTGGACATTCCGGCGGAGCAGGCTCCTGGAGGGTGGCGTGACGGATGTTATCTTCTATGTCCCAGGTGATGGGATGCAGGATGACGTCGGAGGGTAGAATGTTCTCTGGTTCCAGGGGTGTGTCGGTGGAATATAGACGGGAGAGAGCATCAGCCTTGATATTCTTCGTTCCTGGTCGGTATGTGATCTTGAAGTTAAACCTGGTGAAGAAGGGTGCCCATCGGGCCTGTCGGGGGTTTAAACGTTTGGCTTCTCGTAGGTATTGGAGATTCTTGTGGTCGGTTATGATGGTGAACTGATGAGAGGCTCCCTCTAGCCAATGATGCCACTCCTCCAGAGCCAACTTGATGGGTAGTTTTGTTCGGCGGGTAGTAGGCACAGGCGTTGCACCGCTGCGATCCCAGTGGTGGAGGCAGAAGGGGTGCTCGGGGTTTGGTCTTTAGCTGGTGGAAGATGGTCTTTAGCTGGTGGAAAGCTTTGTGGGCGGCGGGTTCCAGGCGAGATGTTTAGCATTACCCCGCAGGAGGGAGGTCAATGGGGCCGTGATGATGCTGTAGTTCCTGATGAACCGACAATAGAAGTTTGCAAATCCCAGAAAGCATTGTAACTCTTTCACTGTGCCTGGGACAGGCCAATCCTGGATGGCTTGAATCTTCCCCTGGTCCATCTGTACTCCCTCGGCACTTATTACATATCCGAGGAACTGTACCGAGGGCTGGTGGAACTCACACTTCTTTAGCTTGAGGTAAAGCTGGTGTTCCCGGAGCTTGTGTAGGACCAGCTGGACGTGTTGGCGATGTTCGGCCTCATTCCGGGAGTAGATGAGAATATTGTCAATGTAGAGACAACGAAGCGATGGAGATACTCCCGGAACACCTCATTCATGAAGGTCTGGAAGACAGCTGGACTGATGGAGAGACCGTATGGCATGACCCGATATTCGTAGTGGCCGGTGGGGGTGATGAACGCTGTCTTCCACTCATCTCCTTCATGGATGCGAATGAGGTTATATGCACTCTGCAGGTCCAATTTAGAGAAGATTTTAGCCCCTTGGAGTTCCTCGAGTGCTGCGGGGACCAGGGGAAGTGGGTAAGGCTGTTGTTGGATCTGTGAGTTAAGTTGGCGGTAGTCAATACACGGCCGAAGACCTCCATCCTTCTTGCCACAAAGAAGAAATTCGAAGCGGCTGGTGAGGTAGATGGTCGTATGAATCCTTGATGAAGGGCTTCAGCAATGTATTCCTCCATCACCTGGCGCTCCGGGATGGACAGCGGGTAAATTTTACCTTTGGGGAGTTGAGCTCCAGGCAGCAGTTCGATGGCACAGTCCCATGGCCTATGGGGGGGAAGACGGGTGGCTGCCTGCTTACTAAATACATCCTGGAACGCCACATATTCTTCTGGGATCTCAGGGGAGTGCTCAGGTTCGGGACTTTCGATGTGGGTGGACGCTAGGGGTACCGACAGAGTGTTCAGAAGTGGTAAGTCTTGGAGACATTGGTCGTAACATTGGTCACTCCAACAAATGACGTCACAGGGGTCCCAGTGGAGATCAGGATTGTGCTCACTTTGCCATGGGCGTCCCAGGATGATGCTGACGGTGGTCTCCTCCAGTACCAGAAACTGTAATTCCTCCTTGTGAAATAAACCAACTTGTAGTATGTCGCAGACTGAGGAGCGGTTACAGGTGGCTGGCAAGCGGCTAATCATTGGGAAACCCTGGTGGTACGTTGTAGAAATGATTCAAGTCCAATGAAGTCATCATACAAAGCCATCGCAGAGCGAATCTCCGGATTCAGTCCCTGTCGGAATGCGCTGAGGAGTGCCGTCTCATTCCAACCACTAGCCGCCACCAGCGTGCGGAATTAAATGATGTAATCCGTCACCGAAGAAGTGCCTTGTCAGAGACGGAAGAGTTGATCGGAGGTGGAAAGTGCACCTGTAGCCGTGCTGAAAACTTTAGAGAAATTACTGGAAAATCGTTCAAACGAATGGATTATTTCATTATTATTGTTCCAGATTGCTTTTGCCCATTGTAGGGCCTTACCAGAGAGGAGTGAGATGAGAAATGCCACCTTGGCGTCTTCGGTGGTGAACTGTGATGGTTGCATCTGGATATATAGACTTACTTGGAGTAAAAAGCCGCTACACTCAGCCGCTTCCCCGGAGAATGTTGTCGGCAAGGCCATGGGACTTCCTGAGACAGACGGCGGCGTTGGGGTAGGTTGTAGAGGCATTCACTGATTCCATAATGGGGTCGGGTGAAACAGGTGAACTGGTGCTCATTTCATCACGGTGACGCAGTGAGCAGACCAGAGACTTTAGTAGAGTGCAAACAAACAGGGTTTTAATGAACAGTTGGAGCAAATGATGAGAATGGTCAAATGGAGTAATGAGCAAGCTTATCTGAATGTCCGTGTCAATGGAAGTGGATGCAGAGTTCATTGGGAGAATAGTTCGGGTTATCCTGGTGAGCAGCCGGTCTATGGATACAAAGGAGCGAGGAGAGGTCTGGAGCTATCATGCAGGTGTGAACGGTAGACCAGACAATGAAGCAATGGTGGCGTGAGGCTTATAAAGGGTGGAGCTAATTGGAACCAGGTGATAACGATTAGAACTCAGGTGAGTGAGAACGGGTGTGGCTTGCCTCAGGTGACACGGCTAAAGTAGGTAACTGTGGTGAATGCCTGACAACCACCTTATAACAGTTTTTAGGACTTTTTATTGTGTTTTTCCCTGTTTCTGATTTCCTGTCTTTTGTTCCTTTGACCTAGTTTTCCTGAGTTGCCCTGATTAGTTAATTAGTTTCTACCTGTGTTTATTAATTATCTCGTTTGTCTCTGTTTAATGTTGGTTTTGCTGTGTTTTCTCTGAGCTTCTCCTGTGCCTGACTCAACTGCAGACGGAGAGCCTAAGCCTGCTGGGATACGTAAGCCAGCGCGTGGGATACAAAACCCACGACTGAGCCAATCATCGTCCCGGAGCCTGAGCATCAAGAGTCATCTGACGAGGTGCATGAGCCAGCAACACCGCATGTGCCTGAGGGAGTGCTCATGGAGATCGAGGGCTCAAAGGGAAGCCCCACCCACACTCCTGCCGCTGAGGGTGAGCTGCACCTGGCCACTGGACTTTGAGAAACCTATGGACATATTTAAAGAGGATTTAATAGACTCATTTGGGGAGGTAATAACCAATTCTCCTGTGTCTCCTGAGTCTCCACTGGTTCCATCCAGCTCTCCTGTGTCTCCTAAGCTCCCTGTGACTCTTAAGCTCCCACCCAGCCTCCTTCTCCCGCCTCCTCTTATGCCAGCCAGTTCCTCAGCCCTGTCTCCGCTGGTACCTGTCAGTCCCTCAGCTCACCCTTGGTCAGCGCCATCTGGGAGCTCTGATCTGCCTTGGGACTTCCAGTCTTCAGCTCCACCTAGGCATGAGGATCCCCTGTCTCCGCCTCCAGCCTCAGAGTCCTGGACTCCACCTCAGAACATCGACCCATCGGCTCCGCCTTGGCTCCTAGCTCCCTCGGCTCCACCATGGCCCGTCATCCCACTGGCTCCACTGGGCTCCCTCATCCCTCCGGCTCCACCTCGGTCAGTTGTCGACCATCCACCAACCTCGAGATTCCACTCCTCTGGCTTTGCTTCATCCCTCTGTCCCTCTGGCTCTGTCAGGCTCCTCCTTCTCTCCAGCTCTGCCTTTGTCCTCAGTCGCTCCAGCTCCGCTGCGGTCTTCCGGTATCCTCTGTGTTGCTCTTGCTCTCTGTCTGCTCGGCTCCACATCCAGCGGCTCCTTCTCCATTGCTCGTCCCCAGGATATCGTCTGCCAATCCTCCACTCTGGCTCTTCCCTCCACTTGTCCTGGCTGGTCTTTGGACCAACACTTGGCTCCTCCTGCTCCTGGCTTTTCTTTGGCTCCTCCCACTCTCCACTCCCCCATGGACTCCTTTAGATATGTTTTGTTTCTGCCCCTCCCCCAGAACCCCTGCCCACCCTCCTCTGTCGGACATCTTTAGACACGAGGACATGCCTTCCGGGAGGGGGGCGAACTGTAACAGTTAAGGACTTGTGGTTGTGTTTTCCCTGTGATTTCCCTTTGTGATTTCTGTTCTCCTCTCTTTTGTTCATTTGACCTAGATTACCTGAGTTATCCTGATTAGTTCATTCATTTCCATCTGTGTTTATCAATTATCTTGTTTGTCTCTGTTCATTTATGCCCTGGGTTCTCTTCAGTTTCTTCATCCTGTATTGCTTAATGTTGCATGTTGGTTTTTCTGCATTTTCTCTGAGTTTCTCTGAATCTCTGTGGATTTATTAAAAGACTGTTATTTAAATTATTCGTTATTGCGTGCTCCTTACATTACCAACACCGCTACACACCTTCTTTAAGACATGCTTTTTTGGACGTTAAATAATGGGGCAAAAACCAGTAATTTGACGTGTGCAAGCATTAGTAAATCATGTTGCATGATTCATTTTACTACTCTGCTCCCAGAAAATTTGCCTCTAAAGCTTAGTCATGCATATGCACATACACAGGACAATTAGTATAGAGAATGATACAGAACACAAGAGTGAGCATACAGAAAAGAAGCTGTGGTGTGAGAATTTTACAGAGAGCAGATTCACCACATCTGCAGAGGGTGTTTTAAGCCTCTGTGTGCGATGGCTGATCTTTACATAAAATGAAGGGATTACAGCAGAAATCTGGATTAAACAGAAAGACCCTACAGATGAGAGAGAAAAGAGAGAGATGGAAGGAAGAGGGGATGGAGGAATGAAAAGAATATAAAGAGAATGAAAGGAGTAAAGAAGAGAAAATTGCAGGATATGAGAAACTAAGAGGTGTTGTCACCATGCTCAGTTGACAGAAAATCTTATTCCTTATGTTCTTAATTTACTTCTTTTCATCATATTATGTCTTTTCTCTATGTAATTACACTCAGTTAACATCTGAAAAGAAAACATTTATGATCTTTTTCTTACTTAATCCTTTTCTCTACTAGAGCAGAGCAATCTCCCTTATTGGACACATCCAGTTTAGGCCTTGCAGTCTCCACTAATGAGCTGATAAATTGAATCACTTGAAGGAGTCATTCAAAATGTGTACTGCTGGGAGCAGCCAGGACAGGTTTTGGAAGCACTGATCTATAACATATGTCTTCAGCCCTGCTCCTGCAGACTCACCAGTTTAGTTTTAGCCTGCTGCAACACACATGCCTGGAATTTTCAAGTCATCTTAAACATCTCAATTAATTGGTTCAGGTGTGTTTGATTAGGGTTGGCGATCAATTCTGCAATACAGTGGATCTACAGGACCAGGATTGAAGACTTTGATGATTTAAATTTATTCCATACGCATCCCAACGTCTGTGGGTATACTGTTACAAAATATTACATTGTTTCTTATTTGTTTTGCGACACTTTCAAAATGAAAT
The DNA here is from genome assembly GCF_022985175.1 of Labeo rohita. NCBI lineage: Eukaryota > Metazoa > Chordata > Actinopteri > Cypriniformes > Cyprinidae > Labeo > Labeo rohita. The sequence continues at coordinate 3,858,841 of NC_066873.1, read as the reverse complement.
GTGCTGTGAGTTGCAATTTAAGCATGTTCAGCTGAACATGCTGGTATTGTTTTATTATGTTGTTTATTGCATGAATCGCAGCAGTTTGGAAATTACATGTCTGGTGAGTGAAACTTAAAGGATTACTCCAGTTCCAGAATAAAAATTTCCTGATAATTTACTCACCCCCATGTCATCCAAGTCATTCATGTCATTCTTTCTTTAGTCGCAAAGAAATTACTTTTTTGAGGAAAACATTCCAGAATTTTTCTCCATATAGTGGACTTAAATGGTGCTCAACGGATTGAAGGTTAAAAATGCAGTTTCAATGCATCTTCAAAGGGCTCTAAACGATCCCAGCCGAGGAATAAGGGTCTTATCTAGCGACCTTCAATCTGTTGAGCACCACTGAAGTGCACTACATGGAGAAAAATCCTGGAATGTTTTCCTCAAAAGGTGAGTAAATTATCAGGAAATTTTTATTTTGGAAGTGGAGTAATCCTTTAAGGGTTAATGCTCTAATGCATTTAAAAATAACATACACTAAACCTGACTCTAAACTTAACCGATAGTGTTAAAGGGGTCATCGGATGCTAAGTTCACTTTTACATGTTGTTTGAACATGAATGTGTGTTGGCAGTGTATGTACAAATCGACCCTATAATGATAAAAATCCATGCAGTGGTTTTTAATTAATCTGTAAAAATAATATCCCCTTTTTCAAATCGAGCCATTCTCAGATGCCTGTCAGTGTGGCGTCACAAAGACTTAGAGCTCTTTTATTTGTGTGTGACAGGAATTGTAAATCAAACATCCCACCCTGCAAAATCTCATTTCATCACCAACACCTGCACTTGACATTCCAGCAAAATGCCCTTTGTGTGACAAACTCCAGACAAAGAGATCACAAACGACAAAGATGCGTGAAGCGGGTGGATCCAAATGCGAGCTTTTATTAAGGGACATCGACAGAGACATGGTCATATAACAGGCAGGGTCAGACAATGGCAAACAGGTATGAGAAGGCAAGACAAAAGAGTAATCCAAAACAGTTTGTGACAATTTGTTTAAAAATTATTTTATTATTATTATTTTATTACAAATGAAACAATGCTTTAGCAAGGTCCCTTTAACGGCCTTTGGCTTTAGGGAAAAACAGCAGACGGACTGAATGAACGCAAATTCAGTCTCTGCCAGCAGGTGGCGCTTATGGAATAATGATACAGCATTTCCCGTTTACCGCTGTAAACAAAGCGCCTTGCTTATGAATGCAACTTTAAATGTATCATACAGAGGCAAATGAAAAGAAAACGGCATGTAAACATTTCTTAAAACAATCAGTTCCCCTCAGAGATACATTAAAATAAAACCCGTTTCAATATTTAGGATAATATTTCTAATATTTCACACTTTGTGAACCGTGATCTTGCTCTGCCTGCTACAGTATTTTTTTCCTCTTTGCGTTCGTCTTCAGCGTCTCTGGCCTTTGTTAACGGATGTTTAAAGAGTTCGTAATATCTCCAAACACATGACTTTTTTACAAATCATTGCATGCAGTTTGTGGGTAGAGATCAGTTGAAATATGTCCTGTCATCCAAGATATTCATGTCATTCTTTCTTTAGTCGCAAAGAAATTACTTTTTTGAGGAAAACATTCCAGAATTTTTCTCCATATAGTGGACTTAAATGGGGCTCAACGGATTGAAGGTTAAAAATGAAGTTTCAATGCATCTTCAAAGGGCTCTAAACGATCCCAGCGGAGGATTAAGGGTCTTATCTAGCGACCTTCAATCTGTTGAGCACCATTGAAGTCCACTACATGGAGAAAAATGCTGGAATGTTTTCCTCATAATTAATATTAACTATTAATTATGACTTTTTCCAATAAACTCCTAATTTGCTGCTTATTAACATTTATTAAGGTAGTAGTTAAGTTTAGGCATGGGGTAGTATTAAAGTATCTAAAATATGATCGTGCACAATAAGGCATTAATATGGGCTTTATAAACACTAATGAACAGCCAATGTGCTAGTAATATGCATGTTAACAAGCAACTAGTTAATAGTAAGAATTGGTCCCTAAACTAAAGTGTTACATTATATTTTCTAAACACCATAACAAAACTAGATGTCTTCCAAATTCCTCAAATGGAACACTTGATCAATAATCAGTAATAAATGGGATGTGAACAAATATGTTTAAAGATGAATCCACTCACTTTTGGTAAAAAAACATTAACTTCACAGCAGCATCAGAGATACTTTACAAATTACTGCTAAGATGAAAACAACATTTTTCTGCTTGAAAAGTTTGCCTCCACCCTCATTCTGTGCCAACCTTATAGAATCAGAGTGAGAGGTAGATTAAAAAAAAAAACAACAAAAAAAAAACTTCTACAGCTGCAGGGCACTGTAACCCTGACAACCCTGATGATTTCATAGCCTTTGTTTGGACACAGTTCTTTTTAAAGCTGCATTACAACACAGAGCCGAGGAGAGGGAAGGCCATGAAAAACACATAGAACTCTGCTCTCAGAGGAGCATTAAATGGGCACTAAGGTCTTTTTAATCCGTCACTTTGCCTAGGCTGGGAATTCAGAAGGTATTTTCCCATCTCTTCAATTAAAAAGTGGGATAAGAGGAGGAGAAAAGCCTCATGTTAGCCCTGCATGAAGAAGCACTTTAAACATTGAATACAATCAGTGCAGAGAGTGCTGCCTTGTTACTCAGGGCAAACCACAGACCTTGTTGGTGAAGGGCATAGCCTGAATTTGAAGGTGATGCCAAAAAAAATGCCACCATCATTAATATCCCTATGGTTTTACTCAGACATTAGGATTCCAAATGAGTTTGTACTCAGATAGGTCACCACTGTATATTTTTAGAAATCCAAATCAAGACTAAAGTCTTATATTTATTTATTTATTTATTTTTCCCTTCTCATTTTATTTGCAACCCTAGTTTTGTGTTTGCTTGCAAAAGCGTAAAGTATAGTCTTTTTCCAATCTCATTTTATTTCCATAGCCAGTTTTGGGTTTGCTTGAAAGTTTCTCCAGGGGACACAAAGGTTTGACAGAACAATAATTTTAACTGGGCTATTTTCTGCCACTTTTATTAGAGCCCAGACTAAAAGAAAAAGGTTGACTATTGTTGATTTTTGTTCTTGCCATACTTCTTTTTCTGGTGTCAAAGAAACATTAATACTGTTTGCATTAACAGTCTCTCACTGCTCTTTCTCAAGAAAAGTTTTCAACAGTCTGCATCATGACCCTGATTCACCCGTGTGGATGACGCTTTAGGTCAGAGACACTCTTGCACCTGTGATGAGCCAGGGCTGTCAGATCTTTTTACCTTGTTCCTTGTTGAGCAGAGTGAGCCAGAGCCAAGTCAGAGAGAAAGGGCTAAAAAGAGAAGCCTCAATAAGCTTTTCAGAGAAGAAAGGAAAAGGCCAGAAAGAAAAAAAAAAGCCAGTCAAAAGACTGAAGAGGAGAGGGCCAACAGAATCTTGATTTAAAAAAAAAATAAATAAATAAAAATTATATATATATATATATATATACACAACAAAATATCCAGTGTTAAAATCCTGGTGTTAAGGACTTTTAGTGTAAAGAGTTAAACTTGTGGTGTTGAATTTGAGAGGATTAACACTAGCTAGTGTAAACAGCGCCCTCTGGCCGGTGTAAATACGCAGAGTTACCCTTATTAACACTGTTGAGTGTTATCAGTCACATCCGGGACATTTGCTCGTGTGCGCGCCTCACCCATCTGAAATATTTTTTCACAGACGCCATTTTCTTTGCTCGCGATGCGGAGCATAATGAGGACGGGAAACAGCGAAAAACAGCGTTTAATCTTAATTACAAAATGTGTTTTGTAATGTCATATCGTTTAATAACGATATTTATGTGCTGTATGTGGCTAAAAAGACATTTATATCCACTCGCGATGCGGAACAGACGAGAGCTGTGTACTCCTAAACTTTTTCTCAGAGAGATATTTTCTTTCACTCACGATGCAGAGGAGACAAGTTTTATCAAGGAACACACCGTAAGTAAGTGTTTTATCTAAGTTGCGATATGTATTTTGTAAGATAATATTACGTTATGACGATATTTATAACGTTATGCTGTTCGCGCCTAAACGTTTCTCACAGATTTGAATTGCAATGCGGAGCTGACGCAGAGGCCGCTTTTAATAGGGAAACTTAAGGGGTAAGTGTTTTACCCTATTTAATATATGTATTTTATAACATAACATTGATTAATAGTGACATTTCTGTGTTGTGCACTCCTAAACTTTTGTTTTTCAGAGATATTTTCTTTCACTCACGATGCGGAGCAGACGGGGAAGTTGGTTTTATCAAGGAAAACACCTAAAGTAAGTGTTTTACCTCATTTACATTATGTATTATATAGGATAATATTACTTTATGAAGATATTTGTATGCTGTTCGCGCCTAAACGAGCCTAAACATTTCTCACAGATTTGAATTGTTACGCAGTGCAGACGCAGAGGTGGCTTTTAACAGGAAAACGTAAGAAGTAAGTGTTTTACCTAATTTAAAATGTTTTATAACATCATACGGATTTATAGCTATATTTATCTTGTGCACTTCTAAACGTTTTCCAAGAGAGATATTCTTTCACTTGGGAGCTGATGTGCTTGAAGAGTATGAAGTCACCATTACATTAAGTGGGATGAGAAGAGCTTTGTTAGGACACATACCAGAGACAAGGGTAAGCCACAATTGCATATTTAAAAATTGTTGATTGTCATGCTTAATTTTTTAATTATTATTCAATAATGATAAAAAGTCTGATCTCCTTCTAAAAATGTATCAAATGTAAGTTTTTGGTATGCTTCCATTTATTTATGTGCTGTCCCATTTATGTGCATTCATTTTGGCAGGAGGAGTCCAACCTCAATGCAGAGAGAGATCAGTACGCACTTGGAATTATGACTTTGTTTCTGTTGTTAAAAGACTAATTTTCCAGTAAGACTGACTTTCTTTTTACAATATATATACATACATTTACAGTGAATTAAATGATTTTCCTTAAAGCAGTAAGTCACCCAAAAATGAAAATTGAGTCAACATTTACTTAGCCTTGGCCTTGTGTTGCTCTAACGCCATATGCCTTTCTTTCTTTTTTTGGACCACAAAAGGAGATTAAAAAAATGCCCTGAACAAAGTTATCCATATAATGTCAGTGTATGTCTTCTGTAGATTATTCAAAATATTTTTTTGTTCTTCTTAAAAGACAGAAGGTCCAAAATGATGACAGAATTTTCAGTTTTGGGTGAACTGTTTTGAATTGTATTTTATTGTATTGTCTAGATTTAAACTGACAGTCTGCCTCCTGAACAGTAGGAGGTAGATTATTCCAGAGTTTGGGAGCTAAATAGGAAAAGGATCTGCCGCCCGCAGTTGATTTTGATATTCTGGGTATTATCGACTCTGGCCTTGAATCTTGTCAGTTTAAATCTACATTAAAGACCCATCTCTTTAACCTGGCTTATATGTAATACACTTACACATTTCTATAATTTAAGCCCGTTAAAGGATTGTTAGGCTGCATTAATTAGGTCAGCCAAAACTGGGAACACGTCCCTTAACACATGATGTACTTGTTACATTGTAAGAAAGAATAGCATCTACGCTAATATTGTTATATTATAATATCTGTTTTGTTCTTATTTCGAGGTCACTGTAGCCACCCAGATCCAGACTGAATCTAGATCAGATGGTCACTGCAGTTCCCTGCATCCAGTCCGTATCCAGTCCAGATGGTGGATCAGTACCTAGAGATGACCTCTACAGCCCTGAACGTCAGCGGAGACCATGACAACTACATGAGCCCCAGAGACAGATCCCCTGCAAACACCTCGTCAACACACCCATTGGCACAAGAACTCTGCTCAATCTGACTTTGTTGCAGCCTAGATTTCGACACACTATTTCCCTGTTTAATACTGTAAAGCTGCATTGATACAATCTGCATTGTAAAAAAAATGCTATAAAAAATGGATGTGAAATTATCCTGTTTTTTATGTTTTTGTTATTTAGTTTTCCAATTTTACAGGAGCACTTTTGAAATGCTCCAAGTGGGAGTGGATATCTTGCTTAGCTGAAAACAGCAGAGAAACACATCTTGTCATGCTGAAAACAAAGCAAAGACTGTTGTTAAAGCTGATAAATGTAAGCATTATAAACCTTAAACATTAAGAGCACATATGGACCAAATAAGAATATGTATTTTGTGCCTTTGCATTGATTTGCCTTGACATTATGATATTTTAGATCTTGTGAGAACATGTAAAAAACATGTATTGAAAACACTAAATGTGTTTCAATTAAAAAAAATAAATAATTGTAAACATGTATTGTTTTGTGGGTTTATTTTTTAATATTTTCACCTGAACACTGGTATTGTGTTGACCAGTTACTCCATGAGTGCTAAATTTTAACACCAACTTTGGTGTTTTCATCATCCGTTCTGGTGTTAATATTTTACATTTTAAGAGTTTATTAGTAACACTGTCACGGTGTTAAAAATGTCAACACTTTCAAAAGTGTTAGTTTAACACTTTACCAGTGGTATCCATATATACACTGGATAAGTGTTAATTTTAACTCTGAGGGAGTTAAATTCACCCGTTAAAATTTGTAGTGTATATATATATATATATATATGTGTGTGTGTGTGTGTGTGTGGTGTTAAAAGGAGAAATGCAGAGAATGATTCTAAGCTTTGCCCTGTGGCATACAGGCCTAAGCGGGCTATTTCTACAAAGTCTTCAAATACCATTATGTTATTTATGCATAGAATGAAATCAAGAGTAAAAGTAAGTGCACCAGATTGCAGTAAAGAGCTGCTGACAATCTAGCAACAATGTTGCATTACGCTTCCTCTGAAGCCTGCCAAAAATTGTTTCTGGAGGTGCCTTCATGCACACTACCGGTAAAGTCATTGCATAATAGAGCAGCAAGACAACAACCCAGCTTTCCAAGCTTTTGGATGCAGCCAGTGACTTGCTTGGAGGGAAGAATGTGTTGCTCCTTGATGGAAAGTAATTGCTTCAGCCCATCAGCTGCATATGAAAAGTTTCAACATTTAGCAGACTGTCTCTACATCCAGTTGTGTCCCAAAAGAGTGAAATTGTTCCTGATAATTATTATAGTTAAAAACTATATATAATGCCATCAGAACAATAACTTTAAATGTCAAGGAACTTTCTTTGCTTTGTACCATACCTAAGTACACTGTTGGCACCAAGTTACAGTTTGCCAAACAGATGCAAAGAACTGTTGACCAATGTCAAAGCATTAGTCCACTATGATCCTCATCTGTTTTCACAAATCAAGAAAAAAAGCCTCGAGAATCCAACAATATCTTTGGGGCAGATTCAGTTTTAAACTGGGATCAAAGACTCCTACTGACATTTTGCATAATTTACCACAAGTCTGAGTAGTATAGAAATACAGATGGCTTGTCATGTTTCTTTGTCTCAAATAACAGATCAGAAATGTCTGGTAAAAAAAGAAGAAGGTCAACCTTATGATTTCAGCAGTTATGTTGGCTGACATGCAGGGCTTAACAATTCACTTTCAGAAAAAAAAGTACAAAAGCTGCCACTGGGATGGTATCTTTTCAAAAGGTACACTTTTTCACCTCAAATTGTGCAAAATAGTACCCTAAAGATACATATTAGTACCTAACGTGCACATATTAGCACCAATGACAGCTTTTGTACCCTTTTTCTCTTCAGAAAAAAACATCATCTGGTGTTAATGGAGTCGGATTTTAAGAAAATCAAGCACTCTCAAGCACTGAATCCAACTACATATGAGGTGTCTAAGTATGGTTTGATATACAGCTGCATGAGATGCAGTACAACTGCCAAATGAAATCAGAATCATGTTTCATCTACCAGGAAAGAAAGGTCATGTGTGTGCAATGCTGTCATGCAACATATGCACAAAACCACAAAGATGCCAGCAAAAGAAAAAAAAGAGAGCCTACAGGGAGCAGCCAAGGAACAGACTTTGTCCAGTCGCTTCACTGGAAACCTCTCCAATGACCTCTCGTTGTCGCTGTCCAATCAACTGGCCTTTTATCTCCATCCAAATCAGACAAACTACACTAACGATGTATGGTAAGTTAAAGGGATAGTTCACCCAAAAATTTAAATTCTGTCCTCATTTGTCATTTTATGCCATGTCATTACAAACCTGAAAAAGTTGATGATAGCCATTAATTTACATATTATGGAAAATAGAAGTCACACATTCTTTAAAATATCCTCTTTTGTGTTCAGGAGGAGAAACATGAGGGCACTACTTTGCATTTTTTAATTTGTATTTTATTTATTTATTGTCTTTTTTTTTTTTTTTTCTTCTTTTTTTTTTTTTTTTTTTTTTTTTTGCAGTATATTGTGCTCACTTTTCTCTAGATATGCTGTCACATGCCAGAGATGAAGTTGTAATTTACGGTGATTTTAAGGTGATTTTAGGCTTAGCAATGCTCTTTATATTATAATATTATAATATTATAATATTATAATATTATTTAATTTGTGGGAACTGACCAGATCATAAGACAGACTGCAAAGCTGGCATGTGTCTTGATCTAAATTTATGGGCTTATTTTTTCATTTAGTACAAACCCAAATATTTCCATGTTGCCAACATTCCACAATCCATAGATTGTTGAATGGGGCATTTTGAGTAGAACTCCAATGCATAAAACAGCAGATTTCTGAACTTGAAAACACTCTATAATAACATGCAAATAAACTGAGCAAATGATAAAAATACAACCATGTTAATCATGGCCTGCTGCATGCTGGAGCACAATAAAATTTAAGTTTTTACTTATGAAATTTACTAATTTAACAAATAAATAAATAAATAAATAACATTCTGTTTAGTCGCTGCTTTAATTTCTTGCTTCAGTTGAGTACAAATATAGAATCTGTTACATACCTCCAAAGTGTAATGACAATCAAGTTCACTTAGGAAACAATACATGGTCAGGCTGACAGGTTGTTTCCAGACACACCTCTATGTAACCCAATCAGAATCTCATTCTCTCTTGTCAAAATATTAAAGACTGGTACTCACCCCCCACAACTGGCTCAGCAGCGCAGTATTGCACAGTGTTTATTAATGTTTTCTAGTTGTTCTGTAGCTGCTGCATGTCTCTTACTGTATGTCTCTGCTCTGTGTAACAAGTGTGGCGTATTGACCCATGTCAGGCAGAAGCACGTCCTCCACTGTCATTATCCCCTCTTTAAATACTCTTTAAATCTACTCTGAGACTTGTCCGAACTTAAATATATTAAACAATTAGACAGGTCCAAAAACAGCTCATCTGACCCAACCATTTCCTCACTTAAAGCTATGCTATGGCCTCAGAAAACATGCAACGTATAAGTCATGTAGACCTCCTTTATGGTGCTTTTTCGTTGTTTTGGAGCTTGATTGCCACTGGTTATTGTACTGTACATTTCATAGTTTAAAAAGAGCAGTGTGAACACCTCAACATTTAGGTAAATTAGGTAAAACATGAAGGTAAATTATAGAAATTTAATTTAAGGTGAGCTATATATTTTAACTTATGCAACTATGACTGACAGGCTTTTACAAGAGGACACTCTGTTAAGGTTGTGTTATACTTTTTTTTAATTAGCAGAAAGAATTAATTGGCACAAAGTAAACTATGCTACTGTATCTTTGTTTATGAAGAAGCAAATCAGAAATATCTCATATAATTGTACTAGGTTGTACACAGCACTCAGAACTTAGCACTCGGCACACAAATCGGAAAATTGGTGACAATCAACAAATATAAAAAGATGAGCTCTTAATATAATCACACATTAAATAATTAACAATGATGACAAAACATTCAAAGTTCAGTTTCAGACCATAAGCAACACACAACAGGAAAAAAAAAAAAAAGCTTGCAGGGAAAGTTGGCACTCACCGTTAAGCATTGCATATTCTCAGAGTTAGCAGAGTTGGAGACAGCAGCATGGTTTGCTGTAGCAGCTTCTGAGGAGACAAAATCAAATGAGTCAAGGGCTTTGTCTGTTTGTCTGTCTCACGCACTCGCTACAGACTAGTGTTCGAATTGAGGGGGAGGCTGGAGGGGTACAGGACCTCCCATAAGCTTTAAGGGAGCCCCCATAACACCCAAAACATATATACTTGGGCGGTCTCCTGGTTTTTCAATAAAACTATAATAATTCAAACATGAGTGAAAATGAAAATTAAACGAAAAGATTTGATTGCTGTATTGATTGTTGACCTTACATCATATTTTATTGTTTTTACAGCGTTGCTGATTATAACCAATTATAATCACGTCTCTGAACAACATGATGGCGTTTCGTTCCTGAATGAATCAACTGTTTAAATGATTCGGTTCAATCGCAATGACTCGCTTATTAACAGTGACTTGTAGGTGGCGGTTTTACTTTCAAATTAATAGTACCTTTTATTTTATTTTTTTTTATAATTTCAGATATCAACATTCAATGTTTTAGAATTAAAATATCGACACATTATTTATGCATTTGCAACTGCATTAAACACAGGACTCTGTAAATACATCTAAATGCCTATTCAGATGCAGCATCTGTGTTTCCTCTGCATTCAAAAGATGAATTTTGTTGATAATGATATTATTTGTTAGGTAACACCCTAAAATGTCTTATTATTATTTTTTATTGACTTTATTGATTAAAGATAATGCACACTTTTAGAAAAAAGAATGGCTTTATAAAGGTCAAAAAATGCCCATAAAAGGTAACTTTAAACTTGTTGGAAAATATGAATTTATGTCACTGCTGTGAACTGACTGCACTGAATATTAAGAATATCAAAAACTTTAGGAGCAGCACAATGCACTCAGCAAAACACAGTCTGATTAAAGTTATCGATAAAATCTATTGAGATATTTTTTTTTGTCAATATCGCACACTCCTCGGCTAGATATTTAATTCTTTTTTTACTTAGTGATTGTTTGGTACACTTATTTTTAGTTCAATTTACTGATCATTGTAAAATACCTTTTATCTTAGAATTAAGTTTTCTCAGTGATAACAAGGACAAGACAAAAATATGAATTAAGTTTTTTTATTCAGTGATAACAAGGACAAGACAAAAATATGAATCATATTTATATAAGTTTTTATTTATTTATTTATTTTTGGTTATTAGCTTTCCAAAACTTTGTGACTGTTCGTTTTCGAAAAAAAAAGCTTTACGGTTCTATTGGTGGAATGAGCTGCTGATCTCAATCACAACAGAAACAGCTGAAGATGCACCTTTTCTGCAATTACTAAACTAATGTGTAACCATAAACAAAGACAATCATCTTAAAAATAAATAAATAAGTAACATCTTTTACTCTCTTTATCTTCCTTTCTTAATTTCTAGCTTGTGAACTAGCTTGTTATACTGTACTTGAACGTGATGTTGCTCATTTGTAAATTGTACATAATGTACTGAATCATGTGTTGCGTTAATTCTAGATTCATATAAGATTTAAACAGACTGGACCCTGTCTGTTCTCTATTGTTCTGTAAAATGCAGAGCAGTAGGATGGTCCTGTTCAGAGAGAGGCTTCTCCAGCTCTGCTGCTGGGTCCCCTGAGACACTCAGGAGACCTTCATAAAAACTGACAGACAACTCACTGTCCTCTGTGCTCACTGGTTAGCAAAGAACTGAATAAGTCAATTTGTCTTTGGCAGAGAGAAGATTGTCGGAAGAGATTCTAGGGAAGGTGTTTTTCTAAAGTAGGCTGTGTACCTATTGTAGCTACCTTTTGGAGTTTGTTACTTCAAAAATTGTGACTTATTGATGTTGTTTATGTGTTTAGATATAATGTCTGTGTTTTAACAATTTGTTAGCATTTCAGTTAAGGCCCAGACAGTGTTGGGCAAGCTACTTGGAAAATGTAGTGAGCTAAGCTAACAGTTACTCTTCATTAAATGAAGCTTAACTACACTAAAGCTACAGCCTTGGGTAATGTAGCAAGCTAAGCTACAGCAACATGGCACAAGTAGTTTACTACATCTAAGCTATTTTTTACATTTTCATTTTTCTATTGAACCAACATCATACCAAGTCAATGCTCTCTCAGTGATCAATTAAATTGTCAGTCATACAGGCATAAAAGTCCAGTTTAATTGTTTATTCAACCACTCTTCCAAACCAATTTGGCAACAAAAATCAGTATAATGTACAGGGCTGGGTTTATCTCACATTTTGGGGGGTTAGGGGGGGTTGAATTCTTTCTTGAAAAACATTTTTAAAAAAAAAAAAAAAAAAACAATGGCACCTGTTTCAGAATGTTGAATGAATAAAACAGGGAAAACACAAAATTTTTAAATAAAATAATTTATACATATAATTGAATAACATAGTCTATATATGAATGGGTGTTTGTCAACTGATTGCATGCCATCAGAGTTTACAGTTTTTTAAAAAAAAAAAAAAAAAAAAAAAAAACATGCTAACATAAATTGTACGTCTTTGAGAGGAAAAATTAAACCGGACAGGTCACGGCGGCTAGGCCTATAAATCACATTTTATTATATTCTGAAATGAACAGGCCTACAGCGTAATGTTATAATGTTCCGACATTATTTCCCTCACTCTACAACAAATCCTTTAACTTTAACCGTATTCAGAACCGGACGAGAATGAATGAATGAATGAATGAATGAATAAATAAATAAATAAATGAATAAATTTGCCTAAACAATCCAAAACAAATTTAAAGCGAAACTGAAAGTAAAGTTGGGCTTATGTAGACTACCTCTCTCGCCACAAATACAAATGTTTCCATATCTGCAATGTATTTGAAGCGAAAATATTATGCATTGCGTAAGCTTTGTACTTCATGCACGTCGATGGAAAATATCATGATGAGCAAAAATGTGCCACGGGACCGGTGTTCACGCTGAACTGCACGTAACACACACTATTTAAATTGACTAGTGTAACTTTTGGGTGACTGTGTTTTATTTTTCAGATGAACAGGCTGCAGTGATAGTGCGCGATCAAACAGCTGAATAGCATATTCCGGCATTTTGGTCATAGTAAAGGCATAATTCGATACTGCAAAGTCCAAAGCAGTTTGAAGTGTCAAGAATATTAGCAAAGATTATTATAATTCGTTTAGACTAGAACACTGTTTCATTCTTATTTCGCTATGGAACCTGATCGTTTTTTGTTTGTTTGTTTGTTTTTTGCTAAGAACGAACCGAAACATTTTGCCTTTCGCCATGAATTTGACAACCCACACCCACCCACTCCCCATCTTGTTCTTCTGAGTTTGAGATCTTCCCAGAGCACTAGCCTGCTTCAAAGACTAAAATCAAGGCGCCCACCACTACTTCAAGTACTACGTTTTTTTCTCAATACCGCTACAATAGAGGCAGTACGTGCATTGCATTCATGCGTTTGCATTGCAGATTATACAGTTTTCTACGTGGGCGCTCAGTTTTTTTCTGACATTTAGCTAAAATATAAAGATTCATAAGCAATTTGGTTGTCTCGACAACAAATGCTAGACTAAGACACACTTTTCTCATCTCCTCGAATGCAAAAAAAAAAAAAAAAAAACATTAGCCTTTATAAATACAGTGCTGTATTATAAATACAGAAAACATGTACTTTTTCAATCAACACTTCTTTATTTACCTCAAGTCTGCAAACACGCTGAGATGCTTCAAACTGCGCGCTTCATTCACGAGAGAGGCGGGAGGATTAATACGGTTTGACTGACAGTTTAATGAGCCAATGGCGTCACGAGGTTTAGTGGCGGTGACGTCGCTTACTGACCCAGGATCAGTGATCCGTAGCAGTTATATTTCCGATTTGAGCTTAAAGTATAGAAAAATATATAGCTTTTAGCTTTTGTTGACGCTACCGCGCTACTTGATCAAAATAAGAGCTTAGCTACTGAAAAGCTATTTGATTCAGAAAACAGCGACGCTACCACCACGCTACTGAGAAATGTAGTTAAAAGCCCAACACTGGGCCCAGATATACTTGAAGTGAAATCTAACACTAAAATGTTTATTTTGAAACTGAGAGAAAAGCATGCAGCATGTATTTTGCCATCTAAATGGCAATCTCAACAGCGCAGGTGGGGTCAGGATGTTCGCTAACAATATAGCGCTGCTCAGGCATGTTTAAACTTTTTTTTTTTTTACCCCTCAGCAAAGTAACTATACCATGAATATATTGTTAGCTTTAGGGCTTTCTATTAGGAAGTTGGCTGTTGATGTACCACTAGTGGCCTAGGGAGAGGACAAGCCAACCCAAGGTATAATATATATTTGTATGACTTAGATATGGTGTTTGCTTTGTCTCTCCTCTCCACACCAGTTTTTGATGCCTACTTTGATAACTTTGAGAACCGGGTGGTCATTCTCTGGGTCATTTGTAGGTACTGATGTCACTTCCTTAAACTGAAAATGGCATAGTCTGTACTGATTATGGTGGTCAGGTTAGCACATTTATAAAAACCTCCACAATGTTTTGAAAGAGTTTTGCATAGGGATGTCCCAATCAGGTTTTTTTGTGCCCCCAATTCAATCCGAGTCATTTAATTTTGAGTACTTGCCGATAACAAGTCCTGATCCAATGCTTGTATTTTCCTGGTGCTTGGTGTACACTTCAAGTAATTTAACAATTTATTTGAAATGTACACCAATAGAGCCAATAGATTCCCCAAAGGCGTGATGAGCTGGGAACAACTGATCTGAAATCCCCTCAAGAGATGAGTCTAAAGCCCTATCCAGACAGGATTAGTTTTATATGGGGAGGTGGGGTAATGTAATAGAGCTTTGCTATAATTTTGATCCCATCCAAATCAACCATATCAGTAATCATTGCACGCATTTTCTGGACTGCTTTCACACGTGAGCAAACATTACTTTTGCCATCTACAGAAAGGCCTGTAACAAGAACCCAAGGCGATAAGAGGTTTGTCTAAATCTCTAAATAAAAGTTTATTTTGATGAATGATAAGACAAAAGAAAAAAGACTTGTGCTGCACCCCAATTTGCCTACTTATACTAAAATTATGTGCTCTTTTTAAAATGAAAAACTAGATCATTTTAAGTGTGTAGCAGAAGAGAAGGCAAGTTTTGAGACTGCAGTGTGGTACTGTGTCGCATAATTATGTTTGTTCTGTCACCATAAATCAGTCTACCTTCTCACAGTTCTCATCTTCATGTACACAATCTACATTTTATTTCATTAAATGTATAATGTTCAAACAATTATTCCCACCCTATTGGAGAAAAACAAATAGCAGATTTATCTGTCAGTCATGGGTCACTGTGAAAATCTACTGGAAAAAGTAGACCATGTGGGGACATTTGGCTCTTTTCAACATACTATGCTTTGGAACAAACGTCTTCTAATGGATGGATACTATACACACTTGGATGCACAGTAGTTTTTATAAATTAACTCATAATTTAAGCCTGGTTTACACTATTGCAGGACCTTCCACAGACTGCTCATTATGCTTGAGGCATTTGCACTTCACATATTTGACATTCAGTGGAGTTGAAGCACCACATTAGCTTTTCATTTGAAGATACCAAATCTGGGACATGCACAGCCAGTGCAGATGTAGAGTCTGAGCTGCAAGAGTTCATTTAATTTACAATGCATTACATTTCATTTACAATGCATACAGCTACTGTTTTCCACTGCTGGTATTTTGAGGCTTGGGTACTGAGATGACACCATGCAACACTTGTCTCATAGCATTGACCTTAATGGCCAGTGCACACAAAGACGAACAATTCTGTTTGATTTTCCATATGTAATTTGTTTGCTCAAAAAAAAAAAAAAAAAAAAAGTAGACAGGGTAAATGAAAATGCAGAATCACTCTCTGATGGTATGTGGCACTTATAGAAAAGCATAAATACTCTGGTACACCAAGCAGCACTGTGCAAAAAAAAAAGAGGTATAAAAGAAAGTAAGCAGTATTTATGTGTTTTCAAACAGCTGTTTAATCCGTTTTATTCAGTCCTACCTAGACTTTTGTATTGCACAGTGATCAAGCAGCACTCAAAACTCAATTTATTGTTGTCTAGCAAAATATGTTTGTGAGCGCCACCAAGTCGTAATTGTTATTTAACTGCATAAGCTCAGGGCACATGACCAAAAGTGCAAATCTTATTGGTTGGTCAGTTTTCTTAGTATAGTGCAATATAAGAGATTAGAAACTATCCGCCGCAATGTTCACAGACATCAATTCACCGAATTACAGTGTTGAACATTTGTCTTAGTGTGAACAGGCCCTCACACACCATATTTGGATTTTTAATAAGATATTAAGAATAAGAAATTAATAAGAAAATTTAATTTGTATGTTTTTATGGTGGGAAATGTTTCCTACAATGTCAAACCTTAGCTTTTATTATCTCAAAGGGTATGTAGGCAAAACTACATACACTGCCTGTGTGCAACCATTATGCAATCTACCCACACTAAAAAATGCATTAAAGAGCAGCTTGGCCCACTTTTAGTACGAAGGGTATCAACAATTTAAAAAATGCTTAGGTAGCTTGACAATTTGACAGAGCCACAAATCAGAGCAAAAGAGGAAATTAGTGACCCATAGAGGGACAGATGGTTATTACTGCATCAGTGATTCAGTTCTTCACGTTAATCTATTCAGGCAGTTAGAAGACATTGACATCAAGAGTTGATGAGTCCTGTTATCTTAACCCCAGCCACAAAGAAAATATATGCAACTTGTAAATGACAGTACAAACAAAATTGACTGAAGCTTCCACAAAAGCAAACTTACATCTCACTAAAACATCTACGAGGCTCATAAGGAACAGAACAGCTGCAATCCATCAATAGCTAATGTAACACACTCATTAAACACACATCAAAGACAGACTGAGAGATCACTCACCTGATCACTGCTGACACACACGCTGATGTTCAGACAGGTGTTGAGAGTGTAGAAGTTATTCCCTGAAACTCAGTTTCAACATATATGTGAGCAAAAATGTTGTCAGACTCTAGGAGCAAGGCGCTGCTGACTCTAAACTCTGGGCAAATGCCACAGCGTGTGTATGATTCTCAACGATGTGTGCGGCTTGTCCAGCCCCCTCCCTCTCTCCCTCCATCCATCCTCTCTCACTCCCCATATACCCAATTTTAATCCTCCACTCACCCAGCAGACTCTTTGAGTCTGTGTTTAGTCCTGCCTACATCCTCTTCCAGGTTTTAAACACATCACATATATGCATCTTCCAAGGTTATTTTAGTTTTCATTTTAATGTGTTATTCAAAATTAGTGGAGCACATTATTTTACATTTTCTGCATGCATTTATTATAGTAATTACCATGTGGTTACCTTACCCACTACTTTGTTAGTTGTGTACACTGTAAAATAAAGTGCAACCAAAATTGGTTTAGGTTTGCATTAACTGAGACTATTTGAATATGTTTAATACAGATATTTTTTAATGCATACAACGCATACATTACTAGCTTTACATCTACACTGTTACAGCGTAACAGTTTTGTGTGATCAGAAAAGTGGGACATTGCACAATGACTATGGTGACTGAGCAGAGTTTTCATGTGTTATAATGAGTGACAATCTGGCACTGGAATTTGTTATTTTTAATGTTTTGCTCTGTGGCCGAAGGCAAGAGTGTGATGTTCTCTCTTGTACAGTCACACAGATACATGCTCCGGTCTACTTTTTTTTTCTGCAGCTGCAGCAGCTCTCTATCCATTCTTGTGAAGTCTGAAAAAACAAAATGCTAACAAATGTTTTATTGCTACTGATAGACATCCACATATGTGCATTTGTTTTTATTAAAATAAGTCCCATGTGGGCGGATTAGAAGAACTGAGAGATATGCAAAGCAAAATGCAAAGCAAAAAAGCTAAGATGTTACCACTAGACCATCATACTGCAATATCTATATTAAGGCCAAAAATAATATTAAAAAAAGGTTTGATTTACTGTATTTTACTTATCCACTGAGACTGATGGTGGAAGATGGATGATGTTTTCATTTTAAACACTTCAGTTGGTCAGAAAGAATGAATCATTAGTGTGTAACAATTTAATGGGAACTCATAGGCATTCAAAAAATAGGCATTCAACATGGTCTTAAACTATAATTTACGTGACTTCCGGACATTCCTAATTCTAATTCACTAACCCCAAAATTTATTTATAGCTCTAAAATATGCTACAGCAATAAACCTCGTGACCTGAGCTCTTTTGTGCCGCATAGATTTGATCCCATGGACAGGGACAATAATCATCTGTAAAAGCATCTTAACAAAGCGGACAGATATCTGCAGGCGGTGGGGGAGGGACTGAGAGAGAGAGAGAGGATGTGGATTGACAGATGTCAGGCTGAGACAGAGAAAACAGAAGATAATAGAAGAGAGGAAGAGGCAGGAGGTCGAATGATTAACTGTTGGAGTCTCTCTGTGATACCTCACATAATCTGCTAATTAGTAAATTAAGGCAATTAAATATTCATTCAGCCAGATGCAAGCTCCAACATAGCCAGCTCAACCCATTAATTCACAGAATATTAGTTAACACTGAACATTTATCGTGAACATTTATATAACAGGTCTGTCAATTAGCTCCAGTGTTTAAATAATCTGCTTATTTTTTTAGGTTACATTCAGTTTACAATTACTTACCAGGCCTGGCCGTATAAATTTAACCATTATATTTCTATCACATCAGCCTCATGCTAAAATGTGTAATGTTTAAGATTTATGGGTATATTTTTCAACCAGCATGATAAGTAAAGTACATATTTGAAACATTAATGATTTTTATTCCTGTTCATTTATTTAGTAACTGTCAAAAATAAATCTGTAGTACTTTACAGCAGGCAACAATCCGACATAAACCTCCACACTGAACTGCTATCCAGTCTTTTTACATGCATTTTATATGTGCAATTTTCTGGCATTTAATGGTGAGCTAAACTATATTATTCTTTTAGTAAATTTCAGCATCTTCATCTGCTAGTCAAGAATGCAAATTATTAATCTCAGCATTTAACAGACCTGCAGGTTTTAATAGAACAACACACATCAACTTACAAAAGGAAAATTGTTCAGAAAGAGCAAGCTTTTACACTACATGTTAAACTTCAATACTCTTTGTGCCCTGCTATAATTTCAGCAAGGTTTTTCTTTATTTTTCTCTCAGGGAGACAAAACAAAATAACATTTGCTGATGTCACTGAGTGCAAGTTATTACAGAGTGATAACAACTTTGTAATGTAATTTCATGGTTATGTTCTGTTCTGGTTTTCCATTTCATTGCGTTCTGTTCCTGTTTACCTGTTTACACGTTTCCTAGTTAGGAAATAATAAATAAATATAATAAATATTTATTATAATCCGAAATGAAGACAGGAACAGCGGGGAAAAACCAAACAAACACAACGCACAAGAAACAAAACTGAATGACCATATAATCACCGACAACCTAGACTAGACACAACCAAACTTATATACATAGAACCAACCAATCAGGGGAGGACAGGTGTAACAAAGACACAGTGACCTGAAAACAAGAAACGGAAACGGGAAGTCCAAATATGGGCATACACAGGGAGAACACAGACAAAAACAGCCCAAAGGGTCTGACAAGAATGACCTCCCACTCATAGTTTTAAGTTTACAACGAGGCTGGTACAAAGTAAGAGAACCAGCAGAGGCCGAGATGGTGTGGACACTGTAACCAAATTACAAATATACTCGGAGGCCAGCGCATGTATTACTTAATAAGTTAAAATAAGAAATTTAAAATCAATGCGTGATTGGACTGGAAGCCAGTGTAGTTGAGAAAGCACAGGAGTAATGGATGTGTAAGTTAAAAAACGAGCAGCTGAGTTTTGCACATATTGCAGTCACTTAATCAAATTTGCAGGAAACCCTACAAAAAGTGAATTACGATAATCAAGTCTAGATGTTATAAAGGCGTGAATAAGACTTTCTGCATCAGGCATAGAAAGAAATGGTCTTAAACAGGCAATATTCCGAAGATGATAAAAGGCTAATAATGTATTTAAGTTTTTGCCATTATATTTGACAAGATTCACACTGCCTACTAAAGAAACACAAAGGCAGGCCAACCAATATCATGTCTGATTTTCATTTGTCCATAAGGTGCTAAAAAATTCTTGAGAGAGCTAGTAATGGATATTTGAACCCATCAGCGGCTAATTTAAAAAGAAATGTGGGTCGGCGCCAATTGCCTTGTGGTAAGTGCAGCTGCAACTCTGCTCACGGAGACCTGTGTTTGATTCCTGTCTCGAGGATCTCGAGGATCCTGCTCCCCTAACTCCACCCAACTGTCCTATCTCAATAAAAGGCATAAAAAGACCATAAAAATAACTAAATATATATGTATATATATATATATATATATATACATACACACATTTAAAACAAAATAATAAAAAAGTAAGAAATAAATGTGGAATAAAAGAGAGTTTTAGCCAAATGATTAACACAAAATAATTTACTTTTCTGAAGATGTAATTTACACCCTTGACCACCAAACTGGTCAAGAATAGAAAAATCCACTATGGCAATGAAGGCAAATGGCTGGGGGGTCAATAGCTAAATTGAAAAAACAGGGGAAAGAACAAACATCGTGATGTTTTCCGTGTTTGAGCAAATAATTTTGGAGTATACTGATGCAGATGGTAAAGTATACAAAAGCTAAATCAAGGAATTTAATTTGGGGTTAAACTAAATTTTCTTAAAGCCAAGAACAGATATTCTTACTGCTCCCTGTCAAAGGCTTTTTCCACATGCAATGCTAGAGTGAAATTCAATACTCCATCTTCACAGCAAACCGGAAGTCCTCTGGATATTGGTTTGAGTGTAATAATATTTGGTATAGTCAGGACACTGAAAAAAATATGACAGCATGCAGTCATAGCTTCTGTTTTCTTTCTTTTTTCTTTTTTTTTAATTACTTTTTTTTTTCTTAATATTACCATTTTCATATAGTACCCATACTTTAACGTACATACAATTCCTCTACACTTTTTGCACTCCTGTTTATGCTTTTGTCTGTCTGAGACTGGCCTCTGAATGTGAGTTTCTCATTGTTATCCAGACAGGTATATTATATCCATCCACAGAGATTCACATCAGAACATCGAATCCCAACATGATTCAGAATATATCTTTATTCTGTGAAAGAGAATGAAAGTGTCTCTGAAAGAACATGAAAGTGTCATCCATCTTGTGTAATTCTGATCGTGTATTCTGATCGAATGGAGCCTTGTTCAAATTGTACAAACCAAAAAAAAAAAAAAAAATAGAATTATTAAGAATTATTTACTTACAGATAAACTATTTCCAGACCTCATAATTCAGATATGTAATAACAGATATGTAATAATAACATTAAATCCTAATTATGCAAACTAAAGTTTATATAAAAACATTTTAATGATCAAGTTGGCAGGGCCTTTTGGGGGAAGATTTCATAAAATAGGAGAGGGGGAAAAAAAACATATCCTAAATCCTCATGAGGTCTTAGCTAAATCTTGTTGGCCAACTACAAAAAAATAGGGTAGCACAGTTGATCCTTCTGAATGTGCCTACTTACCCACTAGTAGGGAAAAAATAGTATGTGTAAAGAGTAGTATGTCAGAATTCACAGTATTTAAAACAGTAGGTAAAAAGTAATATATCTTACTACCTTTTTTTTTTACTACCTAGTTTTTGAAATGTGCAACCAATGGACACTTTACCATCCCACACAGCAAAATCCCCAGTGGTTATTTAACACTCTGAGTGTGGACTCATATAAACAATGAAGCAGTGTTGAAGTTAATGAGATAATTAGGTGATTAACTAAGTGATGTTTGAACATTATTGAAGACACCTGATGTTAAAAGGGGAAAAGTCCACTTCCAGAACAACAATTGACAGATAATGTACTCACCCCCTTGTCATCCAAGATGTTCATGTCTTTCTTTCTTCAGTCATAAAGAAATTATGTTTTTTGAGGAAAACTTTTCAGGATTTTTCTCCATGGACTGATATGGTGCCCTGAGTTTGAACTTCCAAAATGCAGTTTAAATGCAGCTTCAAATAATCCCAAATGCAGTTGTAAACGATCCCAACCAAGGAAGAAGGGTCTTAACTATTTTATATACTTTTTAATGTCAATCGCTTGTCTTCTCTTGCTCTTCCTGAACTCTGTGTATTCTGGCTCAAGACAGTTAGGGTATGTTTAAAAACTCTGATCGTATTTTTTTCCCTCAAATTCAAAATCGCCCTATATCGCTGTTTTACCTTTTTTGTTAAGGGTGTTTGATCTTCTTTGCATGTTCACTTTGATTTTGAAATCATTTTTGAAGTTGAGGGAGAAAATACAATCTGAGTTTTTTGACATACTAACTGTTCCACACACCCTAAAATGTTCAAGCAACTATTATAGTAGTCAGTGTTTGCATTAGTTGGGATCTTGACCCTTACATTTTTAACATTAGATTAGTTTGGCTGCCTTAACATTGAAAGTTAGTGTGAATAAAAAACATAGTAAGTTAACACTTTCATTGTACAGAAAGAGAGCAAAGAACATTTTCACTGACAGTCTAGAGTTCAAGCACTCTCAAAAACTCCCATTAAAATCACTTTCATTAAATGCTATTAACACTATGAAATTAATATCTTACTTGCAGATTCATACACACAATTGCACACGAGAGAATTCGCCAGAAAGAGGTATTCAGTCAGCGAGCCAGTAAAGAAAACATTTTAGCAATGACTCGTCTGAACACCTCTGATTGGTCATTGCATTCATAAGCTCAACAGCATCGATTGGTTATAATGTGCAGTGCTGTAAAAATACATCTGTATCTGGCTCATCTCCAGTGGGCAAACGCAGATTTGAATTTAGCAGCTGATGATATGACGCACTGAACGTTCACGGTGATGTGATTGTATCAAATATATTATTTTACTATTTTTTTGTCTTTTGGAAGCTGCATTCAAAATCTGCCTGGCTCAAAAATCACTTTGAATGGGCATGACACCTCTGACAACAGCAATCACAAAATAAATACTTTCAATGCATTTTCACGGGCAGTAAGGTTGTTTCAGACTCTGTCTCGAAATCTTCCCACTATACCATTGTATAGTGGACAATTTGAGAGGACAGTCATTTATACTGATGTCCAAAACCATTGTGGACATCATCAAGTGCACTTATTTAATCCCGCAATGCAGTACAAACACAAATGTACAACTGATGTAGACTAGACAACTAGAGATTTCCTATAACTCACTGTGAGGATCAAGCTGAATAAATTACTGTTTCTCAGCAGAAGATGGAGTCCACAGTGGAATCATACAGGTATATGTTCCTTAAGTTTATTATTAAATTATTTAATGCGGTTTATAGAAGCTAGTTTCTATGACAGATTTCAAGATTGTTTTTTTTTTTTTTTGCTGGCAAGTTTAAGCACTGTGTATGACACAAAGCAATCCCAACCACACTGACAGCTTTTTTACTTTATTATTAAACAGCAAGCACAAACTATGCAAAAAATTTTGGTGGGTTATTTAATGCCAGATGAATCTTCTGATAGACTATTCTCTCCTGTTTTATTTATTTATTGTATATTCCTATTAGGTAGTTTAAATCTTGATTATATTATGCAATTAAATATTGTTAACGAAAGAAAATGTATTCAA
This sequence comes from Labeo rohita, assembly GCF_022985175.1. Lineage (NCBI taxonomy): Eukaryota > Metazoa > Chordata > Actinopteri > Cypriniformes > Cyprinidae > Labeo > Labeo rohita. The sequence goes on along the minus strand of NC_066873.1, from coordinate 3,835,081 downwards.
ATCTTTTAAACAAAAGTGTATTAAAATACATGAAATGCTCATAGCTTCAGTTTCATGACTTCACACAAACCCTCCTGTGACTCAAACTCTTCTCTTTCCTAGCTGTGGAATTAGAGCGCAGTAATTGTGGCACATTTGGGGAGGTGAAGAGGAAAACCCTGCAGTCTTTTCATGTGTAATGCTCTCTCTCTCACACACAGACACACACACACACACACAAATGTGTATAATGACATGGGTACTACAACGTAAACATGGTTTATCACACTTCCTGTGTCCCCGTAAAACAAAAGGCTTAAAAAACATACTAAACAGTGTTTTATGAAATTCAAAAAGTGTGCACAGTCTCCTGTGAGGGCTAGGTTTAGGTGTAGGGTAGGTGTAGGGCGATAGAAAATACGGTTTGTACAGTATAAAAACCATTACGCCTATGGAGAGTCCCCGTAAACCACAAATGCAAGAATGTGTGTCCTCATAAACCATATATACCAGAACACATATGCAGACAAGCTAACACACACCAGAGGAATCTGATTTTAATAACACACACAGAGGTCAAAAGAGGTGGCTGCTGTCTGAGGCATTATGATGCCAGGCTGCTGTGCCTTGGGTAAAGGGGGAGCTTATGGTATTCCCAGCCTTCAATGGCAAATAAGAGCAATGAACCCAGTTAAGACATGTCAGACATGTACAGTACACATTTTGGATATCTTGCTTATTGTAGTCCAATGTAATTGTACAATGCTATCATATTTTTTTAGATGCATCTTAGATCATTTAATTCTAAATGACAAAGAAATAATAAGTCACCACATCCACCATCTTTTCTCACTACCATGCTCTCAATTCAGAAACTTTAAAGTCTTAAAGTCTTTTAAAAAAGTTTTAAGCTTCACACCCATAATTACAACTTTGTGGTGTCATTCATGTGTGTTCAACTTGTAAATAAGGAAATAACTTTCCTATCTTTCAGAATTACTTGAATGCACCATGTTACTTTGCTTCTAAATGATACGTTGATCACATTGGATTGTTTGAAAATGAGGCAAAGAGCCCCACTGATGTGTCTAAGCAGGAATTTTCAACTCTGGCCTTCAAGGTCCACTGTCCTGCAGTTTAACCCCAACCCCAATTAAACAAACTCCCGAACAAGCTAATCAAGTTCTTTAGGATTACACGAAAATTAGAGCCAGGAGAATTTGATTAGGGTTGGAGCTAAACTCTGCAGGACAGTGAGCCTGTTTTGAAGAAGGCTGGATTATAGGAAAGTAAATCCTGTGACTTTGTGGGTTGTGCTTAGTTCGTAAGTAAATCTGATCTGCTTAAAGGATATTATCAAATTATTTTGTCATTCCCCTTTGAGGTTGTATTCTTATTGGGTTATGAGATTGGTCCTTGCAATGCCCTGTCCACAGTTCATCAGTGAGTTGTTTACCTTGGTGCTGTTGTACCCACATATAACTATATAAAACATCTTTAGAGAATTTAAGCACCGTGTCTGTTTGTGACACCAGGCGTAAGGTCAGTTTGGCAAATATGACTTTGTCCAAGCCACAGTTGTTTACTTGAGTAAAATAGTGAGACAGACCTTTGTAAACTGTGGGCCACTGATACTATTTCACCTCTGATGAACAAGAAAGAACTCATGAGCACTAATTGCATGTTTTACGTGCCACTTAAGGCTGGCCCACACTAAAAGATTGTTCAGTTCTTATTAGTAACCTAATGATAAAAAAAGAAAAATGATGTGACGAATAAGACTGCACACCACACACTAACATATTCCATTCACAAACAACAAAAGTCCCAATTGTTTACACAGGAAATCTCGCAAAAACTCTCGTGGTCAAATGTGACTTAACAAACAAATGGCAGACAAAAGGCAAGAAGAAATGGTGATGATAGTGTTGCTACTGCTTTTTACAGGAAATTGGGAAATAAAAGAAAAATGTTAGGATGAAGTCATGGAGACAGCATAAACATGGAGTTTACATGTTACAGCGCGAGCTGGAGGTAAGTAATACTTCCGTCTTCCATCAGCCTGCTTTCTGATTCTTAAACGATTCATTCCATGTGACAATATATGAAATCAGTGTGGCCCTGACGTTCTTCCGAACAGATTCAGTCTCTCATAATACACCCCATGCCACATTATACAACCATCAAGATAATTGGGATAATCTGGAAAATTCATCCCAAAATTGGCCCAAGCATCTTGTAGTGTGTGCCCTGCTATAAGACTTGTCATCTCAAGATGAAATCGAGCTGTATAGGGACTGGAGTTGCACTTTTTCAGACCTGTACTTTTCAAGGAAGTTTAACAAACATCTGTTAAACTATTCAAACACAGAATGAACAGACGTCCCTGTTTCCCTATTGTCCTTAAATTTTGCTTTTCCAGGCAGCAGGAATTTGGTTTAGAGTTTGGAGCTTGGTGGAGCTTGATCTCCATCCTATCATACTAATGAGGCACACCAATTACATTATTAATGAGAAAGTCCTTTGAAGCCTGGAAACTCTAACTAATACCAGCATTAATGATTGATTGTTTTTAAAGACAGAGGTTCCTAATTACTTCCCAAATAACTGTGGACACCTTAAGCTGGGCTCACACTACAGGATTTTTAGCCCGATTTTGCCCCGATTTTCCCTTCCCAAGAATCAGAGCAAAAATCTTGTCAAGCACCTGGATCGGTCCCGATGTGCGCAGATTATCTGGTAATGTGAGGCGTTCACAGATCAAATCTTGCACCTCCTGATCTGCTTGCACACAAATCGAGGCCACTCCGATTAATATCAAACATGTTTGATATTCAGGATTTTAAATCGGGATGATGATGGCTATATGATTACATCACTACTTTAACAACAGCCAATGCGCGACCACAAAACAGCTGCTGTGCTGTCCATTGGATAGTGGAGATGAAGGAAACTGCTTTTTGAGTTCTTGTAGTAACACTGTATAATGTGTCGAAAACGTACCACAACAGTAAGGAGTAAGAGGAGCTCTGGGGTGAAATCGCCTCAGTTTTGAACATACAGAGAGCAGAAAATGTATTGCTGAAATGACGATCTGTTGCATATGATCACGTGAGGCAATCCCACCGGCATGATAATCTTAATCACAATATTATCTTGTAGTGTGTGATGTGCCACGAATTTCAAATCTTGTAGTGTGTGCATGTTTAAGATTTGAGGGAAAATAATCTGCAAGTCAAGGTCTTCAGGACACACATTGGTATTTTTGTTTTCAGGTTTGGAGCTAAACTCTGCAGGGACACCGCCCCTCTAGGATCAAGGTTCCCCACCCCTGCTTTAAACGGATCCCCAGCATTTAACCTCATGGCATTAAGTAACCTCATGTTATGACTCATTAACAGTCCCCTACTGAAGCAATAATTACATAATTGTCATCTTGTTTAAGGTAAAGTCATTGCTGATTTGGAGATCACAGGTGTGAACTGGGGAGAAATTGCTGGGGTACCTGCAACACAGAACCCATGATGCATCATCTCCTGGAGCCACAAATCCCAACTCACCACTTCCCCTTAATCACGGAAAGTGCTGCATACAATGTCACTGCATGTAAAAATAAAGTGGGTCACTTCAGGGGTAAACATTGAACTCACCTGTTTTGAGGCATGCATCATTCTGCCTGTCACAAAATGTTAAGTACACAGTCTTATTACTGTTTGTTCTCCGGACTTTGAATGATGTCAAATCAAATATTACTGTTTGGTGATTCATCCTGCAGCTGCTTGGTTTCATTCAAGTGTTTTTAAATGCCAAAGGAGAAAATGAATGTGTACAGTACATCCAAAACCAAGGCTGGTAAAAGTCTACATCAATGTGCTATGTTGTTGCCTATCAAAAATGTACACAGAAGTCATCACTCAAGTAAGCAATAAGGTACGAGAGACCATGTTGTATTGTGAATATAGTCAAGGCTGAAAGGCATTGTTAACCATGACACAAAGCAGAGTGCAACCCCTTCAGCTGTCACTGTATTCACAATACAGCACACCTGGAGTATCTTATTGCTTTTATTAAACAGTTACCACAGGGGTTACATACATACATACATACTCCAGGATTACATACATATGGTCAGGGTTACATATATAACCTGAGATGTTCTTGTTCATTAGACTCATGTTTATTAGACCAATCTGAACCACAGCTACAAGATAGCCCAGTCTTTAAGAGCAGAGATAGCAGTATCAGAGGTATCAGGGTAGCAGCCAAACCAGCAGCTGGAGCTCTCTTGGAATCCTCCAGAGGAGCCCGCCAAGAGCAAGCTTGACTCCTGGTACTTCAGGTCCAGCCACCGCCAAGTGGTCTCGAGAAAATCATTGCTGTTCTTTCCTGATGTACACGATCAGCTTGTCAAGATGTGGTCTGCGCCCCAGTTGGCACGCGTCCAGTCAGCTAAACAGCCTATGTTTTCTCACATGGACAGGGCGGAAGCCCACAGGTATTTGTGCATGCCCCACATCGAGGAGACTGACGCCTCACACCTGTGAAAAATCCTGGGCTCGCATATCAGCCTGCTCTCCAAGCCATGCAGGCTGACAGCCCATTTGGCCAGCAAGGCTTATTTTTGGCTGGGGAGGAAGTGTCTGCCCTGCATGCCATGATGATGCTTCAAGTCTTCCAGGACAACCTCCTGCAGTCCCTGGAGGGCAGGGCCATCATGCCGGACACAGCGAACGATCTGCGTGTGGCAACAGACTTTGTGCTAATGAAAACGAAGCACGCCACCCAGGCGACTGGCCGAGCCATGGGATTTATGGTAGTCCAGCAGAGGCACCTATGGCTAAACCCATAAAAGGTGCTCTTGAACGCACAGATTACTCCCTCTGGCCTCTTTGGCGATGCCGTGGAGTCAATCACTGAGCAATTTTCAGAAGCTTAAAAGCACACCAAAGCCATAAGTCACGTCATGCCGAGGGCACTCGTTCCAGCCACCGTCTTGTTCCAGATCTTCTTCGGCTACCCGCCCACCCTAGAGGAGGGAGGAGAGACCTGCAGCATCTGACATGGACCTCGGTGGGAACCGGACACGAGGAGGAAAGCGTGGTCAGGTCCAGGGAAAATGTGCCACCGACAGCTGAGTAACCCCCACCGTGACGCCGGCCCTCCACCAGCCTACAAGTCGTCTTTCTGAGGGTATTGTGGGGAGGGAGGAGCGCACTGGAGACCCAGGTCCCAAGTGCCGCAGAATGTTGCATTATGTTCTGGAGTGCGGCATTGTTTATGTGTCACAATGTTTATGTTCCTGCATTCTGTTCAATTAAAATGCATACATCCTCACAGAAAGAGCTCTTTCCTCCTCATTTAATCGAAATGGCTTCACTTGCCCTGCCTTAGAGAAGTGCAGAGCTGCGAATTTACACTCGCCGGCGCGTGGAATGCTCCTCCAGGAATTTAGCGCTGGATACTCAGCACTCAGCGTGTTAGAGCGTGGATATTCTCTTCAGTTCAAGAGAGTGGGTCGAAGCGCACAGAAAGGCAAACACAACAATCTGGCACAAGACAGAAAACACAAGGAGAATATATAGGACCTAATGAGCAGAGTAAATAATAACAGGTGTGGGGAATTAATCAATAATGATACAACAAACAGGATAACAAGAGAGTGGGGGAAAATGCAACAAAGACAAAGGTACACTGTCAAAACAAAAACGTGCTCCAAGACAACAAAAACACAAGCTGGGCTGATCAGATGGGGGACATGACAAAAACAGTAAACAGAAAACCTTTAATGTCCCTACAGCACTTGCATCTACCTTGAGTTAAAATGGATGAATAAAGTCAAGAGCAACAAGAACAGGTGCACTGGATAAGAGACCTTCCATTCCCGTGAAAGCATGTTCACACACATGGGTCTAGGTAAATGTATTTGGGATGACCGGGGAAGGTCTGTCAGAGGCAAAACCAAGCTGGCAAAGTTACGACAGAACCCGCAATAAAAACCGGCCTTCCACAGGAAATGGCACAGCTCACCAATATTTAATGGTCTCGGAAATTTAACAATAGCACTTTGATATTTACAGGACACGCTTGTCCCTGACCCACATGTTTGCCAAGGTAGGTGGCGTAAACTGAGGGGTTTGAAAGTAGGATTGTTGCACATCCCAAACGCCATCACAGAGTACTAGGGCTGCCCTCGACTGAAGATTTTTCTGGTCGACCAGTAGTCATCTCCACTGTGGGCGTACACATTTCATCCGAATTACATAATCTGAGAATATTTGAAGAGTTCCGATGCAAAAGCCTCTAAATCCATCTGACGTTTTTCTTTAAAATGAACATTTCTTTCTGGCTACTTTGTATAGGTTTCTATGTGAGTACTGGTACTTCTGATTGGGCTGAGGCTGGAATTTAGCGAGTTTGAAGTAAAAGTATTTGATGGACGTATACTATGTGTCAGGAGCATTCACTCAGTATCATTATCTTATTTTTGACTGTGATGGCTTCTAGCTGGTTTTGCATCTGAACTCTTCATTTGTTTTTCATTTGAATTGGTTCATTTGAAAGTAGACATTTCACTCTCCATAGATAATATTTCATGTCTGTAAGGCAAGCAGGAGTTTCGATTAATTTTTTCGACACACTCAAGTTCACAGAGACAGAGGTGGCAAAATGCATCCTGTTTGCATCCATTTTTTTTACAGTGCAATATTTTGTTGTTATTGTGAGCGCACACAAATACATGTAGTCTTTACAGATTTGAAAGATGTATTACTCTTATCTGTGTGATTAAAAATGACAGGGTATTTTAAGAGCAAGTGACCACACTGGCACCTCCATCTGACCTGTAGTCACCGCATTCTACTCAGCTTTCACACTCTGCACAGACACTTGAATAGCGAACATTTTTCAAGGTTAACATTAGATTGAGCAGCCATGTAAAGTTGGCACAATTTACATGTTTTAGATGATAAGCCATATTTGAGGTCGATGAATGATAGGCAAGTGTTTGGATGTCCTGCCTGATGTACTGTAATACCACATAGATCAGCCATTAACAACCTGTCCGTCACAGACTGCATGACTTCACCACTTTTTTTTTGTTTTTTTTTTTTTTTCTCAGACAAAACGACTAATAAAATTTTGGTCGACCAAGCCTCTTCTTGTCGACTAACGGATCGTTGACTATTAGGAGCAGCCCTACAGAGTACTGAAAGAAATAAATTGGGGTCATGAAAGCAGCAATCTTAGCAGCACTGAAAGTTAGAGGCACCTGCCAGTAACCTTTCAACAAGTCTAATTTCGACACAAACTTTGCAGAGCCCACTTTGTCAGTGCAGTCATCTATTCTCAGAAGCGGAAAGGAGTTAGATTTAGTAATAGCAATGACTTTTCTTAAATCTGTGCAAAATCAAAAAGACATATCAGCCTTTGTGGCCAGTAAATAAGGTGAACTCCATGCACTCTAACTAGGTACAGCCAAATCATTTTGCAACACATACTCAACTTCCAGCTTCATGATGTCATATTTACAAGGATTTACTCTATAGGGTTGCTGTTTAATTGGGGTAGCATTACCAGTATCAGTGTCATGAACCAATACGCTAGAGTCAAGAAATCTGAGAAAATATTAGGAAAGCTCTCAATCAGCATTATAACCCCTTCTCTCTGAAAGTCCAAAATGTGACTCAGAAAAGTGTTTAAATCTTTGAGAATGCTAGAGTTTTGCAAGCGCTCCACAGACCCTGGGATATGCTTCACAATGGACAGCTATTGTAGCTATAGCCTTGGTCACAGTCATTTCTGTTTGTGCTCTCAAATGTTATGGTTTCAACATATTAACATGGCATGTATGTATCTATACCACATTCCATGATATGGTGTACTGATGACGTAGTTACTATCACTTCTTTTTTTATGGTCCAGCAAAAGAGTCGAACCAGACAATGGCAGTAAAGCTAACATCAATTTACCTGGCTCAAATGAACACGACACCTGGACGTTGGCGAGCGTCTGTCAGGCTTTTTTTTTTGTGTGTGTGTTTCACACATCAGCTCTCATCAGAATTACATCGGTGACAGTTTGCCCAATTCAACATGTTGAATCAGCATAGAGGCCATCGGCAAGAGTGAGAACTGTGACTGGATGTTCAGTTCAGCAAATGAGTCAGTACACAATAATTAAAGCGAAAGTGATGAAAGAGAGCAAATAAGTCAAGACGGCACAAGCAGAAGACTGTTCTAATATTAATCTTACCCAAGCATTTCAATACGCAAATATTTTCATAACATGAGCCTCTTAACATGAAGAAAGTTGTCAACATAACTGATTTTTAAAATGGTAAGCAAGTACTGCTTTATGTTCTGTATATATACGTATATTGTTTATGTTTTGTATATGTACTTGTATATGTACTTGTATATCATTCTTTCGTTTCCTCCTTTTGAATGACAAATATAGACTATTGATAGCTGTATAGAAAGTCAATTCTAATTTGCAGTCGGCTATAGTCTGTGTGGTGTGCACAGTGTTTTGGACCAGACACAGCTGACCCGAGGTGACAACACTGTCATCTGACTTGCGTTGCCACTAGTTCTTTGAAGTCAGCTTTGTGTGTCCCGGTCTTACAAGCTTTAAAGGACCACAAACTGTATGATCGAATACTAAACCTGCTGGGTTGAAGCCAAGAGAATCTTGGAGTCTCTCTTATGGTAAACAGCAGTAATGGGAGCCTATCCACCCAGCATGGAACTAGGACTGGGGATGATCCCTGCGCTCCCTGGGACTGGGGGTGATATGCACTAGACATCTGATGTGACACTGAAATCCCATTTAATAACTGTTTAAACAGTTTCAATGTAAAATTAGTTATGTTAGAATTACTCACAGCAATAGCATAGCTCTTTCACAATCATCCTAGCTTTCACATTACGGAGGGGGGCAGCCTCGGTAAAGCCAGTAGTAGCCATAATGTAATGTAAGGATGTACTGATGATTGCCCTTAGGTCATCTAGGAAGGGGGTCTACACAATCCAAAATTACTCATTCAAACATCTCCCCCAAAATTGGTACAGATTGTGAAGGAGCTGGACAAATGGCCTGATTGTGTTTCCCTGCACGAATGACAATGAGTGACAATACTTTGCCAGGTTCTGAAGCTGAGCCAATAAAAATATTTGCAAGAAGCTGAAACGTTTCATTGACTCCAAAAGGCCAGATCATTGTGTGATCATGGGCCAGTTTAAGTACTGAAGTATTTATAAGTAGGGTTTAGCTTAGACTCTTCCCTAGATGCTGAGGTCCATTTGTGCATTAAAACATCATCACAGAAGTAACCCACACTTACACGTTCAACTTTATCTTTTGAACTTACTGCTGTTTTCTTTCAACTGTTTGATCCTCCTTAGCATAAAAGCTAGGTTCCTCATCCTCATTCGTGTTATCCACCGACAGAAACTTTCACTAAGCCAGAAACTAGATCCAATTAAAAAAAAATACATCAAAACATGAAAGAACAAGAAATTTGATACATCCCAGTTCAATGCCACAAATTAGAACATCCATCCCTGTATATGTCTCTGCAGACAAGGAACGAGCATCTTCTCGAAAAAAAGGATTGCCGGCTCTGGTATTTTGTAAAATGTTTGTCACTTTCTCAGGACAAGCAGAAAGTGAATCACTCAACCGAAAAGGTATGAATACACACAATTTCAATAAATCGGCTTCTGCATCATTCACCAAAGATGCTTTTGTTTGTTTGTTTGTTTGTTTCCACGCCTTACAGTCAGCAATAAGGTCAAGGCAATAGCAACATGCACACTTATGGTTTTCACTTTATTTTGATGGTCCCTTTAACACATTCTGTTGACTATAAGTAACGTTGCACCTACATATCTACTAACTCCCATTAAAGTGTTAGGACAGTATTAGTAGACTGGTAGGGTTAGAGTTAGAATAAGTTTACATGTACTTGCAAAGTTACTTATAGTCAGCAGAATGTCTGTTGAGAGACCACCACAATAAAGAGTTACTAATACTCTGGGAGTTAGTTGACATGTAGATGCAGCGTTACTTAGTGTCAACAGAATGTTCAAAGGGCACCATCAAACTAAAGTGTTATCCACTTATGTTCTGTGCATTTAGACAACCCTCCTGTTGACACATTCGAGTGAGTCTCTGAATTTGGGGACTGGGTAAACATAAGGATTTCTCTGGAATATTTTCATGCCTTGACCCTGATGTGCTATAGAAAACTAGTCCTATGAGTTAGAACGTATTCGTCAGTAAGCACAGCAGCCTTAGGCTAAGAGGTTACCTTCTGTTCATTTAAATGTAACACTAAATTGTCAAGGAGACAACAACTGAAATCCTCCAACAAGATCAAGATCTTGGAGTTGTTCAAACTGCCGCTTTTACCAACTCACAATCAAGTGAATCTTCGATAGGCAAGGCAGAGTAAACTTCTTGTGGCCTGCCTACTATGCTGTTCTGCAGCATTACCACCCACATATCTTTCAGCCAACATACATTAATTTACCTGCCACCTGCTCGAAGGCTGTGAAATACCTCTGATTCCCTAAACTGAGTGACAAGTTTCATAGAGCAGCTAGGGTTGCAACCGTCAACTCAGTAAAAATTATTATTTAAATTCTTAATATAATATTGCAATTTTATTGCAATTAATGTCAGTTGTCATTTTTATTTTAACATTTTTTAATGTCAGTTGCAACACATAAATATCCTACCTGTTATTTTTGTTTTGTGCTAAAATACATTTCCTATGTTTAACCTTGTCCTACGCTAAATAAAACAAACATTTAAAGATTTCGTGAGTTGTTTTTTGTGTTCGTGCTGGTATACTGACCTGCCAGTGACCTAGTAGAAGACAGAGAGACTTTAATCCTGATTACACACATGCTCCATCATTCAATCCTCCCAACAAGCTGCAAAACACTGAACCATCAACCATAATCTCACAGCTTACATCTGATTGACACAAACATACTTTAGTAACAGCATGCGCAAAGCATACGGGTGAGTTTAATTTTCATGAGCTTATTTAAAAATAAACAAAATTATTTTGAGAAATAAACATTTATATACAAATTACATTTATAACAAATATAAATCTAAATATAGCACAGAATATGTTTGCATCTTTTCTGCTCCATGATTATATCAGCATTACACGCGCATTATTTTTTAGGAATTCACAATGAACTTGTGTACTTCAAATCCACTCTTTCAGGCTCTGCAGTAGCATGAATAATACAGTTTTTCTGAACTGCTAAAACACATTTTTTGAAACCATGACTCATTTTCTCATTTTCTTAAACACAAATCCAAATGTTTAAACGTAATTTACAGAACCCCTGACTCTTCTGGCAAAATTAAACAATCACTTCAAAACCGTGTCACCTGTACTCAAAATCAAAGCTTTCAAATCATACACACATTAGTCAATAATATACACATGTGACGAGTCGACTGCCTCCCCCCCTTATTGTCAGCTGCACCCCGTCGGTAATCGCCGCCCTTCACCAGGCTCCCGACGGGAGTGGGCGTGTGGGAGGAGGAGGGGCGCCGAAACATCCAGGTCTGGCGGCGTGTGATGAGGCACACCTGATGTGAATGAAGCCTCATCACCGCCGCTGTTAAAATGCCGAGCGCGCCTCTCCTCAGGAGACCGGTCTCTTCCCCGTGCATGCACGCTGGTGTCCTCGTGGGTCCAGGAAGGGGTGAAGAGGGAACCAGCGCCGCAGGACGAGTTGCCGGACCCCGCGGGTCCGGATGAGGACCGCACCCGTAACGGCTGACGGGCCAGGATGCCGGGCCGTGTTATCCCCCAGAAGCGCCGCGTAGGTGGAGGAGGACGATGCCGCTAGAAGCCGCCGCCCCTCGCACCCCGGACCTGAGCGGGGAGCGCGTGCGGCCGCCGGACTCCGCCCCTTACCTGGACCCTTCCCTTTTGGAACACTACCCCTCCTTCACGGAACCCCGTCACTTCGAGGACACCAGATCCCCCTTTTGTTTTGGACACTTTTTCCCCCTTTTTGGACACTTTGTTTTATTGTTTAATAAAAGCCTCTCCGAGGCCTGACGTCACGCCCACTGTGTCTGTCGCTTTGCTCCGCCCCCGTGACAAGTGGTGGAGAATGCGGGCATGGGCGGAGCTTAGGCAGCGCAGTGGGAATCACCTGGTGACGTCATCCCCTCTCGCTCGCAAAAGAAGTCAATGGAGATTCGGACCCGGAGGACGGAGAGACGACGGTGACGGCCTCCCAGCCGCTAAAGGGGTAAGTGACTTGTTTCATTTAATATCACTTACCCTGCGGTTGGTTGAGGCTGTCGACTAAATTCCGGTTTCTCTGTCCCCGGTCCGGTGGCGTTGCGAGAGGGAGTCGCCCGGAGAGGAATCCCCGCCCACTCCGACCGCTGGAGCCTGGTTGAGGAAGGTAGCACTCCTGCGTGGGCGGCGACCGAATGACGGGGATGTCGCTTGGGGGGGGGGAATGTGACGAGTCGACTGCCTCCCCCCCTTATTGTCAGCTGCACCCCGTCGGTAATCGCCGCCCTTCACCAGGCTCCCGACGGGAGTGGGCGTGTGGGAGGAGGAGGGGCGCCGAAACATCCAGGTCTGGCGGCGTGTGATGAGGCACACCTGATGTGAATGAAGCCTCATCACCGCCGCTGTTAAAATGCCGAGCGCGCCTCTCCTCAGGAGACCGGTCTCTTCCCGTGCATGCACGCTGGTGTCCTCGTGGGTCCAGGAAGGGGTGAAGAGGGAACCAGCGCCGCAGGACGAGTTGCCGGACCCCGCGGGTCCGGATGAGGACCGCACCCGTAACGGCTGACGGGCCAGGATGCCGGGCCGTGTTATCCCCCAGAAGCGCCGCGTAGGTGGAGGAGGACGATGCCGCTAGAGAAGCCGCCGCCCCTCGCACCCCGGACCTGAGCGGGGAGCGCGTGCGGCCGCCGGACTCCGCCCCTTACCTGGACCCTTCCCTTTTGGAACACTACCCCTCCTTCACGGAACCCCGTCACTTCGAGGACACCAGATCCCCCTTTTGTTTTGGACACTTTTTCCCCCTTTTTGGACACTTTGTTTTATTGTTTAATAAAAGCCTCTCCGAGGCCTGACGTCACGCCCACTGTGTCTGTCGCTTTGCTCCGCCCCCGTGACACACACTACAGAACACAGTGTTCAGTGCATGTAGTTACAAAAAAGAATGTTTACTGTATATAGTAATTATTTTGCAATAAAAAAAGATAAACATACACACACTCAAAAGAATTCACACGTAAGTGTGTTGAATATACAAAACAAAACAAAAAAAAAAAAAAGGAAAAATACACACTTTATACATTTTATACATTTATATACATACCCTATATACACTCATACATATGTGTATTTTTTTCTCTTTTTTGTATATTCATAATACCAAAATACAGTGTAAAAAAATTCTTCTTTTGAACTTTTTTTGATTTTGGTGGCCACAGACAATCTGCTAATATCAGGCTCTTTGTGCTGTCTTTGTCATTGCATGCACAAGAACATGGTCTATCACAGTAGTTCTAATTTCATCTGAAAAGATTGTTCTTGGTTTTGCTCTTCCTGATATTCCTCGTCCACCACCTCCTATTCGCACTATTCTGTACCTCTCTGATTGACGGACACACGTGCCATCTGTGCACTTTGAACTGGCTTATATTTTGTATATTTAAATATTTAGAATCAAGTCAGAAGAATTTTGAATTATTGTGTGTAAACGATGACAGATGTGTTGCAGTTGTTCTTGACTGTTGCTTTCTTGCATTTAGGGTTTTGCATCATAAGTTCATCACAGAGCAAATTGTGTCTTAGTGAGTGAGAATGTGTTTAGGGTTTTGCAAAAAAAAAGTGCATCAGATCTGCAAACAGTGTCTAAACTGCCTGAACTTGTTTAAGGTTTTGCAGAAAAACTGATTTATTCGACAAATTGGTATAGGCTATTGAAAATTTGGTTCAGAGAATGGGGTTTAGTGTCTCAGCAAATGTGAAAAATTGTAATATACTGTATCTGCTGAACTTCAGTAAACACAAAATGAAGCTGGGAGGCTCAGCTTTGCAACTGCTTCAGGCACAATGACATAATATGATATAGGGATGTCTAGGAACCGCGAAGTTATTTTAAGAAGTTATTCTTAAAAAATTCTGAGGTTCATTAAAATGGTTTACAGATTAACAAGCATATGCAAACAATTAAATCATGTCTTTTAGGCAATGATGTTGAATTATGTCCAGTTTTGATCTTATTCCATTTTAGAACCACTCAAACATGAAAATGCTTGAGTGATGATTTTGTCAGTCTGCAGTCAGCTAGCTCTGACCATTTTTGCAACATGCATCAGACAGCCAGTGAACAGATTGTAGTTTGTCTGCACTGCCCAAGGATGAGACTAATGTGGAATAGACCTCTTGCCATGTGATCTGAAAAATCCTGAATCTGTTTTACAAACTTCAATCATGAAATATTTTTCTATGGATTTTGCAATATGTGTTCAGATGCTTAGCATCCAGAGATTTTGACTCCAGACATCATGGTCTCCTCAATTGTAATAGTGACCTCAAGTGGTAATCCAGGTGCACAGCAAATCAAACACTTAGATATTCCAGATCCCACTCTCTGAATTCCATGTGTTCTCATATTCTGGATATAACTGTCTATTACAACAATTTAGAAGTAAAAGGGAATGTTTCAGATTCTAAATTTCTACTAACAGCATCTACAGCCTGCTGTCAACACAGAAAATAATGTAAACTGTGCTAAAACTCAAGCCACAGGAGTCTAAGCAGACTTTCTGAGTTTTCTAGCTTTAATTCTGCACAATGTTTTTATTCACAGCAACATACAAACCATGTTAATTGAATTGAATTGAATTATTCAAAAATAATGTTTTTGTTTTGTTTTCAGCAGATTAATTATCATTCTTAAAATGCGATCTGTAGCGTACAAGCTAAGCTAAATAAAAAAGAAAAAATGAAGAAAAAAACAAAGTGGCATTATGGCACTGAATTTAACTTGCGACAAAACTGTGGCATTGAACTAGAATTAAATGGGGCCAATGGAAGAATTAAAAGCAGAAGTGTGAAGCTAATTGTTTAATGAATGTTTAGAGAACAGTGTTTGAAATAACTATTATTTCTTAGTGTGAAGAACATTTTAATAATCTAAAGAAGCTTTTTCCACTAAAAAATACCTTTTGTGAAATGGAAAACGTCTGCACTGCCTTGAGAAACTAAGATTTTGGCATAGAGATAAATGTGTACGGATCATGTAGTACAGTACACTATTCATATATACAAACACCATTTATTGTTTGCTTTTGGGATCTGATAGAGTGTTTGGACCCAGAAATGCTGACGCGTCACATCACACTCCTCAGCTGGATAATGTTAGCTATTTCCAGGATTACATACTTAACCAAGACAATTAGAGTCAAGAATCTGGGGATGATAAAATGAGATTGTATGCAAACAATCAATTTGTGATCTCTCTGTTCTCACCTCAGCCTTGCTTTCGTTACAGATGACATGATATAATCACATTCCATGGGAAAAAGAATGAGCAGGACATAATTAACAAAAATAAAAATCTCCTTTTGTGCTACTTTCTGTGATGTTCTTTTAATAGCATTGTCTCTTCTAAACAGACTTCAGGAAAATGAATCCTTACAGGCGAGGAAAAAAATAATTTCGAAATTCCACTGAAAAGAAGAAATTACAAGCATTCATAGAAGGCACATAGTCAAACACAAAATACCTTGGATCTAATGAAAAGTCTTTGGGGAATAGACTTTTCTATGTGCACCTTTGGTTATGCACACATAATAATATAATAAATTACTGATGAAATATTAATCTATTGCATGACAACCAGGATGCTCACGAACAGGAATAACCATAAACGCTAAAATTGTTTTGAAGTACCACAAAGCCTGTAACTGAAAAATTTGATGCGACTTACCAAATTAAATAAAAAAGGGAAGAGAGAAAGAGGAAAAATATGCCTTCAGGGAACAAGCACAGCATCAGATGATGTAACATTTATAGCAGACATGTAGAAAGAAAAGCGAGACAAAGACTTTCAGTGTTTGAAATGAGGCATTTTTCAAACTATAACACTGGGTTTCTAAAGCCTGTGATCATATCCCTCCTGGTAAAACACACAATGTTATTACACAGTTATTTTTCTTTATGACTCCAACACAGTCCTTTCCTCCTATGAAATGACTGAAAAATCAAATAATCCTCCAAAGGTACAATTAAAAAGCCTTTAAAGTCTTACATGAGAAAAGGCAGCCTTGAAAATGACGTGCACATTGTCAGTCTATTGTAAACAAGGGCGCACAGAGCCGTGTGTAATTACACACACAAGCTCAGGCTGTTCAGGCTGGACGTGCATCTGGGTCGGAGCTCTGAGCAAGTGAGGTCAATCGTCAGCAAAAGTGATGCGTCCCGGCCCCTCACTCTTCATCCAGCGCCTGTAACGTTTCCATCGTGAGTCTGTGGCCATCTTCATCTTCATCTCCTCCTCCTGCTCCTCTTTGTAGGCCTTTCATAAACACAGTATAATCAGTCAGTCTGGAGTGCTTAACACAAATGATACAAACACCACACACTCAAGCCTAACACTTGTGCACATGGACATTTTAGTCCATTTTAGTTTCGTTTTTTTTGAGAATTTTGCCTGTGTTAATGCTAACTAGTGTTGCACGAAATACCGGTACTTAAAACGTATCATGATACCCTGCTTTTAAAAAGTGTACGATTCCGCATTTTACTAGTACCGGTACTTTAAGAATGCATTTTAATAAAAGCTGTATTTCTGCGTGTCTGTGTCAGTTTTGTTTACTACACACATACAAGCTCACGTGTTTTCACCCTCTGCCGCCTCAATATATGAGTACATGATAATATGAACATAATCTCTAGATCTGCTCTGAGAGTCACTTCATGAGCATTTTACCGTTTCTTTTGCAGAAAATTAGCGTCATATAATGAAGACCCTAAAGGTCTTCACAGCAACCCGTCAAAATAAAAGTTTGGTTCAACTTGACAGTCAGAAACATATTAATATATTACTTAATGTAAAGATAGTACTACTACTAATAACAAATATATAATTAAAACAATGTTTAAGGAATATTTACCATAAAATTGTAAATTGTAAAACACAACCCAGTATTTCTGAAAAAAAGAAAAAAAAAATAGCCTATAATAAATTAATCCTTTATCAAATATAATTATTCTTTATAAATACATTAGACATGCTTTTGATTATTAAAATGTAATGAAACGATTAAAATAGAATCCAGAAAATTAATGGAAAACAGAAATTTAAAACTGAATTTGAGAAAAATAATAAAACGCATTTCATTTTTGTTAAACTTTTAATAAATTGCTGTTAAATTATGCAAGTTTCATGATTTTAATAGACATGCTGGAATTGGAATGAAATTTAGGAAAGAAATAAAACAGATTTCATAGAGCCCTCTTTATTTAATTTGTGTCTTTGTTTTATTGTAGGTGTCATTTAGTTACTTGCATCTAGGCTCTTATTATTAATAACAAAGATGAAATAAAAAAAAATTAAAAAAAGACTAAGTCATAACATAAATTGTTGCTTTAAGCTAACTTACCAATACAGCAAAGATCTCTACATACCTGTAGGCTCAGTAGTTGTTCACCATTATCCTGTGTAGTGGCACTTGCATGTAATTAATTAATTAATTAATTAATTATTTTTAAGAGGTGATAAAATGCTGAATCAAAGTAAAAATTTTACAACACTAATGCTAACTGCATAATTTTTGGTTCAGGTGTGTATTTTTATTGGAATTTTAATATTTTACCCTCATTTCCTTTAATAAATCTATTTTACAGTAGGTACAAAAAATAGTTCCTTTCAGACAAAAACGTGCTCACTGAAACACACTAAAACTGCAAATCTGAATGCCAGGGTCATTTAACTGTAAAATGATGCAATATTTGTTAGTAGGCTTTCATTTTGTTGGCAAGGCTTCAAAATTAAAATTTTTACTTTTTTTTTTTTTTTTTTTACTAGATGGTGCCATTTTTTCAAGTTTGGCATAGTTTCCCTTTATTCTTGTTTTCTGCTTATGCATATTATAGAGTCAATTGGATAAATTATGCAGCTATAATTGTGTGAGTATGTTGGTATGGATGTCAGAGTGTGGCTTGTATGTGTGTCCTAAATCATTTTTTTGTGTGTGGGCACTTATAATGTTTGAGAGAGAGAAATTGTACTGTACTGCGAATCACACATCCCCCCGCTGTGTATGCCAGTGGAGCTTTGCTGGAATCTAATGGGAAAAGTTTGGTACCGCACCCAAACAAAATTTTACTAAAAGCTAATTTTTGAGATATCAACCTCAAATTTAGAACACAACTTGTTTAGATTTATGGCTTTGATTTTCTGTCTTTTTTTTTTTTGGTTCAAATTGTTATATAAAATATATATTTTAAATAAAATAATAAAATATGGAAGTAGATCAGTAGAAAGAAAAGGCAAAAAAAAAAAAAAGGTACAAAATGAAATCTTCTCAAACCTCATAATTCTCTTTGATCCAGAGCTGCTGCTTCAGGAAAGTCTCTTTCAGGCTGCTGTCCAGACTATCAAACTGAGCCTGTGACATCTTCATGTGCTTGCGGATAATGTAAAGTCTCTCCTCGTCCCCATACTCCTCCCCGCGAATGGTGAAACGGTAAAACCACGAGCAGTTCCACGCCACGTAGGTGCACAGATGGTACGGAAACAGAATGATTTTACAAAGCAGAATATCAGATATATTGGGCTTCTGATAGCCGCCTTTGATGTCTATCTTGTTCTTGATGATGTCTCTGATAATCTGCTCCTCCTCTTCGCGGATCTCCTCTTTGGAGCGCCGGTTCTTGCCCTTCTCTTTGGTTCTATTTAGCAGACCTTGCTGCTTGGCCAGTTCAGTAGCTTGGATGCGGTATTTGGGAACGGTCATCAGGTAGTTGATGGCTTCTGTGTAGCTACTCCACCAGCTGTAATACTGCAAATAAATAAAAACATCTGTTCGTTAAATGGAAAGTTCTGACTGCAAAATCTGACTCTACACTCTTAAAAATAAAGGTGCTTTAAAAGGTTCTTCACAGCGATGCCTTAGAAGAACCATTTTCGGTTCTACAAAAATACCATTCAGTCAAAGGTTCTTTAAAGAACCATCTTTTTTTTTACCTTTTTAGAATCTGATGAACCTTCTTTCACCACAAAGAACCTTTTGTGAAACAAAGTTCTTCAGATGTTAAAGGTTCTTTATGGAACCATTTATACAAAAAAAGGGTTCTTCTATGGCATTGTGAAGCACCTTTATTTTTAAGAGTGCATGAGCCATATTTTATATATTAATGTGCCACACAATGACACTGTTTTGGCAGTGCTCTTCAATACCAGTTCTGGAGGTGAGATGTCCTTTAGGCTTACAGCTGAAAAGCAGTGGTCTACAGTGAATAAAAACCAAAAACATAAAAGCTAGTATGATCTTGTGGTCTCAAACCAATTTTTTAAGCATCTGAGAAATTAAAATTATCAAGGAGTTTGACCACCTTTTTCTAAAGCTGGAGAGTGCTTCGGTTCTTACCCTGCTCTCTATCTAGACCAGTTTAGAAAATCTTGAGAGAAGTAAAGAGTCATAACTGTGATTTAGTTTCAGCAGTTATAACACATTTGGTAAAATATGTGACACCCTATAAATTAGAGACAGCAGGGCTCTACAGTGAGACCATTTCACCAGACAGAATCCTTTCATAAATAAAGTGTAGAGAGAGTGTAAATAAGAGATTCATTGTGCAGTGTAGAGAGATTCGTTGATTATAAGGAAACTTTGTGAGATCGCAATGAACTAAGTTTGTTGACAGCTTTTTTAAGGGGAGTTTGAAAATATAAGATATTGATTTAATACAACAGTTAAATAAACAAGAAATTAATATTAAGTGACTTACATTCTCTGGCTATAACACTATTGCCTGATTTTGCTCTATTTAATCTTCAAAAATAGAAACAGTCACAGCTGAGCTGTTGCGCATCTCCATTCAAACACAGCGGAGTTTCGTTTATAAATGAACATGCGTTAACATCCGTTTGAACGAATCAAATGAATGAATGATTCAGTAATTAAATCAGTGATTTGCCACCACCTACTGGCAGTTTTAGTTTAATTTTTAAAGTCTCTTTTCAGTTATTTTAATTTCAATTTAAGATTTTTTAATTTAATATTTCTATATTTCAAATTTTATATTTAAAACATTCATCTTAACATGAATGTTCCCAGCCTCATTAAACATATGAAAATACACCTAATTTTGTTAATACTGATTTCATTGCATTGGTAACTTATACTTATTCTACTTGTTCTTATTCTATTGTTTTAATTAGAAATTTTAAAAAAGCTTATTATATAGATGTGATGAGATCCGATGTGTCGTGAGGATATCCTCCCAGAATATTTAGCAGTTTACATTAAAGCTGCATGATTAATCCTTAAAATATCAAGATATCGATTCAAACACCCATGCGATCTTATTCCTGAATGACAACGATTTAGCTGTGTCTATTATGACTGTTTCACATTGCGATTGTGAGTGGAGCGTGAGAAGCAGGTTTTGTCGCTGCCCATGTTAATGAATCAGTGGGTCGGGGTAAATGTGAACACAAAAAGAGCAACACAAACAGCCTTTTCAACCGCATTATAATCATTATTGTGATTAGTGTTATAGACATTTAAATAATAGAAGAACTGGAATAAATGTTTATAGTTTGGGTATAAACATGTATTGTCTACAGTAGCGATAAAAATTAAACAATCTTAACACTTGTACGTATTGCTTATCTTCTTCTGCCAGGAGGTGGCGACAACTGCATGTATGTAATTAAATAACTCATTCAGGAGACTTCAATAGTCAAAAAAGTCTTAATGAAGTGAGACACTGACTCCATTTTTTCTTTTTTTTTTTCTTTTTTTAAATGAATATATGTTTTTAAAAGACTTAAGCAATGAACAGTTTGTCAGAACCACTAGTAAATTACGTCATTTTTGTTTAGATTTCTAATCTTTTTTTTCTCTAGAATCATGAGAGAATTATGGTCTCCAGTTTATTAAAAACAACTGGTATTCTCAATTTATCCAGAATCCTGAAGATCTTGTTTAAATGTTGTTTATTAGTGCATATAGTTCATTAAAATGCAAGGTTAATTTCATAAAGTTCAAAATAAACTTACATTTTTTCGCATTTTGCCCTTTTCAGTTGAAGAAAAGACTATTTTCCCTATATATTTCATCATTGAGGATTTATTAAGAAAAGTTTAAAAATCTTGTCTCATCTCGTTCTCGTGAACCCAGTCTCGTGTGATAAGCGTCTCTTCACACCCCTAAATATATATATATATATATATATATATATATATATATACAGTGCCCTCCACTAATATTGGCACCCTAGGTAAATATGAGCAAAGACGGCTATGAAAATAATTCTGCTTTGTTTATCTTTATGATCTTACATTCAAAAAATTCACAAAATGCTAACCTTTCATTGAAGTAAAACAATTAAAAGTGGGGGGAAACTTACGTTATGAAATAAATGTTCTTCTCATATGCATGGTGGGCACAATTATTGGCACCCTTAGAAATTATAATGAGAGTAAAATATCTCTGAAGTATATTCCCATTCATATTTGCATTTATTTAGCACACTAGAATGACTAGGAGTATGATATTATCCAGCAATAACTTCCTGTTTCACAGGATTATAAATATGAGGAGCACAAAGGCCAAATTTCCTTAATCATCCATCACAAGGAATAAAACCAAATAATACAGTTCTGATGTGCAGAACAAGATTGTTGAGCTTCACAGAATAGAAAGTGGCTGTAAGAAAAGAGCTAAGGAATTGAAAATCCCAATTTCCATCGACAATAATTAAGATTTCCAATCAACTAAAGATGTTACAAATCTGCCTGGAAAAGGATGTGTGTCTATATCGTCCTAATGCATGGTGAGGAGGAGAGTTTAAGTGTCCAAAGACTGTCCAAGGATCACAGTAGGAGAACTGCAGAAATAATTAGAGTCTTGGGGTCAGAAGACTAAAAAAAAAATTCAAACAGCCCCTACGTCACCAAATGTTGTTCAGGAGGGTTTTAAGAAAAATCCTCCTTGCTCATCCAAAAACAAACTCCAGCATATTCAGTTGTCAGACACAACTTGAATTTCAAATAGGACTGGCTTCTGTGGTCAGATGAAACTAAAAAAAAAAAAAAAAAAAGAGCTTTCTGGCAGCAAACCCACCAAATGGGTTTGGTACAAAAAGTATCCCATATCCACGGTTAAATATACTGCTGGATCTTTAATGTTGTGGGCTTATTTTCCTGCCAGAGATCCTGGACATCTTGTTCAGATACATGGCATCATGGATTCTAGCAAACACCAACAGATAAAAAATGTAAACCTGACTGCATCTGTTAGACGTTCTATAACGAGCTGTGGTTGGATCCTCCATCAGGACAATGATCCAAATCAAACATCAAAATCAACACAAAAATGTGTCACTGAGCATAAAATGAAGCTTCTGCCATGGCCGTCCCAGTTGCCTGACCTGAACCCTATAGAAAATGCGTGAGGTGAACTGAAGAGAAGAAGCACCAGCATGGAGCTGGGAAACTGAAGGATCTGAAGAGTTTCTGTACGAAGGAATGGTCTCTGATCTCTTGTCAGGTGTTCTCCAAACTCTTTAGGCATTAAAGGAGAAAACTCAGAGCTGTCATCCTGAATAAAGGACGTTGCAATAATTGGGTGCCAATAATTGTGGTCAACATGAACTACAGAAAAACATTTATTTCATAAAGTGATTTTCCCCCTGCTTTCCATGGTTTTACTTAAATGATAGGTTAGAATATTGTGAATTTTTTTTAATGAAATATTAAAAAGATAAACAATGCAGATTTATTCTCACAGCCACCTTTGCTCATATTTACCAAGGGTGCCAATATTAGTGGAGGGCACATATATATGTATGTGTGTGTGTGTGTGTGTGTGTGTGTGTGTGTGTATATTAGAGGGTGACACGGGAGTGGATTTTCAAATCTCTCCCGTCCCACTCCCACAAAAAAAAAAAATCCCATCCCATCCCAATCCCACGAAAAAACTGGGAGAAAATCCCGTCCCATCCCAATCCCGGAAGAATGACTCCCATTCCCTCCCACTCCCGTATTATGTTTTTTTGGCCGGAATCTGCCAGTTACAGTAAAGAATACAGTACAGATCACAGTATGCCCGTAACTTTTTTTTTTTACATTAGTTGAATAAAAATGCAAAATGTACGCTTTGTTTTTTTTTTATTGAACTAAAAGCCATCTTAAACAAATGCACAGTGTGCATTGCACACACATTAAATTTCATGTAAATCATTAATGCAAACACACGTTTCCTATTTGAATTGGTCCATCTGAAAGCAGACTTTCAATAGATATATTTTTCATGTCTCTAAAGCAAGTATACACAGAGTTTCTAAGTGACGCGCTCAAGTTCACAGAGACAGACGGCAGAAAGCACGTCCTTTTTGCTTTAATTAGTTTACAAAAGCGCAACGTTTCCTTGTTTTTCTGAGTGCACACAAATAAACGTTGAGTCATTACAGATTCGAAAGATGCCTATCACTCTTATCTGTATGACTAAAAATGACGGTATTTTAAGAGCAAGTGAGCGCACCGGCGCCTCTGTCATGCAGCACCGCGCTACTATTCGGCTTCCACACTCGCACTGACACTTCAATAGCGCACATTTTTCTAGGTTAACATTAGATTGAGCGGCCATGTAAACTTGCTACTACAAACATCTTTCAGATAAAAAGCCATATGGTCGATGAATGATAGGTGAGCATTTGGATGTCCTGCTGTATTACAAGTCGTTAACGATCTGTCCGTCGTGAACTCACTTGCTTAGCCACACCAAAGCATACAGAAGGAGAGCATAAAGAGACAGGTCAACTAGAATTACGTTCAAAATTACAATATATAGTTTATTTATATAAAAGGTATATTTGTGTATAAATTTGTGTTTCATAGCGTTACGATTCCCGGTCCCGCTCACTCCCGCTGACATTTTTTCCTATTCCGTCCCAATCCCGTGATTATTAGTGATTTTGTTTCCCATCCCGCGGGATTCCCGAAAAAATGTCAGCCTCTAGTGTATATGTATATATATGTATAATATAATATATAAAAGATTACATACTTTTAATAAAGTCAGAAAAAAGCCATTACAAAGGTAAAAACAAAATTCCCCTGTAAATCACTTTAAGGAGTCAAATATCACCTCGTTTTTTAATCAGATTTTTGAGCTATACAGGCATCTATATCATTTTAATACATACGAGTTTCGTTACTCCTCCCTCCAGATGGCATCAATTTGACTGCCATGCACTGGATTTTAAATACCTTTGCTATATTTTCACAAACACTGTATAAACTGAATAATATATGTAATGTAGATGTAGCTGTAGATTTGAATATTGTCTAGTATCATAAAATCTCCTCCCAAAATTTTATTGAAACAAAACAGAAAAAATTAATTTCATGAAAAAAAATTAATGCTAATGATAATAGTAATTATGCTTATTGTTTGTTCTGTATTGAACAAAGAGGAACACAAGTGTGATCACAACAGGATCAGCTGCAAATAAAACACAATCTGTCGACACAGATGTATCACAGACACAAATAAGCAAATGAGTTTGTTAAAGCATTTTGTATTTTATATCCACCAATGAATCAGATCCTAATCTGATACTATTTCCATCTCCAAGTGTTCCCACTCATCTCAGCTAGAATTTCTATAATCATCACAGAAGAATCGCTCAGCCTTTTCTGACACGTGGGCACCACACGCCACCCTCTCCATCATCAGTGTCAGCGACTACAACTGTACCAATGACTGCATGGGAAAGGCTTTGATATTGTTCAAAAATCGAATTTCAATCGAAGGCATCCACAACAAATCAACCAGCACCACCCAATGCATTTAGTTATAACTGAGTTTTAGTTGGGGTGTTCAGGATTTAACACATATTCACTGCATTTACAGCCAGCCAAACAAAATTCTGTAAAATTCTAGTAGTATTTTTTACTTTGAATAATTACTGAACATCAAAAATTTGACTGCTTGACTGTTATTTGGTGCTGAAAGAAAATCTTAAAACATCCTAATACCAGACCTTAATGACAGATCTCACTTTTGGAAAAAAAAAATCTGGTTTCCACAGTAGATGACTGGAGATTAAATGTTTTTTTTTCTACAATTAAGTGAACACAAAAACATTTCAACACAGTCACGATCAACACCCACATCTATTTAGGCAGATAAAACAAAGCCATTTGAATTTTAAAAAGTTTGAAAGCCACAGTTAACAGATCTTAATAGCTTGGAGAAAGATGGCATTTTTGTTCCAAGTTCAGTGAAAATAATCCAAACGCAGTGTGGTGAGTGTGGTGTGCATGTTTGCAAATTGTTTGTAAATTGGAAACTTTGGTAACTCTTTATTTTGATAGTCCACTTTAGACATTCTACTAACAGTAAGTAACTTTGCAACTGCATGTCAACTAGTCATTAGAGTATTAGTAGATGGTCTGCTTATTATCTTCTAACACTTTGCAGGTATATGTCAACTTATTCTGCTAACCCTAAACCTAACCTAACAGTCTGATCTCAGAGTTAGCAGAAATGTAGCTGCAAATTAATGAGAATTAATTGACATGTAGTTGCGAAGTTACTTATAATTAGTAGAATGTCTAAAGTGGACTATCAAAATAAAGTGTAACTGAAACGTTTACAGGACTGTCATTATTTCTACCTGGTGGTGATTTTTGATGGGTCATTATTTATATGCAACCTTTTATGAATGAAAGGTACATCACTGCTGTCCAAAGCATGAGGGCAACATACATTTTGCTTTTTCTGCATTTTGCTGTCATTTCCTATAATCTGTAAATATTTCCATTTATCTGTTGTTGTCTTAACTGATTTTAAAAAATAATTCAACTTCATTATTTTCCCCAAGACCGAGATGTTTTAACTATTTTTCTGTAAAATCCTCAGCTTCTTACTCATGAACAGGTTGTGTTTTTCTCCATTATCACTTATAATTTAGTCAAAACAGACTGTATAGCCTGTCGGTCAAGATATTTACAAAAATGCAACCATTACCTTTAAAATAAAATGTAGAATAAATAAAACACATTTTTCTCTAAAATGTGTATGCCAAAATGATAAGCACCTTTGCAAATTCTAAAGAGCAAAAATCCAAACGAAATATAATCTTATTCATAATGTATGTTTTACGTTCACTTTAGTGTTTAGAGACACTAAAACACTAAGACACTAAAGTGTCACTGATGTGACAATATCCAAGAATTTATCAAGTAACGTTAACGTTATTATTAAACAATCTAAAATAAATGTTTCATTTATTGTTGTTGTTATTATTATTATTATTATTATTATTATAATTACACATTCTAAAGCAGGGTTGTCAAACTCAGTTCCTGGAGGGCCGCAACCCTGCAGAGTTTAGTTCCAACCCTGCTTCAACACACAAACCATGTAGTTTTCAAGTAAGCACCAGGGACTTGATTCAGGTGCTTTCAATTAGGGTTGAATCTAAACTCCGCAGGGCTATGGCCCCTTTAGAAACTGTGTTTGACCACTGTTCTAAAATAAAGATGTTTAAAAATTAGCAAAGTGCAAAAAGACAGCTATAAATAACTAACATCCATCTTTACTGT
The DNA here is from genome assembly GCF_022985175.1 of Labeo rohita. NCBI lineage: Eukaryota > Metazoa > Chordata > Actinopteri > Cypriniformes > Cyprinidae > Labeo > Labeo rohita. The sequence goes on along the minus strand of NC_066873.1, from coordinate 3,808,241 downwards.
ATACTAAAAACTTTTTATGACACACAATGTAAAGCACACAAAAATGATCATATAAATATTATTTTATATTTATTATAAATCCTCCACCACTAATAGACTCAAGGTACACCATGAGAGTAAGTAAAAGAGGGAATTTTTGTTTTTGGGTGAAATATCTATTTAAGGTGAATGTTTACATAATTTTGTTAAATGTCAAAAAGACAAAAAAAAAAAAAAAAAAATACAGTTTTAAGTGTTTTATGGTCATTCCTGATAATGGGACTACAGAGAATCTTTCAAAACTGGTTTTACTTCATAAGACTACTTCTTTGACTAAAACACCACTGCAGTAAACATTTTTGCAGCCAACAAACACAGAGGCTATCTGGCCATTAAAATGAAAGCAGACATTTGCAAAAGGATTTGATAATATTGGTCTTGGATCTGACATATGGTTCGGAGGTTTCCCTTTATTGTGGCGCCCCCATCAGTAGTGAAAAATAATGCTTCCATGCCACCTGGTTTCAAGTTTCGAGGCCTTACAATTTGGGCTCCACAATTAAATGCATTTTTATTTGTTGCTGTGTCCCATATGGGTGGTATTTAAATTTAATGTGCACCTTTAAAATGTACCCAATTCAATTTGAAAAAATGGGAAACTATTTTATTGGCTCATATCTGCAAAATCTAATAAAATATAATTCAGAAAAATAAGGAAGATGATTAGGAAAAATAACATCATCAGTATGTTTCCTTTTCAATCCCATAGCAATGAATGGCTGTAAATGACCAGAACATGTTGTGACGAGTGCTTTACTTACCTGGAACAGTGAGATTGCACAAATAGTTACGAGAATCACTATCCTAACGTCTACTTTGGGAGCAAGTCTTCTCCTGTAGTAGGTGTAGTAGTGGCTGTAGTATTCATCTGGGTGGTCCAGCATGTAGTCGTAGTCCTTACGTAAATCTTCATCCTGAAAGTTGCAAAATGAGAGATCTTTAGAGTTTATTAAGCTGTTATGACTACTTACCATGTCTCAAAATTGCAATGTAAAGGAAATATTCAAGTAAAATGTTAATGCTGGTTTGACCAAGTATTTGAAAATATTTTAATTGTAAAAGCTTGAAGACTTTTTCATTCATTCAGTCAGACAAACACTGCACAACCATCAGATAGAAGGTACAAGTCATAGCAGTCTAAATAAAGACAAGCATCAGGGTTTGTACAGCATGATATATTTAGCTTGCAAGGACTAGGAAGAGTTGTGTATAGAAATTTAGAACCTTAGAAGAACTTAAAAAAAAAAAAAAGTTTAACAAAGAAATGGGTGCAAGGCAAGCTGACTTTTGACTTTCAAACTACTGGGTCAGTATGCATGTGCATAGTTCAGGTGAATGATGAAATGTACCCTCTTTAACTTCCTGTTAAACTGAATGTACAAAGCAAACTGTTCGCTAAAACAACCACAACATTACAAACCAGTTGTGTTATATAGAGAGACAGAGAGAGAGAGAGAGAGAGAGATTTTTTCAATATAATTCATTCATTTAATAATACAATAAAGTGATGTAACTCCTCATTTGAGAACTGATGAGAAACAACACGAACTTACAATGGCCAACACTTGAATTAACATTAACCAAGATGAATAAATGCCTGAAAAAGACATTAATCCACTTCACCTGAGCTTTTGTGTGAATTCTTAGTTAAAACACAAGCTGAATGAAACGTTTGATTTCTTAAGCAAAAACACACAATTCTTTTAAGAACGACATGTAAACAGGCGCTTGTTTTCAGAGTTACCTTGAGTGTCTCGTAAGCAGTAGCGACGAGCAGAAACTTTTGTTGCGCGGTTTCGCGGGAGTCTTCGCTCTCTCCGGGCTGATATCTGTCCGGGTGATATTTTCGGGCCAGCTGCCGATAGGCACGTCCGATCTCTGCTTTGCTGGCATCACGCGAAACTCCCAGCACGTCATAACAACTTTGAGTCCCGCAATACAGTCCCTCAATGAGCGCGGAGACCGAAGAAACCCCCAAAATAAAAACAAGACATAACCAAAAAGTGAGTCTCAGCTCGATGGACGCGGCCATGTCAGCATTCTGATGCTGCGGTCGCGCTATGATGACGCAACATTGTACGTACACGTGTTGACAAAAGTGTTCTTTCCGTCATCTAAATAAGAAAACATTGAATGCAAGAAAGTATGGTTAATAACAAATACGTTTTTCATAAGTAACAAAGTAAAAAGAGGTATCGTTTAAAATATTACACAGAATGTACTCTGTTAAAGAATATTTTGAACGGTTCGAACTGGATGTGGAAAACTTTTGTGATTTTGGTGGTGTTGTTAAAGAATCGGTGACTCATCTTTTCTTTCAGTGTGTATACTCAAGATTATTTTGGGTAGATGTCTCTAACTTCATTTCTAGGATGTTTGGAACATTAATATAAGCTGGGACCGAGATGGGTCTTGCACATGTTTTCCAGTTGGGTCCCACCAAGTGGCAGTTGCAATCCCATATGGAATCCATGTGGGCAGTTGGCATGGGGCCATTATGGAACCCACGGACAATCCCATATAGAGCCCATTTTTCAGCCCATGTCAAACCCACATGGGCCCCACAATCAAATGTTAGCTGGGTTAAAGCTGGGACCAAGATGGGTCTTGTGCATGTTGCCCAGTTGGGTCCCACTTTGTGACAAGTTCAATCCTATATGAAATCCACGTGGGCAGTTAACATGGGGCCATTACGGAAGACAATCCTATATGGGGCCCATTTTTCAGCCCAGTTCATACCCATATGGGCCCCACATACAAATGTTGGCTGGGAATACAAATAGAAATGTATGATGTTATATTTTTCTTTGTACAAGATACCATTGATTCTAAAAGTACAATTTATTTTCTTACGCAGTTAATTATTTTACTCGGAAAGTATCACATTCATGTAAAGAAACGGACTAAAGCTAAGCCAAACTGTGAACATTTTAGTAAAGAAATCAAAATGGTTCTACTTTGCAAAATATGATAAACAGAAGCTAAAAAGACCTATGAAGCGCTATGTCGTTTTAATTTGGTTGATTAAAAGTATTTTTTCCCCCTGGCATAGATCTTTCTTTTACCCATGTACATGCACTTGTTTTTGTTTATTTTCCCCTCTGTATACCCTTTTTCAATTTCTTGTTACTGTGGTGAGATGCATATATTTGTATTAATATGTACATAATCACTGCTAGTGATTCCTATGGAGAAATATCACTTCCTGCCCTCCAGCTGCATTTTGCGCCACAGCAATGACGTCATGTGCAAACAACCTATTGACATCATAAGTCTTCTGAACAACACTGTGAGCAGACACAGGCAAGTTACCACCTTCTTTTATAACTATAACTTATTAATATTGTTATATTGTGGTTGTCAAGCTTAACGACTCAACCCTGTTACATCAAATAAAGATAGAAAACTATTACTTATGAAAATGTTCTTTGATATTTTAACAATATACATGATTTCTTAATATCATGCATGCCATGTGTTCTCCTGTTATTTACTACATTTAGAGCAAATATTCACAACCCTGTCACACTCAACCCTGTTGCTTATTTGATCATAACAGGGTTGTGCGATTGTAATGGGGTTGTGTTTTTAACACTTTGGTTCTGACTTCATCCAGTAATTTAGATGAATTATTATATTTGATCAAGAGTCCACATGCATATGTTGAATGTAATAATGTCCATGTTAAAGCTGTGTGTGTGCCTAGATTTTAATGTTTCTTGAACTCAGTCTGAAATGTTCAAAACAATCATAAGAATACGGGTTTAAGTTTAAATTCTGAAGTTAGCCCACTTCTTTGATCAAAAATGATGAGGTTGCTGTCACAAAAAGTTCCATTTCAGGCTTTAGTATAGCAAAAGTGTGAGATTTTATGTAACTTTTATATTTGCAAATACTGAAGTAGTGTGATGGACATCTGATTAATAGGAAAATGTTGATTTCATTACGAATACATTTTATAATCATATTCAGAGAGCTCAAATAGTGTCCATAGCAGGGTTGAAGACTAATAGTGCCTACATCTTAAAATAATGACCAATAATAATAGGGATTTGATGCCTGAGGTGGGAAAATATGTTTTTTTTCTGGAAGTTAAATGTCATTAATGTTGTGGGGTATTCAGAAAAGTAATACATTTTGGTAAAAAAATAAAAAAATGTCTAAATCGTACCGGTTTTGTGGAAGGACTTTATCTACAAGGTTGTGCATTGATGAATTAAATTATAAGCAGATATGCCACAACATAAACACCAAGCCAGTGTAATGACCTTAAAGCTTAGTGAACATGGCAAGTAGCCATGCAATAAGCAGGATAATGTACATTCAGATGGTTGTTATTGCAGATTAAACCCTTTTAGGGGTGATGCAAGAGCCCTCTGTTTTACACTAGGGTCCTGATCACAGTGTCAGGGTTTATTCTATAATAACAACCGGCTGGATTATCCCTTACAGATAATCAGTCTATTACTCTTTAACCTGTTAGTCTATACTTGCTATTCCTTTAAAACTAAGACCTTTTCCCTTATGTGATTGCATAACTTGTATATGTGCAGCTAGCATAGTTCCTCTTCCACATGCTTGTTTAGCCTGTACACAGAGTGTTGCTCACTGCTGTCATGAGTCCTAGAGGAAGCGCCGGTCTTTTCTTGCTAGTTCTGCTGAGCCTGGACCTGCAGTGTGTTTCAGGAGGTAAGGTCATCGTCTGGCCTTCCGAATTCAGCCACTGGCTCAATGTAAAAGTCATCCTAGATGCACTGATTGCAAGAGGACACAATATCACGGTGGTGACCCACACAGCTACACCGTCTGTCAACACCACCCCATCCGTGGGTTACAATGTGGAGATTCTACAGGTGCCTCACACAAAGCAAGAAATCCTGGAGAATACTGAAAGGATGCTGAAATACTGGACTCATGATCTACCCAATGACAACATGATCAAGGCTTCAATGAAGATCAAGGAGATGATTGACATAGTCACAGAACAGAATCAGGCAACGTGCAATGAACTCTTTTCCAGAAAAGACCTGCTGGAGAAGTGGAGAAAAGAGAAGTTTGACGTCTTACTTGCAGACCCCCTTTTAATGTGCGGAGAGCTGCTGGCACAGAAGCTGAACCTACCGTTAATCCTCAGTCTCAGGTTTACCTTTGGTAACACTGTTGAGAGACTCTGTGGCCAACTGCCGGCACCGCCATCCTACGTCCCTGCTGCCGGCTCTGAGAATACAGATAAAATGAATTTCCTGCAGAGACTAAAAAACTTTCTTTTTTATGGCACTCAGGATGTCCTGTTTTATCTAGTGACAAAATCAAAGTGGGATCACTTTTATACGCAAGTAATGGGTAAGTACTCTTACACTTATACATTTATGTGTTTGCATTACATTGCTGCAATCACAAAGGCCTTTAAGTGGCAACTTCATATATGTATTATCTGGTATACATAAACATGTGTAAATAGAAGCTATTTGTTACAATTTTCCCCTTATTTTTTATGAGTGAATATGCTCATAAAAACATTTAGACCTAAATTTAAGGTTTTCGTGTTTGAATTGTATATACAATTTCCATAAGTTAAATATAAAATCATTTATTCTAAACTGATGGAAAACCACTTTAAAACTGTGTAATGTGACGGAATGAAAATTTTATATGCAATTCAAATACGTAAATCATACATGTAGGCTGAAATATAGTTTTTAGTGGGTTTATTTTGAAAATAAATTTGTTTATAGGCACACCTTATAGACAAATGAAAATTGTTGAACATTTCCACCTTAATGACTTAGATAAAGACTTTTCATTAATTACACATTTACCTTTTGTGATTACATGCCCTTATTGAGGTGCACTAATGTCATGAAGAAAAACAAACTTCTGATCCTTGCACTTCAATGACATGCACTACCTACAAAGTCATATCAGCAAACCAGTGCATGTTCTCATTGTTCTCTGATTGGTTAAAATAGCTCAGGCCATTCCTGGGGCTCTTTTATTGATTTTCAGAAATATTCACATAGTTAAAGATATAAATTTGTCATGAAAAAACTAATGTTTCGAACTGCTATATGTGTGATGTATTTTTACACACAAAACCACCCAAAGAGGAAACAGGCTCTTGAGTAAATTGACTTTTGACTCATTTTAAAACTTATAGTTCCTCAGATACTGTGCAGGCCCTTTGACAAATATAAGTCTTCTTTTAACATAAAACTTTGTGAATCCTTTCAAATTGTCTGTAGTCCTCCATGAATCGCTATTCTTTATTCCAGCTCAAAATTTTAACCAACCAAGGTTATTTAAGAAAAGAAAAACATTACATTTAGGGGTTCAAGAACGTAGCGGTCTCTGTGTAAAACTGATCGTGCAGACCAAACTGTAAGTTGTAGAGACTTGAAACTTAAAAGGATGGTAGTACTCACACCGCCACAAACAAGGCTTGCCCCTGAACAGAATATTTTCGTCAAACTTAGAACACCTATGTGAGAGCTTGATCTGAGGTCACAGGGAATATAGCCTGGAGCTTAGCCACTTGGCGGCGCTATAAAATGGCTATAACTGTGCAACCATTTGTCCTATCAACATGAAAATCTGCGTGCACGGTCTTGGTTCAAAGTGCCACAAGTGTCTACAAGGACATTTGCATATATTACCGCTATTGGCAGATGAAATTTGAGCACCTGTTAGACAAGGTTAGCAGAGGCTGTTCGGAACGAAACTTGGAACTTCTTGGCCCCAAAGGTCTGAGAGAAATGTAAAAAAAAAAAATCGGCCACTGGGGGGTGATATCGCATTTTTCAAGGGTGTAAATGACTGTACGTCATGCGGTTTTTCTGGACAACTTTGCCTCTAGAACCACTGATGTTAATCAAATCGTTTGTTAAATGACTGAGAAGACATTAAAAAAAAAAGCCCTACTTTTGTGCAGTAGCAGTAGGTTTTTCACTTAATCTGGAAAAAATAACTGTGGTACAATTCTCTAGACTCTCTAGGCCAGAGGTCCAGTGCTCTAAGATAATAATTATCAAAAAAATGTTGAAATTTACCCTTTGGGAAGCTATAACACGGTTGTTTAGAAAAGGGGCCTGTCCAAATTTACCGAAAATACTATAAAGCCTAAAGGAAAACTCAAAACTTCATGAAATCTGGTGATGCTTTTTTAATTTAATAATTGATTTAGATGGGTACAGGCTTGCTAAATAATATGTAATAATGTAATATGTCCGTTTCCTTATATGCTTAAATGCCTTAAGTGCCCCAGTAAACGCTGCTTGCAGCTATACTTTTGTAATATACTTGCTATCAAATCAGATTTGTGCAAGCATTAGAAATTATTGTGACTCAGAATTACATAATAAAATGGTCACAGTCATGCTTGAAATAACCAAGTTATGAAACACAGTATTTTCCCGTTTTGAGCCACACCATTGTTGCTAGATTCCTGTATTCTGAATCAGTCTCATGTTACACTTATACAAAGAAATAGATAATACAAAGGCTTCACAAATGGTCTTAAACATGAAAAAAACAAATTCAATTGGTAACCAACTGAACTGGTAATGGCAAGAACTTTCAACAGTGTTTTTCTACAAACATAAATACAGCCAGATTCCATTAGAGAATATGTTGTTTTATTCCTTTAGCAGCACAGACAGTTCTGACCGATAAAAAAACCTGAAAAACATAAGTTAGAAGGTTGAACAAAACCGCTTTGAATAGGTTAACGGAGGTTATAACATGCAATCTTCTTTCCGAATAGCTTTAAACTTTCTAAGCAATACAAGAAGCATAAAACGACTGATAATGTGCACTTTGCTATACAGTAACTTTTAAAGGGGTCATTAGATGCAAAATTCACTTTTTCATGTTGTTTGAACATTAATGTGTGTTGGCAGTGTGTGTACAAAACCACCCTATAATGATAAAAATCCACCCAGTGGTTTTTATTTAATCTGTAAAAATAATTTCCCCTTTTTTAAATCAAGCCATTCTCAGCATCTTGTCTGTGTGTCGACACACCGACAGAGGGCGCTACCACGATAGTTGATCGACACAGCCGTCTTACGTCAGACCTGCCTTGAATGAGCAGTAACAGTCCGAATGAGCAGACCGAATGAGCAGCCATTTTGCAAACGCTAAAGCACTAATATTTGAACTAAAATCAATATTTCAAGTTTAATTATTTACTTATGTTTCAAGTAGCCATGCAATACGCAGGATAATGTACATCCAGCTGGTTACTGCAAAATAAAACCCCTTCCTCCTATTCCTTTGAAACGAAAGAACGCCCAGTTCATTTAACTCCTTAACCTTCATTTGATTGCGTAACTTGTACATGTGCAGGCAGCAGTAGCTCCTCCTCCACATGTTTTTCAGCCTGTACACAGAGTGTTGTTCACTTCTGTCATGAGTCCCATAGGAAATGTCGGTCTTTTCCTGCTAGTTCTGATGAACCTGAACTTGCAGTGTGTTTCAGGAGGTAAGGTCATTGTCTGGCCTACCGAATTCAGCCACTGGCTCAATGTAAAAGTCATCCTAGATGCACTGATTGCAAAAGGACACAATATCACGGTGGTGACCCACACAGCTACACCGTCTGTCGACACGACCCCATCCGTGGGCTACAATGTGGAGATTCTACAGGTGCCTCACACAAAGCAAGAAATCCTGGAGAATATGGAAAGGATGCTGAAATACTGGACTCATGATCTACCCAATGACAACATGATCAAGGCTTCAATGAAGATCAAGGAGATGATTGACACAGGAACAGAACAGAATCAGGCAACGTGCAATGAACTCTTTGCCAGAAAAGACCTGCTGGAGAAGTGGAGAAAAGAGAAGTTTGACGTCTTACTTGCAGACCCCCTTTTCATGTGCGGAGAGCTGCTGGCACAGAAGCTGAACCTACCGTTAATCCTCAGTCTCAGGTTTTCCTTTGGTAACACAGTTGAGAGACTCTGCGGCCAACTGCCGGCACCGCCATCTTACGTCCCTGCCGCCGTCTCAGAGTATACAGATAAAATGAATTTCCTGCAGAGACTAAAAAACTTTCTTTTTTATGGCACTCAGGATGTCCTGTTTTATCTAGTGACAAAATCAAAGTGGGATCACTTTTATACGCAAGTAATGGGTAAGTACACTTACATTTCATTTGTGTCTGCATTACATTGCTGCAGTGACAAAGGCCTTATTTTGTATAATAAATGTATTTGTTATGTATGTAAATCTGATATACATAAAAACATATGGTAACACTTTATTTTAATAGTCCACTTTAGACATTCTACTAAAAGGTAAGTAACTTGTCAGCTAGTCAGAGTATTAGTAGACTGTCTGCTTATCTTCTAAAACTCTTCTTAACTGTGCAAGTATATGTCAATTTATTCTACTAACCCTAAACCTAACCTAACAGTCTGCTCTGAGAGTTAGTAGACATGTAGTTGCAAATGAATGACAATAAGTTGACATGTGGTTGCAAAATTACTTATAGTTAGTAGAATGTCTAAAGTGGACTATCAAAATAAAGTGTAACCAGACATATTACACACATTTTACTCAAGTGAACACATTTAGGCCTAAATTTTACCATTATGTTTTGAATTGCATACACAATTTCCATCAGTTTGGAACAAACAGTTTTAAAAATAAACCAATAAACTTAAAGTGATGCATATTTGTCAGATTCTTGTCAGTGGAAGATTTCTGTAATAGTACTACCCTGTTAAAAAAACAGCATATGCTGGTTAGGTAGGTTTTGATGCTGGGATTCTGGTTTTAGCTGGTTTATGCTGGCTCTTTACTGGTCCTTAGCTGGTTTAAGCTGTCCTGGACCAGCACATGACCAGCTAAAACCAGCATCCCAGCATCAAAACCTACCTAACCAGCATATGCTGTTTTTGTCAACAGGGTAATCAACAAAATCAACAAAATACACAAAAACCAAAGCCTGCTATTAAGCCTGTTCATTGTAAGCCTGTTCACAATGAACAGGCTTAATAGGTGATATATAGTAAATGATTGGCAAATCAATCAATCATAAATAGTTGATAATAAAGTATGCCATTTTTTTCAAAAATATCTCCAGAATCAAATCATATTATGCAAATATATTATGCAATATGCTGTAATCACTAGTTGAATAAAAGCCTGTTAAAATGAGCATCTGCAGGTTGATTTCAAAATCCGGACATTTTCAGGGACAGGTGAAGAAATATTCTGATGATTACTGTGCACAGAATTTTTCAAACGCAACAGAACTTGTAGTTTTAATCCAACGTACCGATCTGAGAAACCCATGGCTCATAAACATGCGTGATTTCACCACACTGCGTCAGTGCGTGCAGTGTGTGTGAGATCTGATGAATAAGATCAGAATCAACATATTTATTTATTTGTATTAAATTTTAGTCTTTATTCTGTCATTCACAGTCATTTCACTGTATGTAATTCACGTTTATGCCAAAATTCTTAAATAATACTCAAATCACGCTGTCAACGCGTTATACTGTCTAGATTAATTAGCTAAAATGTTCAACATTGTTATTTCTTTAAGGCAACGCCCACGCATTCATTCATCTATTTTAATACCGCTCTTACGAAAATTAACCATGGTATGTGTAGTAAAACTATGGCAATACAACTGGAAATCAGTCCGCGGAAAAAATAAAAATATAACACAGTTACTGTATAAAATATGATGAGAAAAACATTGTTAATGAGAAGACGAAATTGACTGCAGCAGGTTAAATTTATTTATTATTCAGAATGCACATTTGGAAGAGAAATATATTAATAGGAACATTTCAGCAGGTGATATGAGATGTAGGCCTAAACATCCTCTGTTTCGAAATGCATACTCCATGCGAAAGTGCTCCCGCGTAATATTTTAGAAGGCCCTTAATTCATCCCATCTCATTCGTGTTGTGTCAGGAAATCGTGAAAACTGAGGCAGTGTGTCATTGTTTAGAATAAAAGCAGCCAAACACACTGCAGTAACACTGGCGAAAGAAAGGAAAAAGAGGATTCTCCCATTAGTTTTCATTGCGTTGCGTTGGGACCGGAAGTGGGGATACACTGCTTCACTTACCGGATATAGGAAGTGAGATAAAGGTCCATGATGCTGACGTGGGCCTCGTATTTATATTGTGTGTGATTGGCTGCAGCTGTGAGCGTAATCACTGAAGTGGAGCATGGGAAATATAGTCCAGGTTGACATATAACAGTCAGTGCAGTGTGAGAGTCAATGTGATAGGAAGGCGACCTCTGGTGGCGGGCAGATTGAAGACCAAGGACAGGATTCGTGACACTAACCTTAACATATATATATATATATATATATATACAATTTTTTTATTGTGCCGTCCATTTCTATGGCGAAAGGAGCACTCCCTTTATAATCAGTAAAAAGCTGTCACTCATCTCACAAACTTAAACTTAGTGCTGTCACCTTGTGTTGACATTATGAAATTGCAAGATTTGTAAATAAGGCTTGGCAGGCCACACATACATTTAGACAAGCAGTGGGCCGTTTGAAGTTAATCCACAGGCCGTATTTGAACGGACTTTGGACATTCATTTACATTACATTTACATTACATTTAATCATTTAGCAGACGCTTTTATCCAAAGTGACTTGAAAATGAAAATCAAGTGACAAAAATCAAATCATCAAAATAGCAGTAATATGCAAGTGACAATACTCAGGTAGCCTAACGCAATACATGCAGCAAGGTTTTTTTGTTTGTTTTTTTAGAAAACAAGCAGTTAGAAAATGAATGGAGTGCAAATGTTAGAGGGTCAAGTGTTTTTTTGTTGTTGTTGTTGTTGTTGTTTTTTGCTGTTGTTTTTTTTTTATTAAAAAAAAAATTGAGTTAGAGTTCAAATAAAGGGTCAAATAAAGGTGGAAGATACAAGTTTTTATCTGTTTTCAAGATGGCTAAGGACTGTTCAGAATGAGTTGGGCAGGTCATTCCACTAGGAGGGAATGGTTAACGCAAAAGTCAGTGAAAGTGATTTTGTGCCTCTTTGGGATGGCACAATAATGCGCCGTTCACTTGCAGAACGCAAGCTTCTAGAGGGTACGTAAGTCTGAAGTAGTAAATTTAGTAAAGGGGTGCAGAGCCAGTGGCGGTTTTGTAGGCAAACATCAATGCCTTGGATTTTATGTGAGCAGCTATTGGTAGCCAGTGCAAATTGATGAACAGAGGTGTGACGTGCGTTCAGCTCATTAAAGATTAATTATGCAGCTGCATTCTGGATTATAGAACTGGCCAAGAGAGCACTGCAGTAGTCCAGTCTGGACAGAAAAAGAGCATGTTGAAGCATGAAGCATGTTCTGAAAGAAATGGCCTGAAATCTGCAGGACTGGCAGTTTTAGCAATGTGGTCTGAAAAATTCAGCTGAATCATCAATCACAACTCCAAGGTTTCTGGCTGTTTTTGAAGGAGTTATGGTTGATGTACCACAAGTAGTTCTGTCTTGGCAAGTTTGAGTTAAAGGTGATGGTCCTTCATCCAGCAAGACATGCTGAGATGCGAGCAGCTAGTTGGATCATCAGGATGGAGTGAGAGGTAGAGTTGAGCATCATCAGCATAGCAGTGATATGAAAAGCCATGTTTCTGAATGACAGAAACCTAGTGATGCCATGTAAACAGAGAAGAGAAGTGGACCAAGAACTGAGCCCTGAGGTACCCCAGTACTGTCGTTAGATGTTGTGACCTTAAAGGACCTATCTGAGAGGTAAGACTCAAACCACTGGAGTGTGGTTCCTGAGATACCCTTTTGGCAATAAGGCTGGCAGGATGACCTAGTGGTTAACCATATCAAAGCAGCAGAGAGATCCAGCAAGATGGGTAATGAAGATTTGTAAGCCGTTCTTGCTCGTCTTAGGGCTTCAACAACTGAGAGCAAGGCAGTCTCTCCAGTCTGTCCAGGAGGTTGTTCTGTGTGAGAAAGGCAGAAACTTGGATTAACACAACCCGTTCAAGTGTTTTTGCAATGAAAAGAAGAAGGGAAACCAGTCTGTAGTTCTCTAAAAGAGTTGAGTTTCTTAAGTAGTGGGGCCATTGAGCCTAGTGAGCCTGATTCAATGCTGACGAAAAAACACCAGAGTGAAGGGATGTGTTAATGATGTGAGTGAGTGCAGGTACAACTGGCCTGAAGGCTGTCAAGATGTGTTTGTGATGTGGAGAATTGTGCACTGATGATTCTAATTTTATTAATGCAGAACATGGCAGGGTCATCAGCTGTTAAAGTTGATTAAGGACACCGCTGGCTTATAAATGCATGAAAAGCTGTTGAACATTTCCACCTTAATGGCTTATATAAAATACATTTAATTAATTACATGTTGATCTTTTGTGATTACATGCCCTTATTGAGGTGATGTCAGAAAACACTTCTGATCCTTGCACTTCAACAACATGCATTACCTATTAGTGATGGGAAGTTCGGATCATTTTACCGACTCGGTCCTTTGAGTCTCGTTCGGCAAAATGAACGAATCTTTTTTCGAGTCATTTCGTTCATTTCGTTCATTTTAGCAAAATATAATTAAAATGTTACGTTTTACCTCCCTAACACATCTACTGCTTACACAAACGTTGATCACACTACAAACAAAACAAAACTATAATGATATAAGAAACAGAAAAGATTCATTCATTGTTTACCTGGGTCTTTAGTCTATGATTCGCTCACCTCGCCTCTTATCTGACAAGTTTTCGGGTTTGAATCGTTCGTTCATCACGTGACAGCCCAATTAGCTAAACAACGCAGTCTGAGCCGGAAAGAGAATTGATTAGTTCATCTCTCGAGTCCTCGGGTTTGAGTCGTTCGTTCATCAGGTGACATCCCCGTAATGTTAACCTATGCAGCCTGAGCCGGAAAGAGAATTGATTAGTTCATCTTTTGAGTCTTCGGGTTTGAGTCGTTCGTTCATCACGTGACATCCCCGTAATGTTAACCTATGCAGTCTGAGCCGGAAGGAGAACTGATTAGTTCATCTTTTGAGTCTTCGGGTTTGAGTCGTTCGTTCATCACGTGACAGCCCCATAAGGTGAACGAACGACTCTAAAACAGGTGAACTAATTCCAGTACAGAACCTAATAGGATGTTGCGCATGCGCGACTGAACGAATCACTCCCCGAGGCGACTCGTTCGTCCCGAGTCACATTAAAGATTCGTTCAAAATGAACGAATCGTTCAAGAACGACCCATCACTATTACCTATATACAAAGTCATGTCAGCAAACCAATGCATGTTCTCATTGTTCTCTGATTGGTTAAAATAGGTCAGGCCATTCCTAAGACTCTTTTATTGATTTTCAGAAATATCCATTATAAAGAATTTATATCTGCCATAAAGAAAACAATGTTTAAACTTTTATCTTCTAATAATGCGTGATATATTTAGCACATAAAAACAAGCAAGAGAAAACAAGCTCTTGGGTAATCAAACTTTTGACTCCTTTTGAACCTTATACTTACTAAGATAAAGTCCCTCTGATAGCAATAGGGTCAACAGGATGAGTCCTTTCTAAATATTTTTATACCTCTATGAATGGCTATTTTTCATTTCAACACTTTAACCAGCAAAGGTTATTTAGAAAATTTGACAATTGTTATTTATGAAATTTTGTAATCTAGTTGATATCGACAAAATTGCGACCTAAAACTCTATTATCAAAACTCGTCATGCTTGAAATAACCACAGTATTTTCCCCTTTTGAGCCACTGTTTGCTTAACTCCTGTTCTGAATCAGCGTCATGTTACACATACACAAAGGACCAGATGATACAAAGGCTTTACAAATGGTCTTAAACATGAACAAACAAATTCTGGCTCACCAGTTGAACTGGCAACTCTGGCTAGAACTTCCAACATTGTTTTAGGTTCTACAAACATAATGATTCCATTTGAGAATATAGTGTTTTATTTTTACAGTTCTGACCAATAAACAAACTAAACTACATGACCTAGAAGGTCCTACAGAGTCCAACACCACTTTGGATAGGTTACTTGAGGTTGTAACACGTCATTCTGAATAGCTTTCCAAACAATACATGAAACATAAAACTAACTGATAAGGTGCACTTTGCCATGCAGTAATTTCACATTCAAGTGCTATTAAAAGATTATATGGTCGGTTCCTACGACGCACTTTGAAATCTTTCTTTTTGAACTTCTGAAAGTTTTCATTTCTTAAGGTTTTTTTTTTTTTTTTTTTTTTTTTTTTTTTTTAAATGTAAACTTACAATATGTGTGATCTCTCTGTTTTTGATATAATAAAAACTTGCAATATAGCCTACAATAAATGTTAACAGTTCAAGTTGAGTTTGCCCCACTTCCATCAGCGCCATGAGCTCATGTGATTGAGATGAGATCGTATAAGTTTATGGCACTGATGAGACTGGGGCAACTGGCAAAGGTGACTCCTAAGCTAAATGAGTCAGCTAAATGAGATTCTCTTAACATGCAATGTTCAGCCATATTGACATAGTTACTGTGAATGATATAAATCTGTCATAAAAATCAATGTTTCAAACATTTATATAATGATGTGAATGATGTATTTGTGAATTCTGTAAACTAATTCAAAGTTAGATTTAAAAAGTGAACTTTTTTTTATTATTATTTAAAGCAGACAAGATGAAAACAGACTAAAATGTCAAGCAGGAGCATGATATGTAGCTGTATTGTTCCTTTTTAAATGGTTTAAAAACCTGCTTCAAAAAGCAAACATCCTGACAATTTCTTATCCAGATTTCCCTTAGTCTTGAAGTACATTTGATTTGTGCTATTCCATTAAATGCCTAAATAAAATTTAGTTTTCGTGGATGGCCCAAGCAATCCAAAACTATGAGAGGAGATTCAGGACTTAAATGTGACCCTTTTGACTGGTTTTGTGGTCCATGGTCACAAATAACTTTTTGTTTGTTTTGTTGTTTTATGACCCATAGGTGGCGTTGTCCCAATATACTTAAACTAGCATTTAATTTTATTTTCCATTGTTACTTAAAGGAGAAGTCCACTTCCAAAACAAAGATTCACATATAATGTACTCACCCCCTTGTCATCCAAGATGTTAATGTCTTTCTTTCTTCAGTCATAAAGAAATTATGTTTTTGAGGAAAACATTTATGCATTTTTTTCCATATAATGGACTTCTATGGTGCCCCGATTTTGAACTTCCAAAAAGCAGTTTAAATGCGGCTTCAAACGATCGCAAATGCGATTGTGAACAATCCCAGCCGAGGAAGCAAATGGTAATTTTTAATCTCAAATGCTTGTCTTGCCTTTCTCTCCATGAACTCTGTGTATTCTGTCTCAAGGCAGTTAGTATATGTCGAAAAACTCCAATCGTATTTTCTCCCTTAACTTAAAAAATTAATTTCAAAATCATCCTACATCGCTGCAGAAGTACCGACCCAGTCTTTGCACCGTGAACATGCAAAGATCAAACACATTTAACGAAAAAAGGAAAACAGCGATATAGGACGATTTTGAAGTTGAGGGAGAACATGAGATGGGAGTTTTTCGACATACCCTAACTGTCATGAACCGGAACAAAAACAGTCCAAGCAGAGTAAGACACGACAAGCCTTTGGCATTAAAAAGTATATAAACTGTATTTTTTAAAATTAAAATAACTGATCGTTCCGCTAGATAAGACCCTTCTTCCTCGGCTAGGATTATTTACAACCACATTTGTGATCGTTTGAAGCTGCATTTAAACTGCATTTTGGAAGTTCAAAATCAGGGCACCATATCAGTCCATTATATGGAGAAAAATGCTGAAATGTTTTCCTCAAAAAAACATAATTTCTTTATGACTGAAGAAAGAAAGACATGAACATCTTGGATGACAAGGGGGTGAGTAAATTATTTGTAAATTGTTGTTCTGGAAGTGGAGTTCTTCTTTAAGGTTATTTTGGTTTTTAATTTAATAATATATTTGAAAAAGGAGTTCACTTTAACATACTTCTAAAAGAGTACTTGATATGGAAATCATACTTAAAAGTAATGTTTTTCTGATACTTAAATTGCATCTTAATTGCGATTAAATGAAAATGTACCGTAGTTTGAATTTATATAAAATGCAGTTGACTGACACAGGACTTCATTCAGTACATCCTTTTTGTAATTTCATAATTCTATCAGCTTTGAAATATGGTCTTAAAGTGTCCTGCCAATGCACTTACAAGCATTTAACCTATTAAATTAAAATATATTTTAATGTAATTGGTACTGAAATGTGTATGTCATATTGACTAACAACACAAATGTAAAGTTAATATGTTTTAAAGGTACTAAATTGCAGCTTCATAATTACAAATTTGTGATTAAAAATATACGTTTAAGATTTTAAGTACATTACAAGTGCGCACATTCAATAGCAATTAAGCGCATTTCTTTTCAGAAGTGATTAAACAGCGCGTATGTTTCCGGACTCTTTACTCGTTGATGTGACGGCACATGACGTAACTCCAAAGTCCTGCTCTGCCGCCCTTCTGCACACAAAAATATCTATTTCCGAATTGTTACGTCTAGAGCCTTGGTATCTTAATCCAAAAAACAAAGAGAAACCGCTCATATCAAACAATCTACTTGAATGCTGCGTCTTCACCAGTGCTTCTAAAATGCAATACTTGGGAAAGTCATTTACATTTTTTGTAATCTTCTTGTTCAGTGACTTTAGCTTTATGCACGGTGGTAATGTGCTTGTGCTGCCGGGAGAATACAGTCACTGGTACAACATGTGCAACATTGTGGACGAACTGTTGAACCGCAATCACAGCGTGACCGTTCTGGTGAAGTCAGCCTCGTCAACAGCAAACTTCACAGAGCAGACGAGGTTTCAGTATCTGGTATTTGACGTGCCTGTGAAGGCACACGAGGTGCACAGTCTAAGCGAACAGCTGCTCAATGTCTGGATGCAGTACCCCAGACCAAATATGGTCCACATCGGTCTCCAAATCATGGATCTGTTGGGGAAAGTGCGCGAAATGCACTTGACTATTTGCGGCTGCATGGTTCGTAACGAAACGGTTATCAGTCGCTTGAAGGCTTTTAAGTTTGATGTGCTCTTATATGATCCCATGATCATATGTAGTGATTTGCTAGCGGAGATTCTGGACCTGCCAGTCGTGCTTTCTCTGCGGGCTTCGCCGGGGTTTTCCATGGAGACGATGTGTGGACAGATGCCCACACCCCGCCCTCTTATGTACCGGTTCCCACGACGGTGTTGACAGATCACATGTGCTGCATGGAAAGAGTGAAAAATATGCTTGTTTATGTTGTTTGTTCATTCGGGTTTCGGGTGGCCTCGATGAGTTTGGATAATTTCTACAGTCAAGTATTAGGTAAGATCCTCACGGATATAAATAGCTGACAAATGTCCCTTTCCTCTCACGTGTATCTGTATATTGTGGACAAAATAAATGAGTTCTAGTCTGTAAAGTCTGCTGCAGGCTTTCGTCCGTTGTTCACAGCCTCGAGTGACTTGAAATATTGTACCATATTACATGTGGTGGTGGATTCTTATGCATAAATTGCGGTAAAGTTTACAGTTTTATATTCGTAGGATATCCATTAACTTTATGCATATTTCAACTTTTGAGCCCAAATCTTCATATACACAAACAAATGTCCTTTGCACTTGCACACATACACATATAATATAATGTGTGTGGGTGCATGTGTATATTGTCCCTGAAAACCATTATAACAGTCAAAATGTTCACAGAACTGTCCATTTCATAGCACAAGACATGCTGCTGAACTTTAGGATCGAACTTATGACCTTTGCGCTGATTTGAGTCTCTCAAAATGATTTTGTTGGTCTTAAAGTGTAGCCTACTGCCAAATGTACTGACAAGCATTTATGTTGAACTAAATATACTTTAATGTCAAATGGGATGGGGGCGTGACGTCACGGCTCTAGCACCGCGGTGGCTGATGGGGAAAATTGCCATATTGTGAGGCCAGTTTTAGTCATGGGTAGAACCTGTTGCGTTGTTGGATATAATGTCCGTTCGCACGATCGCGGCAAAAAAATAGACAATGGACTTTATTTTTATTGTTGTCCGGCCTGGAAACATAATGGAGTCATGTGTCCGATGTAGCCAAGCGGATTGGTTGCGCGCCACTACTAAAGCCATGAAGAGCTTGGAGGAGAGCACAGAGCACTATTATCATCAGTTATCAAAAGAGAATGCGTTATTGGTTTCATTGTTGTCACATACTAATATGCATGTTAAAACAAAGTAATATTGTTTGTGTGCACTGTATAAGAAGGTATGATAAGGTTGCGTGATTGTTTTGCACACAATATTAAACATTCCTGAAACTTCCGCTGTCACAAATAAAATAAAAAAATAAAGTAATCAGTTACACTTGCACAATTACTTTTGCAGAAAGCACATACTTTGTGGTCATATTGTCAAATAAGCCTAAAATGCAAAATAATAAGCCTGATTAGGGATAGAAAAGCATAAACATAAAATTTGCACTTACAGTTGTGAAAATGAGAAAACATTTGTAAAATACAGTTTTATTTATCATATGTTCTCATATTTGTTTTTGTAAATTAAACTCATGAATTGAGATGAGAATTTACACATGATTTATTTTACTCATTTATAGGTTTTATATATTTGTGTTATATATATGTTCTTAAATAATTTTTCTGATAATATGTGTTAATAAATCATGTGTTTTTAATTAAGATACAGAATAATTAAAAAAAAGAAAAGGGATGCCCTACGTACCGGAAAATATTTTTTCTGGACTGCATGATCTCAAAATGTTTATCACAAGTGAGATTTTAGTGATATTTTGACCACTGAACTAGAAAATGTCCCTGGTTTTCATTTCAGAAATATGGTCACCTTAATATTTTCACAACTGGGCAGTTTGTAGGCTTCCGAGTCATGGATCAAGCCATTTGTGAACGATGCTGAATCATTTCTCGATTCGCGTTGCAACGATTTATCGTCCCATCCCTACGCGGGAGGTAAATCGACGGTGTCTCGAGTACATTCTCTCGCATTCGGATCCGTTTCTTGCGTCCGGTAGAAGTTTGTCTTTGTATCAGAGTCTTGCACCCCCATTTACCGTACAGATTATTGTTAACAACCAAAAGAACTGAGCTCATGTTGGAGTGTTGAAAACATGATCAAGATCATTTAAAATATAATGGAATTCCCAGAGTTGTATGATCCGTCAAAAAACGGATAGCCTAAATAAAAATAAAAATCCAGAGCATGCGTGTGTACGAGTTTGTTTACCAGGTAAAAATACAATTATGTGTAAAATGTCATAGTTAACTGTATCTGGCATGAAAACTAAGCAAGTCGTTGTCCCATTAAATGATAAATAGCAAATAACACATATACTATTTTTGTTTTGTTTATTTTGTTTTTAGTAAAAATCAAATGATCTTGTTGTTTGCGACTACGTTCACCCCAAGACTGCGTCGCGAACACCGGCTCAACTGCAAAATGCTTTCACAAGGAGAGGAAGCGCCGCAGCGTACCGATTCCAGGGTTTGCTGAGTCCCGTGTGAAAGGGCTTTTAAACGGTCTTCAGATGGAGCGTGAACACAAGCACAGGACCGTTTGAGAGCAGGTGCGTATCACTACCGGATTGAGTCCAAATAGCAAATACCCGTGCCTGTCACCCGTCCGACCCGCACCCGACACATAAATATCATTCCACCCTTAAGTCTATTTTAGCGGGTCACCTGTCGGGATTCTGCGCTGTACAGTACATTTCGTTCATTTAATTGACTTTTCAACATTGTTTGCAACATTTTTGTGTAGTAACTGGTTGTTTTAAGTCCCGCCCGATTTGGCCTCACTATAGGTTGTTTGCACATGACGTCATTGCTGTGGCGCGAAATGCAGCTGGAGGGCAGGAAGTGATATTTCTCCATAGGAATCACTAGCAGAAACTCAAAAATGCCTCTTTTGTGTTGTTTATGGATGCTCAAATCAGTCAAACCGAGAAACCACAAAATATATTTTATCATGTATGAAAATTTACTGTTCAAAAGGGCAGAAAGGCAAGAAATTGACTGAAAAGCGCAGGAAAAAGTGGCTTGTAAACCTCCGTCTGTGGTCAGGAGGAGAGTCGGATAATGCTTGTGTGTGCAAATGATAAAAGAAAAGATATAATAATATGTTAAGATATTAATAAAGAAATATATACAGCCCAACAAACATGAGACGTCCACCCGACGTGCAGATCATGTCTATATTCCGACAAAGACGTTGAAATGACGTCGTTTGGACTACTTTTGCTCAGCGGGAGGGTGAGACAGTGAGAATTCACCTAATGCTAAACGCCACACGTAGACACAATGTAAGATATTATATTTGTAGCTCCGAGAGCGTCATTGATTATAACGGAACATTGTGAGATTGCAGTAAATTGAAGTGAGTGACAGCTTTTTAGTGACTATATGGAAGCGCTATTTGCTCGCTTTCTATAATCAGTTCGGAATTTGAATAAAAGTTTTGCTTTACGTGCTGCTAATATGACCAATAGCCACAAAACCCTGCACATGCAGCGAACTTTCAGGAGTGAATGAAAAAGCAGAACGGATGAGATGGAGGAAAGTCTGTACTGTACAAGAGAAAGGTATAAACATAAAATCACAATATATGTTGGATTTGATCCTACGAAAAGGAGTGATTTTTCAACTAAATTGAAATAGCTGCCTCAGTTGCCTGTCATCGAGGCAGTGGAAATAAGCTGGCAACTAAGCCTGATAGCAAACAAACTCTTTCGAAAGTGATTCCCACATTTATATGAAGGATGCAGGATATATGTCACTCCTAAAACTGCTGCTGTACAGGGTTTTTGACCATTGGTCCTGTTAGCAGCATGTAAGGCAAAACTTTGTTTCATAGCGCTTTCATATAGTCACTAAAAAGCTGTGACTCACTTCAATTTATCGCAATCTCACAAGGTTCAATTGTAATCAACTGCAAATATAATATCTTATTTGCATTGTATGTACGTGTGGCATTTAGCATTGAGTGAATTCTCACTGTCTCACCCTGTATCTATTTATATATTTCTTCATATCTTAATATTATTAATCTTTTATTAACCATTCGCACACACAAGCATTATCTGACTCTCCTCCTGACCGCAGACGCAGGTTTACAAGCCACTTTTCCCATTTTTTTCAGTTAATTTCTTGCCTTTTCCTCCTTATGCAACAGCAGATGTGAAATAAATAATAATACACGATATGAAATAAAACTTCTCGATTTGACCGATTTCCATAAACAACTGAAAACAGTCATTTTGAGATTCTGCTATTGATTCCTATAGAGAAAAATCACTTCCTGCCCTCCAGCTGCATTTCGCGCGTCCTCAGAATCACGTGATTGCAAACAACCTATATGGCAGCGTCCTCTTGTTTACGTCCCAGAATGCACTGCGCAGTGACGTCAATTGCCAAACTCAATTTGTACTGAAACTTGTATCTGATGAGTTTAGGCCTATCTGTGATTGCACATTTGTAATTATGAAGTTTTAATTCAGTACATTAAAACTATATTAATTGTAAATCCTACTGAAAACGCACTATAGTTAAAATTATTAGGCAGGACAACTTTACATTTGCGTTGTTAGTCACCACATCAAAAAAGCATGACAAATGTTTATGCATTTTTAATATACTTTTAAAATTATTAATTACAAGTGCACATTTAATAGACAACAATTAAGCGCACTTCTTTTTTACAAGTGATTGTAGTGTGTTGGTTTGTCTAAAAATAGCGCATATGTTTCCGGACTCTTTTTCTCGTTGATGTGACGTCATGTGACGCAACTCCAAAGTCCTGTTCTGCAGCCACTCTTCACACAGAAACATTTTCTCCTCAATGCTCACACCCAGAAGCTTGGCATCCTAATCCAACCCCAAAGCGAAACCACTCATATTAAACACTGCTTGCCTGCTGCATCTTCACGATTGCTTTTAAAATGCAATATTTGGGAAAGTCATTTACACTTTTCGTAATCTTCCTGTTCAGTGACTTGAGCTTTACGCGCGGTGGTAATGTGCTCGTGCTGCCGGGAGAATACAGTCACTGGTACAACATGCGCAACATTGTGGACGAACTGTTGAACCGCAATCACAGCGTGACCGTTCTGGTGAACTCAGCCTCGCCAACAGTGAACTTCAC
Organism: Labeo rohita; assembly: GCF_022985175.1. Classification (NCBI taxonomy): domain Eukaryota; kingdom Metazoa; phylum Chordata; class Actinopteri; order Cypriniformes; family Cyprinidae; genus Labeo; species Labeo rohita. The sequence continues at coordinate 3,784,997 of NC_066873.1, read as the reverse complement.
AGAGCAGACGAGGTTTCAGTATCTGGTATTTGACGTGCCTGTGGAGGCGCACGAGGTGAACAGTCTGAGCGAACAGCTGGTAAATGTCTGGATGCAGTACCCCAGACCAAATATGGTCCAAATCGGTCTCCAAATCATGGATTTGTTGGGGAAAGTGCGCGAAATGCACCTGACTATGTGCGGCTGCATGCTTCGTAACGAAACGCTTATCAGTCACTTGAAGGCTTTAAAGTTTGATGTGCTCTTATATGATCCCATGATCATATGTAGTGATTTGCTGGCGGAGATTCTGGACCTGCCAGTCGTGCTTTCTCTGCGGTTTTCGCTGGGGTTTTCCATGGAGAGGATGTGTGGACAGCTGCCCGCACCGCCCTCTTATGTACCGGTTCCTCCGACGGTGATGACAGATCGCATGAGCTTCATGGAAAGAGTGAAAAATATGATTGTGTATGTTGTTTATTCATTCGCGTTTCGGATGGCCTCGAAAGGTTTGGATGATTTCTACAGTCAAGTATTAGGTAAGATCCTCAATTATATAAATAGTTGACAAATGTTGTTTTTCCTTTTACCATGTTACCTGCGGTGGTAAATGCAGATTCTTATGTATAACTGGTGTTAAAGTTTGAAGTTTGATATTCGTCAGATATCCAGTTTCATATCTATTAACTCAATGCATTTTTCAACTTTTGAGCCCAAATCAACTTTTGTATACACAAACAAATGTCCATTGCACTCGCACACATACACATATAATATAGTGCTATGTGTATAAGTATGCATGTGTATATTATCCCAGAAAGCCAAATAAACAATGTAACTTTACAAGTCAAAATGTTCAGAGAAATGTCCATTCAGGCCCGGTTCTACGGGGGGTGCTTGAGGGTGCTAAGCACCCCCAAACAAAAGCAAAAGCACCCTCAGATAAAATTATTAATAGCGTATTAATTTTTAAATTAATGAACACGCAGACAGATGCACACACATACATAAATTCGCCAAATTAATACGTACACACAAGCTTATAAATACACAAGCTGAATTGTTAAAAGCGCACCTCGGGTCATGTGACACGAACCAACCAATCAGCTTCATCCTTTATAGAAACAACATTGAAAACTCAGCCAAGACGGTGAAACAGCTGATCATAGCTGTACAGGGATAGACATTTTTAAAATACATTTTGTAGCAGGGCAGTGCTAGAAAGCCATTTATCATTTGCTGAAACTAACTTGTCTTCATGGAGAGCGTAGGCCATGGTTGCCTAGTAACGACAGACGCCATGGGAGCGTAACTTATCGCTTTGGAAAGAACGCGTTTTTTTAGGCGCGACATGTGTACTGCTCCTAGATGAGCATGCAGTAATAACCTTCACAGTGTATTCTTGATGTTAGATGGCATTTGTTGAAACTACAATTACGATACTAGTGTAGACGATTTATATTACTCAGTCCTATTTGGTGGTACCGTTTTCATACAGTTCCATGCATATTTTTTGTGAGCACCCTCACAATTTTCAGAAGCACCCTCAGTGATTTGGTTCTGGAACCGGGCCTGTGTCCATTTTAAAGCACAAGACTTGGTGCTGAGCTTTAGGATTGAACTTCTGACCAGTCTGTGAATTACAAGTGCACATTCAATAGACTACAATTAAGCGCACTTTTTTTACAAGTATTTGTAATGTTGGTTTGTCTAAAAATAGCGCATATGTTTCCGGACTCTTTACTCGTTGAGGTGACGTCATGTGACGCAACTCCAAAGTTCTGCTCTGCAGCCCTTCACACAGAAACTTGTCCTCCTCCGCGGTTACGCCCAGAACCTTGGTATCTTAATCCAACCCCAAAGAGAAACCGCTCATATCAAACACTGCTCGCCTGCTGCATATTCACGACTGCTTTTAAAATGCAATATTCGGGAAAGCCATTTACACTTTTTTTAATATTCTTGTTCAGTGACATGAGCGTTACGCGCGGTGGTAATGTGCTTGTGCTGCCGGGAGAATACAGTCACTGGTACAACATGCGCAACATTGTGGACGAACTGTTGAACCGCAATCACAGCGTGACCGTTCTGGTGAACTCAGCTTCGCCAACAATAAATTTAACAGAGCAGACGAGGTTTCGGTATCTGGTAGTTGACGTGCCTTTGAAGGCACACGAGGTGCATAGTATAAGCGAACAGCTGCTCAATATCTGGATGCAGTACCCCAGACCAAACATGGTCCAAATCGGTCTCCAGATCATGGATCTGTTGGGCAAAGTGCGCGAAATGCACAAGATTATGTGCGACTGCGTGCTGCGTAACGAAACGCTTATCAGTCGCTTGACTGCTTTAAAGTTTGATGTGCTCTTATATGATCCCATGATCATATGTAGTGATTTGCTGGCGGAGATTCTGGACCTGCCAATCGTGCTTTCTCTACGGCTTTCGCTGGGGTTTTCCATGGAGAGGATGTGTGGACAGATGCCCTCACCGCCCTCTTATGTACCGGTTCCTCCGACGGAGATGACAGATCGCATGAGCTTCATGGAAAGAGTGAAAAATATGATTGTGTATGTTGTTTATTCATTCGGGTTTCGGATGGCCTCGAAAAGTTTGGATAATTACTACAGTGAAGTATTAGGTAAGATCCTCACGGATATAAATGGTTCACAAATGTTGATTTTTCTCTCACGTGCATCAGTATTGTGGACAAACTGACTGAGTTGTTTTGCTATTAAAGTTCTAGTCGGTAAAGTCTGCTTCAGGCTTTCATGCAATGTTTACAGACTCGGTGACTGAAACGTTTTGCTGTCTTAACTGTGGTAGTGAATGATCAGCAAACAACTTTTAATAGCAGATTCTTATGTATGAATTGCGGCAAAGTTTAACGTTTGATATTCGTCAGATATTCAGTTAAATACTCTTTGCACGTTTCAACTTAGCAAAAATCAACTTAGATATGGATTAATGCACAGGCTTGCCTAGCGGCCCCACGGGTGCAGGGGCCTCGGATTGGTCAGACTAAATTTTATTATTTTAAATACTTAAGCACAAACAAAAAAAGCCCTTCACTGGCCCATAAGAAACATTAATTCGTTGCAGAGCATCTGATAAAAATAATGTCTTGTATTGTAGAATGCACGCTCAGCACCGCCGAGAGTTCGCGCCATCATTAAATCGAAACTAGGGATGCACGATATTATCGGACTGATATCGGAATCGGCCGATAATGGCTTTAAAAGTAAATATCGGCATGGGCCCGATATGAAAAATTATGCCGATATGTCTTGCCCATAAGGGAAATATGTTAACTCAGTGTGCTCAGGGTGTGCTGGCGATTAGATCACATCAGCAGTGTGGCTCATTCTTGAAATAAAGTTTTGCCTGAATGGTAATTGCATTCACTGTTTTGGATCGCTGCATTTAAACTGAGAATGGACCTACAGAATGAGGCTTCGATGTGTGATAACAGAGTAAACAATTATAGCATGTGGCAGCCTCACCTGGGTCCTATAATGCCTGTTCAGTAAGAAGTAGGGATGTCAGTTTTCGATCATTTCCGTGATTGATTGTCCTTTAAATCTTTAACTTTAATGCTGCAAACTGGGTCTATTGTAGTGACATGTAGTGGCACGACAGGATGTACAATGCCACTCAAAATGCCAGCGTCCTCACCCGAATTATTATTATTATTATTATTTATTTATTTATTTATTTATTTATTTATTTATTTTTGGTCTTAGTAGCAAGTAGCATGACTATGAAACAAATACATGTAAATATGGTCATTTGATAAAAAATAAAGAGAGGCGCTGTTCCGTTTGGGATCATTTTACTGTTGGCTGTTTCGTATACCAGTCATTATACCGTTGAATGCGCCTTTTAAATGCTTTCACGGTGCTCCTTGTTGTATTTTGAAACACAGTCCCAATGTTTGCAATTGACATGATCAGCATTTTAAATAAACTGAACCCAAAAGTATTTACGGCGCGCGGCCACTGAACCTCTTTCACCGGCGGCGCTAAGGCAGAACACACTGTTGCTCATACGAACATTTTTACGTGAGTATTATGACACAAATGAGGTACAAAGCCTTTTTTAAAAATAATAATAATAATTGGTTAGCAGGCAAATGTTATACATAGCGACCATGATTAGATTCATGCCGTTCGAGCCCATAGATTTAAAGCAATACGCGGCTATGTGTTCTGTTTTGCAGGTAGATTACACATTTCCACGAACTATAAACAATATTTATAGTTTCTTCTCCCAAATCCTCATCATCTCACCCTTTAATTTCGCAGGTTTATTTTCTTGTCATTCACTTTTAATCCATGTTTTCGTATCTCTTACAGTGGTAAATATGCGGGTGGGAAATAAAAGATTACGTGGCAGTGAATTAAGAATTCGTTCATACGACTTATTAATTCGTTCCATTATTTTACAAATTAATAAATTACTAAATCGTAGGAACGAATCAACGAGTTGTAGTCATGAATTATGTCCTGTTCGTGTCCCGCAGCCCTGCCAAAGGGCAGTGCAGCATATGAAACAATTAGCCTATTTGTGGAGATTATAATTAAACATGAATTAGTGACTACATTTCTATTACTTTCCACGTTGAACACGCAAAGAGGTGCTTTTGGTGTGAGCGCTTTGTGTATAGATCCTGGTTTGTATTTGCTGCTTCAGCAGGAGTGCTTGCAGCGCGCGGCAAAATGAAGCGAATATTGAGGAAACGACGGCGGACCCAGGATTTGGTTTTCAAGTAAAAGACCGCTTTGTAAACCAGAGAAGATGAACATGTTGGTATTCGTGTGCAAAAAAAAAAGTACTGTCATGGTCAGTCAGTTTAGTTTTACTTTCATTTTGAAAAGCTTGTTATCTTTGCCATTTGCCTCAGGTTATGGAGGCTTTCTTTTAATATTTTTATTTATTTGATTCCTCAGTATTTGCTAAACGTTCTGTAATTTATTAGTCGGTATATAATACATGGTGTATTCCAGGTATGCTTTTTATTGTTTCCAAACAAAAGGATATATATCGGCATCGGCCAAAATGAAACGAAAAATATCGGCATATCGGATATCGGCAAAAATCCAATATCGTGCATCTCTAATCGAAACCGAAAGTAAAACGCGCCCGCAAGTTCAAAAGCGATTGAGAGCGACTCCCTGATGCGAGTAAATTAGGCTACATGACATATCTAGGTTATTATTAGTATATAGGCTATAATAGCTTGTGTAGTAGCTCTGTATCATGCTTGACCAAAAAGACAGAGATATTCCCATCTTTATTTCTGATGGTTTAGTTCACATTTAAAAGATTTATGACATAAAAACCACACATAACACAGCTGACAGACAAAGTAACACAGTTGACAGGACACATTAGAAGAAAAAAGAAAACTTTCTTAAAGATAAAAACTTTATTTTTATTCAACAAAAAGATCGGTTCTTTATCAGTTTCTTTCTCTCTCTCTGTGCTCTGGCACTGGGCTTTTATCCAGTATGCTTCACATCAACCGAAATGATCAAGTATTTTAAAAAAAAAAAAAAAAAAAAAAAAAAATAATTAATAATTTATATACTTTTTAACCTCAAATGCTCATCTTGTCTAGCTCTATGTGAAATCTGTGTATTCCGGTTCATGACAGTTAGGGTATGTCGAAAAACTCCCATCTCATTTTCTCCTCCAACTTCAAATTCATCCTACATCACTGCAGAAGTACCAACCCAGTGTTTACAAAGTGAACGTGCAAAGAAGATCAAATGCCCTTCACAAAAAAAAAAAAAAAAAAAAAAAAAAGATAAAACAGTGATGTAGGACAATTTTGAAGTTGGAGAAGAAAATAAGATGAGTTTTTTGACATACCCTAGCTGTCATGAAAGGAATACACAGAGCTGATGCAGAACTAGACAAGATGAGTATTTGAGGTTAAAAAGCATAAAAATTGTCAATTGTTTAAGAAAATAACAGATCGTTTAGCTAGACAAGACCCTTCTTCTTCAGTTGGGATCATTTAGAGCTGCATTTAAACAGCATTTTGGAAGTTCAAACTTAGGGGCAAGTCCACTATATGGAGAGAAATCCTGAAATGTTTTTCTCAAAAGAAAAAAAAAAAACAATTTCTTTACGACTGAAGAAATAAAGACATGAGCATCTTGGATGACAAGATGGTGAATAAATTATCTGTAAATCTTTGTTCTAGAAGTGAACAACTTCTTTAAATCTGTCATTGTCTTCACCTTTCCTAGCTTTCTGTCATCATGCCACTTCTCTCTGTGCTTCTGTAAATATGCAGCCCTTCTCTCGGGATCAGCATCATGCCGAGCCCTGTACTGGCGCTGTTTCTCAGCAGCAGATAAACCCATCTCCCTAAAACACAAATCACTCTGTTTAATGTTATGGTAGACTTATTTCAAATCATGGAGTCAAATTGAATTTATAACTCCTGAAATCAGTGTTTTCAAATGTGTATCCATAAAGCTTTTTAAACACACCCATATTATAATAATATATATTATAACGTTAATGAATATTATAAAGGTAAATGAAGTTTTATAATGCATCATGACACTTCAAGTTGTAAGGACTTATACACAAACATCATAACACTTTATTAGTCAAACAACAATTTACAGATAATGTACTCACCCCCTTGTCATCCAAAATGTTGATGTTTTACTTTCTTCAGTCGTAAAGAAATTGTTTTTTGAGGAAAACATATCAGAATTTTTCTCCATTTAATGGACTGTTATAGTGCCCCGAGTTTGAACTTCCAAAATGCAGTTTAATTGTGGCTTCAAACGATCCTAAATGTGGTTCTACATTAATAAATACATGCTTAGGAAATAGTGGGTTTACAGCATAGTCCCTTTAAGACAAATCATTTCACTCTGCGGCCATCACTGAAATGCCTCTCGGGCATGCAATCTGCAGCAACCTATCTATTTGAATGGAGAAACATCAAATTCTCCAAACTTGTTTGCTAGGCTCATGATTAAATTTCATATTTGAAAACACCAATGAAATCTGACAATAACAGCCTCATAGCTTATTTCTTAGATTCAAGTACCATATTTTTAAAAAAAACTTTTTTTTTTTTTTTTTTTGATGCTAGACCAGCCAACACACATGCACAGTCATGAGCACGAGTCTGCGAACATTGTGTGTTTCTGTCGGAACTGGAGCTTCTAACGGCAGATGCAGTGACACACTGACTTTACTAATTAATGATTGGCTCATTTATTTAGATGGCAGGGCTTATTCTCCATATTGGGCGTTGCGCTTTCTCCCATTCATAAGTTATAGGTGTGCACATTCTTCCTATTGTCACACCACTGAACTCTTTGAATTGGTATTTCCCTCTTGTGCCCATATATGGTGTTCCTGTTCCTGCCCACGTTATGTCATCATGAGTCTTAATTAAGTTCATTGTAATCAAAAAGTTGGTTTCAGTTCAGTGTTTGTCGTCCAGTCTTGTCTATGTACATGTGTTCCTGCCCTGCTTATGGATTTACCCGTATGGAATATATTAAAGACTTATGATTTCATTGACCTTCGTCCTCATGCTTATCCTTCACACATAGTTGTGACACTTATATACTGTATAAAGTCTTTGGTTCACAGCGAGTTATCAGAACTATTGACAGTAATGTCATGCAGTGCACTTGCGGGAGAGTTAGGCTACTGTGCATTAACTATATAATAAGTGCTGAAACCCTACTGTAATTGTTTGAATGGTCACGGATGAGCGATTTCCGCATAAAACTGATCATGCAGACCAGACTGTAAGTCATAGAGACTTGAATCTTGCAGGGATGGTAGTACTCACACCTGACTGAGGCTCGCCCCAGTCGGCCTGACGGGGTACACTACAGCAATCGAAAGTACAAAATCACTCATAACTCCTAAACTGTCAGTCGCAGGCTCAAATGTCTTATGTCGTATGCTAGAACTCCTTGTTCCAAACAACTTTGCCTCTAGAACCACTACTGTCAATCAAACCGTTTTTTAAATGATTGAGAAGATGTGCAAAACCATTCAACACATGTTGAAATTTACCACTTGGGAAGCTATAATGGGGTCATTTAGAAAAGGGGCCTTTCCAAATATACCCAAAAGTCTAAACGAAAACTCAAAACTTCATGAAACCCACTGAGCACATGTGGCCGGTGATTCTAAACAAGCATGCAAAGTTTCAAGGAGATCGGACCACAGCTGGCGCTAACAGTCATGTTATAAAACTAAACTATGGTAAATCACCTGGATTTGACAAAAATGCTTTTTTGATCATTGATTTAGGTGGTTACAGGCTTGCTAAATAGTATTTAATATATTTTTCCTTAAATACCTAAAGCGATTTAACCCCAGTAAATGCTGTTTGCAGCTATATTTAGACTTACATTTTCTAAATAAAAAGTGCTTTTCAGTGAATTTCAATTGCAAGTTTCAGTTGACTGAAAGTTTAAGTCAATAGTATCCATTATCTGTTGGCAAACTACCATCAATGACTAAGAACAAAGTTCAATGACCCTCCATTAAGGCAACATGACCTTTGTCCAAATCCTGTTGTGCACATAGCCTATACTATATTTGGATCTTCATTTCCCAGATCATACTGCGCTTATCCAGATGCAGAAATATTTCACTATGACTTCTAAAGCTTTATTTGAGATTGCTTGTGCTGGCAAGGTTTTGGTGTTGCCAGGCGAGTACAGCCACTGGCACAACATGCGTGTGATCATTGATGCGCTGGTCGATCGGAACCGCAGTGTGACGGTTCTGGTCAGTTCTTCGTCACCTACTGTACCACACACAGAAGGAGCGGTTTGATTTCAACGTGTATAAAGTCAACATGGAGAAAGAGCAGGCCATTGCCGTTTGGAGTGACTTTACTCATCTCTGGATGAATGACACATCCACCAAATACGAGAGAGTGTTCAACATCTGGTGTCTGGTGAGTGGTGACCAACTTCATGGTGCTCACTGCTGATATATGCAAGGGGCATGCTTCATTAATCTCATTATGATGTGCTTTTATCTGATTCAGTGATGCTATGCTTTGACTTGATGGCACAAAAGCTGAATATACCACATGTCCTGTCGCTGCACACAACATTTGCGTATACATTTGAGCGGCTTTGTGGTCAGATGCCTGCGCCGGCATCCTACGTTCCTGCAGCTGCTATGCAAGATCATCTCACTGACCATATGAGCTTCACAGAGAGAGTTGAGAACATGCTTCTCTACATCAAACATACGACTATATTTCAATTGAACATGAAGTTTACTAGTGACTGGCTGTACACTGAAATATTGGGTAATTTTTTTTGTTTTGTTTTTGGCCAGCTTTTACACATTTTTGCTTTAATTGTGCGTTAGGACATGTCTCTTTGGCATACAAAACTGGTAATTAAATCCATTCTTCAAGACAGGATTTAATTACTTAAATGGTGTGGAATAGCAACAGCATGCTTTAATAATGTGTGATTTTGCTACATTCATAATTCAAAATGGTATATTTTTCATTTATTGGTTTATTTAAATAGGGACAGAATGAGAAAAGAAAAAAAAAACATGATTCTAGCCAAAAGCTGAGGAAATATGCATTAAACATATTCTCAATAGAATTCAGTAAGATAAAATAATATTTATTATTATACAATTGTTTTGGTTGGTTTAGCAGTGGTCTAACATATACACTGGAGACAAGTGGCACAACATGTAAAAAACTAACAGATCAAGTTACACCAGTGTCTGCCTACACTGGATGTGGTGTAGATGCCTGGTTGCATTTGTAATGTACTGACATACACAAAAAAAAAACTTGTGGATTTGGAAAAATTGATTTTATCCAGTGCAAACAACCTCTAACTGTTGGTGGTTTTTGCACTGTTTCTATCATTGTGCTTCTTTTAGCAGTGGTCTAGGGAAAAACATCTTTTAAATCTGGAGACAAGACTGGTCACCCACAGTCCTGAGCCCCCAGTACCTGGATAGTTAGGTTGCTGCTGGAAGAGGTGCTAGTGAGGCCAGCAGGGGTCTGTGTGGGTCCTAGCACATGACATATGACCTCTGAATCCTGGACAAATTTGTCCATTGGCCTCTGACCATCCCCATATATTGATTGGCTTCATCATTTTCTCCTCTCCACCAATAAGCTGGTGTGTGGTGGGTGTTCTGGCGCATCATCCAGGTGGATGCTGCACACTGGTGGTGGATGAGGAGATACCTTAGATGGATGGGGAGATTATTATTATATCAATAAGCCAGTAGGTTGCAACAATAACTGCCTTTATCAGTGAGTCGCTGAATTTTTCACTCAACCAAATAATTGAAAAATGTGATTAATTTAGGAGCACCACTGGTGTGTTGTGTGTAGACACACAATGGTTAATGCATGCTGAAAAAGCCATGTGAATCACCTGTTTAGTCCAGAAAATCCCCAGCTCTGTTTGATCCACTGAGCCTAGCATGAACATCAGTCCCAACCAAAGTTGTGCTCCTGGCTGAGATAGATGAGTCGTCATATTTATAATATATAAACATAATATATTTTCATCAGCTAAAAATGGTTTTTAGTCAGTTATTTATCTTTTGCTGTAGTGTGTCGGTAGGAAATATCAGTTTACATTTCCAAACATTCATTTTGCCATTAATTGTAATAATCCAGTGAGATTTTTGTTTGCACAAGGAGTCTGACAACAGTCAGTGCTCCACACAGAGATCTGATCTCACCATCATCCAGTCTGTCTGGAATGACATGGAGAAACAGAACAAACTGAAACAGACTAAATCCAAAAGAACTGTGGCAAAGTCTCCAAGATGCTTCAAGAGACCTATCTGCAAATCTACTTGAAAAACTATGCGCAAGACTCCTTGTGCAAAAAAAAATCTCACTCGATCATTACAATTAATGGCAAAATGAATGTTTGGAAATGTAAACTGTTATTTCCTACTGACACAAAGTACAGTTAAACATAGAAATAACTGACTTAAAACCATTTTTTAGCTGGTGAAAATTCTGGTATTGCAAGTTCGGCCACCACTGTGTGTATATATATATATATATTATTGTTCTGTTGTCGCCATTGAAATATAGCAAGCTCATTGATGGTAAACCACTGCGAAATTTTAGGAGTCTTCTTTTAGAAGAAATCTTAAAAGTCTAAATGTGCACCATTTAAGATTTGTTTCTGCTCATAAACTTGGATGCAAATGGCCTAAAAACACAATTTTGTTCCTAGTATTCCTGGTGTGATGCTGCAAAATCCCTGTTTTAATTTAGCTCTGTAGACAGTAGACAGTGCTGACTTAAGAGTATTAAAAGCTTTTTGATATATCAGACTACTGTAATGTAGTATGAGACCACCGGAACATGTACAACACATACATTCAAAAGGTGTCACTGTAACAGTGGCAAACATGAAAAAATCCTATATGATAAATGTAAACTAATTGAATTGACTGGACTTGTTATGTATCATATAAATAATACCACAGTTATTGATAAGAATTTGACTTACAGTTATTAAATATAGCCATTATAACATTGTTCTCAATAATATTTGCATATTCCTTTACATACTACAAACTAAATGCGTGCATGCAACAATGCAAAATAAAGCAATTGGAGTAAAAGGGGGAGGGGGAGGTTTTGATTTATTATTGAGGACAAACTGTACTTACCCTCCATAATGCAACACGACCTTTGCCCAAATCCTGATGTGCACATAGCTTATAAATTTGGATTCTCATTCACCATTTCCCACTGCACTTATCCAGAAGCAGAAATACTTCAGCATGATCTCTGGGACTTTATTTGTGTTTGTACTGCTGTGTGGAGTAGAGGTTGGTCATGCTGGCAAGGTTTTGGTGTTGCCAGGCGAGTACAGCCACTGGCACAACATGCGTGTAATCATTGATGCGCTGGTCGATCGGAACCACAGTGTGACCGTTCTGGTCAGTTCTTCATCACCTACTGTACCGCACACACGGAAGGAGCGCTTCGATTTCAACGTGTTTGAAGTCAACAGAAAGAAAGAAGAGGCAAGGGCCATGTGGAGTGAGTTCACTGATCTCTGGATGAATGACACAGCCACCAGATATGACAGAGTCTTCATGTTCTGGCGAGTGATGACCAACTTCATTGTCAACGCTGAAGATATATGCAAAGGCGTGTTTTACAACAAGGATCTTTTACACACACTTCATGAATCTCATTATGATGTTCTCTTTTCGGATCCGATGATGCCATGTTCTGACTTGATGGCACAGACACTGAATATCCCGCAAGTCCTGTCACTGCGCGCAACCTTTGCATATTCTCTCGAGCGGCTTTGCGGTCAGATGCCTGCACCACCATCCTACGTTCCTGCAGTTGCTTCACATGATCACCTCACCGACCGTATGAGCTTCACAGAGCGAGTTAAAACCATGCTCCTCTACATCATACATACAACTATATTCCGACTGCAGATGAAGTTTATTTATGATCAGCTTTACACTGAAATATGGGGTAATTATTTTGTTTTTAGCTACTTTTATGCCTTAATTGTGCAGTTGTCTATGTCTCTCTCTAGCTGTTTAACCCTTGTGGTGTGCAAAGCTTATGGATTAAATCAGTTTGTGAATGAATATAAGCTACAGAATGTGACACCGTATTTAGCAAACATATAGGCTTTAATAACATGTGATCTTGCTGTGTTCATAGTTCAAAATTGAGCCTGTACGAAATCTTAGCAACTGTTACAGTGAAACATGAGCAAAGTTTTTTTTTTTTTTTTTTCTTAACATATAAACAAATAATGGTTATTATTCTACAACCATCTGTCTATTTGATTGCCTGAGCAATGCTCTAAGAGTGTTTTTGCACCACTTGTATCACTCTGTTTCTTTGTGTGTGTATTGCAAGCATTAGTAACGGGGACTCGCAGTGACTTTTTGCTGGTCACATAGAAACACAAGTAGGGGGTGACAGTGACTGTCTTAATGAGTGAGTCATTGAATAAGTCACTCATCTGATCACTTAAAAACAAATTTGTTATATATATATATTCCCCCTCGGTTTGGGGGTCATGGTTCGATACGATTTTGGTACAACAGAAAAAAAATCTACTATGCTAAATTTCTTTTCATTTATTTTAAACAGACAGTAGTACAAATTACCATTTTTTCCACCTACATGTGAAAATACTAAATATTATATCAAATTATAATGTCATATATCACTGTGTCATCGTAGGAACGCAAGTCTTTAAAGTAACATTATACTCCTTTGTCAGTAAGAGACATGTTCAACATTAACCAATGTGAGAGAGGCCTTTGGTTGCTTAGAAGTTATCCTGGGGTTCTTTGCAACCTCGGAAACTATTATACATCTTGCTTTGGAGGGATAATTTTTCATAATAAATAAATTACAAAGTACAGATTTTCATCTCGTTTGTTTAATTGTGTTCTCTTTGTCAATTTTCAAAACTTGTTTGAAAATCAGATTAAATTTTTGGTCATATTTATGCAGCAATACAGAAAATCTAAAGGGTTCACAAACTTTCAAGCAATACTGTATACCCTTATTTACATTTTTCTTGAATGTTTAAGAAGGTTGTAAATAAATCAAAATATTTAAATAGCTGACCAGCTGTACATCAACTGAGTAGCATTATTTTTTCTTATGTCACAGGCAAACCTACAACAATGTGTGAGACCATGGGAAAAGCTGACATCTGGTTGATTAGAACTTACTGGGATTTTGAGTATCCACGTCCACTCCTGCCTAATTTCAAATTTGTTGGAGGACTGCACTGCAAACCTGCCAAACCTCTGCCAAAGGTAATGACTTTTCTTTGCCATGTATTTTGAAATATCTGCTCTTCTGAAATGTTTTTAATGCCTTTACATTTTTGCATTAAAACATGCATCAATCCTTACCTGAATAGACTTTATGCCAGATGTATCCTTGAAGAGGGATCTTATTTAGCTCCTGTATGAAACTCAGAAGGAAAGACAAGGAGGTTTCTTTATTGAGAGTGTGCTATGTGGCATTGCAGTCATGAAAGTCTGACTAAGGCAGGCTTACATTATATTTCATTGGCATTCAGTAGGCAGTCCTCATTCATTTTTGCCTTATACTCAAGGGTTAAACAGAGGCGAGAAAATGTATCCACAACTGAGCTCAAACAAACCTAATTTATATCAAAAGTCTTTTGAGCACTAGCATACCTAGACCCTATAGATAATATTTTCACCACATATTTAAGCACCACCTGGTCACTAGAATTACAGACATTTAAACATTCACACATATTATGACTCAGTAGGAAGATCAGAGACTGGCAAACTGCCTCACTGGAAACTATTTTCCAACTAATCAGTAAACTGATATATATTTCTGGGTGGGCAATAATTTAACTGATTTTTTTTTTTTACACTACTTTTTTTTTTTGTCATTGTAATGTTTTCAAATTTTGTGTGACAGTATGTGTTAATGTGTTTGTTCTTTAGGAACTGGAGGAGTTTGTTCAGAGTTCAGGAGATCATGGCATCGTTGTGTTCTCATTGGGTTCTATGATCAACAACCTGGCAATGGAAAGAGCAAACACTATTGCTTCTGCTCTTGGTCAGATCCCACAAAAGGTGTGTGACTACATTTTTAAAGCAATAGAACAGCTGCCACAGTTCTGGAAATATTTTTATAGTAATCTTGTCTATAGGGATTTCAGTCCCCAAAAAACAAAAGATATAGTACAAGACTGTAATTAATGTCTTTAATGTGGCAATAAAGTACTCTTTGTGAATAAATGGACAGTTCAGCCAAAAATCAAATTATTCAGTTCCGTATCATCATGTGGTTTCAAACCCATAAGTTTTGTTCATCTTCAAAACAAGTTCTTAAGATGCATCTAAAAAGGTTTACCAGTATACATTATTAAAAATACATTTCTATGTAGGAGAAATAAATAAACTTTTTTTTTTACAGAATCCAACTCCACTATGAACCTGTTTATATGCTCAGTGTCCTAGAGCAACTGTTAGTAAGTTATATGTGTATTTGCACAGGTTATTTGGCGTTACAGTGGGAAAACACCAGAAACTCTCGCCCCCAATACAAAACTCTATGACTGGATCCCACAGAATGATTTGCTTGGTAAGGAAAGTTTTGTCATGTGTGCTTATTATACATAATGAACATTAACTGATGTGTGATTGATACAGACTTCATTTTATCTGATAGGTCATCCAAAAACAAAGGTCTTCATTACCCATGGTGGGACAAATGGACTGTATGAGGCTATTTATCATGGTGTCCCAATGGTGGGCTTGCCACTGTTTGCTGATCAGCCTGATAACCTAATGCACATGAAAACCAAAGGAGCTGCTGTTGTTCTTGATATCAATGCAATGGAGTCCAAAGACCTGGTGGATGCTCTCAAGACTGTCACAGATAATCCATCGTGAGTTAGTCCTTCATGTGCTTGTAAAGATCTTTGAAATAATCCATTATTAAGGCATACACACACATTGTAGAGTACATAAATGTACATAAAAAGTTTTCTTTTTGGTCATTGGATTACAACAGTCACCTTCAGTATTCAATTAATTTTAATCCTAATGCCATAGTGTTAAGCAGTACTTCTATTTCTTCTTTAATCAGGTACAAGGAGAGCATCATGAGACTGTCCAGAATCCATCATGATCAGCCAATGAAGCCTCTGGATCAGGCAGTTTACTGGATCGAATTTGTGATGCGGCATAAAGGAGCTAAACATCTACGAGTTCAGGCACATGAGCTGAGCTGGTATCAGTACCACTGCCTGGATGTAGTGGCCTTCTTACTCGCAATTGTTGCACTGATCACATTCCTCTTGATTAAAACATGCTCTTTCCTTTTCCGCAAATGTTTCAGAAAGACTCGTCTTGATGGCAAAGCACAAAAGAGTAAAAAAGAGTAAATACAAAGAAGTTTACCATAGAAGCATTGCTGTCATTTGACTGTGGTACATGTCATGATTACATGTACGATGGCCAGTGTGCATTTTTTTTTCAATTCCAAACTGTATTTTCTTAATGAAACTAGCAAATGTGAATGTTTATGTAAAATAAAAAAATATATAAGATGACACAAATAAAAAAAAATTCTTTAATGTAATACATATTACTTTTTGCTGAGCTGTAAAGTAAAAATGTAGGCTCTTATTGAGGGGTTTATTTACACTTGATGGTTTTGATTCAGTGGGGGAACTCTAGTTGGAGAGTCAAGGAGTCACTTATTTATTGCATCATTTTAGGGCACTTTCAAATTTTCAGTCTCAAATAAAAATTCTAATCTAAAATCTATAATGAAACTAGATATTATAGGAATCTGCCCAAGTTAGAGATATAGTGCACTGGAATAAAAATTTACAGATAATGTACTCACCCCCTTGTCATCCAAGATGTTCATGTCTTTTTTTCTTCAGCCGTAAAGAAATTATGTTTTTTGATTTAAACTCCATATAATGGACTGATTGTCACAGTTCTGTCTGTTTGCATTCTTAGTTTCTCCCATTGTCTCCCTCCATCGATCTGTCTACTTTGGTTTAGTCCCTGTTAGCGTTATCTGGTTCACCTGTCTGTCATTATTAGTTAGCCTTTATATATCTGTCTTTGTCATGAGTTCCCTGTCAGTCTTTATTGTTGAATTGAGTTTCTGTGTGTGTGGATATCGCTCTGTGTTCCTGCCTGTTCCTCTTGAAAGTAATTAAAATAAGATTTGTTTCGTACGTTGTATCCTGTCTTCCATCCAGCACCAGCAACCGTAACACTGATATGGTGCCCCGATTTTGAACTTCCAAAATGCAGTTTAAATGCATCTTCAAACAATCCCAAATGCGGTTGTAAATGATCCCAGCTGAGGAAGAAGGGTCTTATCTAGCAAACTGATTGGTTATTTTCATTAAAAAAAATACAATTGAAATACTTTTTAATCTCAAACGCTCGTCTTGTCTTGCTCACCCTGAACTCTGTGTATTCTGCCTCAAGACAGTTAGGGTATGTCAAAAAACTTCAATCGTATTTTCTCCCTCAACTTCAAAAATCATTTCAAAATCATCCTACATTGCTGCAGAAGTACCGACCCAGTCTTTGCAAAGTGAACATGCAAAGAAGATCACCCTCAACAAAAAAGGTAAAACAGCCATATAGGACAATTTTTGCTGAAGTTGAGGGAGAACATGAGATGGGAATTTTTCAACATACCCTAACTGTCGTGACCCGGGAAAAAAACTGTTCAGGCAGAGTAAGACAAGACGAGCATTTGACATTAAAAAAATTAAATAAATTTTGTTATTTTTATAAAAATAACCAATTGTTTCGCTAGATAAGACCCTTCTTTCTCAGCTGGGATCGTTTAAAACCGCATTTAAACTGCATTTTGGAAGTTCAAAATCGGGGCACCATATCAGTCCATTATATGGAGAAAAATCGTGAAATGTTTCCCTTGGATTACAAGGGGTGAGTACATTATCTGTCAATTTTAAGTGCATTAAAGCTGATACATATCTGAAGATTTTATATATATTTTTGAACTAAATGTACATGTAAACCATTTTAATAAATGGACTTGTATTCATATGCATTCAACGCTTTGGTCACTAATGTAACCACTTGTTTTCTGAGATAACAGGAGTGAGCACAGTGTTCACACGCTATGGGGGAAACTCCTGTTTGCTCTGAATACTGAAGCTGCATAAATAAATAACATTTCAGCCTTGCAAAATGCGTGGAGCCAACTGCCTATATAAGACGGCACTGATTGCCATTTCATCAGAATTTTTTGGCTGATAAATGGCAACATCGACTCATGTGCAGCTTTATAGCATGGCTATGTACGCAGTGCTTGTTCCCTTTATCTCAGGGAACCAACGTTATGTTAGAAACCAGAGCATTCCCTTACAAAACACTCTCATATTGCTACTTGTCCAACAGCACTGTGCTTTATATAAATGCAGAATGAAAGCCGCTCTGCGAGCCCAGACCCAGGGCACCCCATAGTGAGGGTCCTAAGGAAGCATGAGCTAATAAAGGCACAAGCCCAGAGACCTTGGCAACAATAACCCTTTCCACTAACGGGTACAGGATGACTAGGCAGACAAAATCCATGCATGAAGGGCAGAGACGTCCAGGTTATAAAACCTAGCAAAGGTAGACGGTGAAGACAAGCTGGCTGCCGCACAGATATCTCCAGTGGAGACTCCACTGGACCAAAACAAGGAGGAGGCCAGTCCTTTGATGGTGTAAGTCCTCACTCCGACAGGGCACTGTAAGCCCACTGTGGCCAGGGTTATAGCATCAGCTGTCCAGCGTTATAAACTGCTTCGTAATATTTGTAATGTGATGTAATCTGTTGATGTTGTTGTTGATCACTGAGTTACCACAGATACAAAAATAAGTTCCAAAAGGACAATAAAACTAACTAACTATAACTGGGAGCCTTTTAGAGTGGCCTCCAATGCATACAGTGCATACTGGCTGGATCACTCTGTATAAAGTCTAAGGGCCCAGAATGAGGAGAGTAAATTAGGACCCTGCTAATCCTCACATGAGCACACTAGAGGGCACATAGCCATGTTTTGGTTTGAGAATGACTTTACAGTTGTTAGGCCCAAAATTAAGGCAGGAAGGCAGCCAAGTAATTGAAGTGAAGGCTTACAGACAAGCAGACCAGAGCTTCTCACTCCTTCAAGAAAAATAATGGCCAGTGAGAGTTGTCTTCTGAGGCAAAGAGGTCATCCTCTGCCCTCCCAAAGATCTCCCAAATACACCATTTGGGGGTGGAGTGTCCATTCTTCTGGAGACACACTGCCCAGTTCCCTAGATTAGTCTGCCTGGCATGTGGACTGAGATTGGACTGAGGTGCCTGAGATTGAGGATGGGCATGAGCTAACCATCTTTCTTTGGAACAAGGAAGAAGCAGCTGTAAAAATCTAAACCATTTCCATGGCAGCTTTTGCCAGCAGACACTTTACTTCAGATTGGAGAACGATTAGCCCTCTGAATATATATCTGACATATCTGATTCAGAATTGTTAATTACTCTACTTAATTATTACTCTAATTATTCTATTATTTTATTATTATTCAAATCGATATTCATATTTTTTCCAGCTCATTTTACAATTCGAAAGGAAATAAATCTTAATAACTACTTTTAATTGTATGTATATAATCAATAAATTAAGAACGATAAATAACTAGTTTCGAATAAGGAACGCATGCCTAAGCTTGCTTTTATGCATGATATTGTCACAATTGGCAGAACACAAAATGTTTTTGTTGAGTCATGGCGCCATCTTGTGGAATGATTGACTAGAACATACTGAGGTAGGAAAAGTGGGACATTTCAACTCCAATATTTCTACCTTCAGCTTCGTCTCAAATGCAGCATTCATTTTTGGTTACTCCCACAATTTGGGCCATCATGGGGTGTGTAGTGTGTGTAGTAAAAGGGTCAGGTTAGGACAAAGTCAGAAGGCAAAACTATTCAGTTACTCTCCCGACTCACCCCGGTTCGAAGCATGATCAATCTTCCCCTGCACAGCCACACTACCATATACATCAGTACCTGATAGATAATGATAGATGTTCACTAATAAATTACCACTATGTCAAAAAGACCAACACCCTCTGGTGCCCAGGGAAGAAAAAAATAAGAAGAGAAGAACAACAACAACAGGACAGAGACAGATGTAATGTGATGTAATGAATGATGATCATATAAATAAACTAGACGAGGTAAAAGTTTGTGAACAAACTTTATGTTGGCCTAGTCTAAAAGTTTAAAATAGGGCATATGTCTGGAGTTTCAGGGATCCGAGTTTTTGTGTCACATGATAACACATTAAAACATTCACTAATGTTAAGAAATGATACCTTATTGTAAGTGTACCATTTCACTATAATCCTCTTTTTTTAATAAGAAAATGTAACGCCCAATAGTCACACACTCCTCCATTTCTCTCTTCAGGTGCACTTTTTTATTTTACTGGATGGTAAAATGCTGTGAAGTTTTGCACAGACAATGTACACCATTTTAAGATTTTTTTTCTGCTCACAAACGTGGACACAAATGGCCTAAAAACAAATCTATCTGTAGACAGCAGGGTGGGCGGATCGATCCTAATATTGATAGTATGGATACCAACGTTGGTATTGGTATCAGATCGATACTAACCTGATGAGATGGATACTTTAGGTTAATTTTCTCTCTTCTACATTTAATACATTGCTTACTACATTCAGCAAAAAGTAGAAATGTTGGTAACACTTTAGAATACAGTTCCATCATTAATGAATAACTACACAGGAACAAATGACTAATGCACTATTAACATTCTAGTAACTAATATTTAACTAACAAGAAACTCTAATTAACAAATCAGTAATAGCACTCAGTTGAACATGGTAGTTCACTATTAGCTAATCAGTAACTACTTTTTTTTTTCATATCTCCCAGAGAACTACTAAGAACTACTATATACATGTTCATAATTAATATAAATAATGCAAAATGTATAATTAATTCCAAAGTGAAGATCATGAGAACTCCTTAGTAATGACTAAAGTCATTAAAAACTATTGAGGTTTTTGTAAGGTTCTGGATAGTACTTCCGATGGCTTTGGTAACACTTGAGTCATTACTAGTGGGTTACCATGATCTTCACTTTAGAATACTGATCCAAATAATTAGTAATTCCTTCTGAAGTATGTAGTAACACTTGAGTCACTACTATCTAAAACCTTACATATACCTTAATAGCTTACAGTGATTTCAGTCGTTACTAGAGAGTTCTCATGATCTTCACTTTAGAATTAATTATAAATTTTGCATCATTCACATTAATTATGAACATGTATATAGTAGTTCTTAGTAGTTCTTTAGGAGCTATGAAAAAATAGTAGTTACTGAGCACTATGACTTACTGATTCATTAATCAGAATTTCTTGTTAGCCAATAGTAGTTACTAGAATGTTAATAGTGCTGTTCCGCCCTTCGACGTTTAGTTCGTTTCCTAGTCGGACCCGTTTAGCGACGGACCTAGTGTTCGAGCCAGCAACAGCGCTGAATTCACCCACGAGTCTGCGTCATTACAGAGTTTGGTCAAATCTTTGTCTTCTTACAGACTTAAATGAGGAAAACTTGAGAAATAAAACTGAGGAAGAGAAAAAAGGGAACAAAAGATAAAACATCAATCCTCAACAAGACTTCTGGAGTTTCTCTTCATTGCTGTTAACTATCTGTCTAGCCGTACAAATCAGACGTCGTACGTGCGAGGGCAGAATAGTAAGAAGACAGTAATACACCAAGTTCATCACGAAGCAGTTCAACACTCATCACTGATTCAGCGTTGCTGACGCATCGACATCCAAGCAACTAGGATGGATGAACGGAGTAATAACGAAGAAATGTATCAGTCCTTGGTGACTAGATCCATCGCCCAATCAAGTAGAAAATCATCAACAACAAGCTCTGCTGTACTCAGAGCTCGAGCCAGAGCCGAAGCTGCCCGCATGCAGGTCTCATTCGCTCAGAAAGAAGCAGAGATGATGGTTGAAGAAGCAACATTAAAAGCAAAAATGCACATTCTAAAGATGGAAAAAGAGGCAGCTACAGCCACCGCAGAAGAAGCAGTGTTTGCGGCTGCTGTGGAAAATGCAGATTTGGATTCTCATCATGACATTGACTTATCACTCTTGCCATCCAATGCTGCACAACGGACAAGTGAGTACGTTTTGCAACACAGCAGTCGTGCCTCAGAATCCATACCTATGCACACATCTTCACAACTTGCAGTAGAGACAGTCAAACAAGAAATGAGTAACCTCAGAATTGACAACGAAGATACTCACCTACTAATAGCTCCTAAAAATGTGAAATCTCAACCATCAGTGAGCACCATACAACATACTCCTGGAAACGTCCCTCCTGTGCAAACACAGATAAAAAGACATTTCAAACCACATGTAGATGCGACTTACCTGAGACAGCCTACACAGCGGAGGTGGGACGCTGACAATTCTGTAAAGCATACAGCAACCACGCCAGATGTCACAAAATACCTAATGCGAAGAGAAATGGTTACATCTGGTTTGATGGAGTTCGATGACCAACCAGAGAACTATTGGGCATGGAAAACTTCTTTTCGAAGTGTCATTGATGAACTCACCTTATCTCCAAGAGAAGAGTTAGACCTCTTGATTAAATGGCTCGGGCCAGCGTCTAAGGAACAAGCAAGAAGAATCAGAGCCATAAACAGCCACAACTCAGCTGCAGGGCTTAGCATGGTTTGGCAAAGACTAAAAGAGACCTATGGAACCCCAGAGGCAGTTGAACATTCACTCCTGAAGAGGATCGAGGAATTCCCCAGAATTTCAAACAGAGACAATGTGAGATTAAGAGAGCTTGGAGACATTTTGCTTGAACTCGAATATGCTAAAGAAGGAGGATACCTCCCTGGACTAGCATATCTCGATACATCACGCGGAGTGAACCCCATATTAGAAAAGCTCCCATTTAGTCTTCAAGAAAAGTGGATTTCCCAAGGGTCAAAGTACAAAGAATGCAACCATGTCCCCTATCCACCTTTCACCTTCTTTTCACAGTTTATTCGTTCTGAAGCTAAAACCAGAAATGACCCTAGCTTTATGATATCTCAAGCTCATTACTCAGGTCCAACCAAAACAGAGAGACCCACAAGATATAAAGTACCAGTGTCTGTGAGGAAGACTGACGTGTTTTCTGAAGCTAGAGCAGCTCCTACAGGCTCTGTTGAAAAAAGAGCTATGGATCCAGACAGACTATGCCCCTTGCACAACAAACCTCATGCACTCAGAAAATGCCGTACCTTCCGCAGCAAGCCAATAGAGGAACGTAAAACCTACCTCAGGGAGAAGAACATCTGCTTCAGGTGCTGTGGTTCGACCAATCATAGAGCAAAAGACTGTGATAAAGAAATAGTATGCAGGGAATGTGGCAGCAAGACGCACACATCAGCTTTACATCCTGGTCCAGCACCCTGGTTCTCAGAAGTTTCAGCAGATCAAGGCGAGGAGGAGGAGACACACGAGACTCCTCCTGGAACTCTCCCCGCAGTAACATCAAAATGTACGGAGGTTTGTGGGGGAAATACCAATGCCAAATCCTGCTGCAGAATATGTTTGGTTAAAGTATACCCTGAAGATCATCCAGGAAAGGTAATTCAGACATATGTAGTGTTAGACGATCAGAGCAATCGTTCTCTTGCTCGCCCTGAGTTCTTTGACCACTTTGGCCTCTATGAAAAAGCGTCTCCCTATACATTAAAGACTTGCGCTGGTGTTATGGAAACCTCAGGGAGGAGAGCAACAAATTTTGTGGTGGAATCCTTTGATGGAAAGATCAAGATCAAGCTTCCAACCCTCATTGAGTGTGAAATGATTCCAGACGACCGAGCTGAAATCCCCACACCCGAAATAGCTCGCTATTTTCCCCATCTGAGACATGTAGCAGATAAGATACCACCACTCAATAAAAATGCTCAGATCCTTATCCTGCTAGGAAGAGACATTTTGCGAGTGCATAAAGTGAGGCAGCAGTATAACGGAGACCATGAAGACCCCTACGCTCAACGGCTTGATCTCGGGTGGGTAATTGTAGGAGACGTATGTCTAGACCGGGCTCACAAACCACCCAGTGTCAGCGTGTACAAGACACACACACTGCCTAATGGACGGACATCCATGTTAAGTCCCTGTCCTAACAAAATTCAAGTGAAAGAGACACTTAACAGAAAAAACACTCATCAACCAAGAAGTCTGGACTGCGCATCCCAAGGGGAGGAGACAGAAAAACTTGGAGCCACAGTCTTCGACAGCCACCCTGATGATGAAAAGGTAGCTCTGTCAGTAGATGATCAAACATTCCTGGACATCATGGACAAAGAGGTTTATGTGGATCAGGCGAATAGCTGGGTAGCACCGCTACCATTCTGCAAACACCGCCGTCGTCTTCCAAACAACAGAGAGATGGCTCTGCGACGACTCGCATCCCTCAGACGAACTCTAGATAGATGCACAGACATGAGAGAACACTTCCTGGAGTTCATGGGAAAGGTATTTGAGAATGACCACGCAGAAACAGCACCCGAACTCGAGGAACATCAAGAAAGGTGGTACTTACCTCTGTTCGGGGTCTATCATCCTCAAAAACCAAATCAAATAAAGGTTGTTTTTGATTCAAGCGCCAAACATGACGGTGTGTCGCTGAATGACGTCCTGCTCAGTGGGCCAGACTTAAACAATGCCCTGCTGGGTATCTTAATCCGCTTCAGGAAAGAGAACATCACAGTCACCGCTGATATTCAGCAGATGTTCTACGCATTTGTTGTTCGAGAGGATCATCGTGATTATTTGCGGTTCCTTTGGTACAAGGATAACGACTTGAACAATAACATCACTGAATACAGAATGAAGGTGCACATATTTGGCAACAGCCCCTCACCATCAGTTGCCATTTATGGTCTAAGGAGAGCTGCACAAGAGTATCAGGATGAGTACGGCACAGACAGCAAGGAGTTCGTCATGAGGAACTTCTACGTGGACGACGGATTGACGTCGGTTCCGACAGAAGAGGAAGCTATTGATCTTCTACAGAGGACTCAAAAAATGTTAGCAGCATCGAACTTAAAACTCCATAAAATCGCTTCCAATAGCAGCAAAGTCATGACAGCGTTTGCCCCAGAGGACCTTGCGAAAGACCTAAAAGACCTCGACTTTAGTGCAGATCCACTCCCACTTCAGCGGAGCCTTGGACTGATATGGAATCTGGAGAGTGACAGTTTCGGTTTCCAAGTATCTCAAGAGGAGAAACCGTTCACAAAAAGAGGCATCTTGTCAACAGTTCAGAGCATCTATGATCCACTGGGCTTTGTGGCTCCCATCACAATCCAAGGAAAGGTTCTCATCAGAGAACTGTCGTCCAAAGAATATGATTGGGATGATCCTCTCCCACCAGACAAGCAAGAGTCCTGGAAGTTGTGGAGAGAGTCTCTTCTGGAACTAGAGAAGCTACACTTCAAGAGAAGGTATGTGCCTATGCCTCTTGTTTCATCTCAAAGTCGAGAGCTCTGTTTATTCTCTGATGCTTCCACTCAGGCTATCGCTGCAGTAGCCTACCTGCGTGTCACCAATGATGAAGACCAATGCCACGTAGGATTCGTTATGGGCAAAGCGAAGTTGGCACCGCATCCAGCCCATACAGTTCCACGTTTGGAGTTGTGTGCCGCTGTCCTGGCAGCCGAAATGGCGGACACAATCTGCTGCGAGATGGACATTGAGATGCATGCAGTGAGATTTTTCACTGATAGCAGGATTGTTCTCGGGTACATCCATAACACCTCCAGAAGATTTCATGTGTATGTCGCCAACCGAGTCAATCGCATCAGGAAATCAAGTCATTCACAACAATGGCAGTATGTTGCCACTGAACAGAATCCGGCAGATCACGCCACCAGACCCATGTCTGTAGACATCCTCAGAGCCTCTAACTGGTTCTCAGGCCCGGAATTCTTGAAAAGCAGCAGTGAGCCTCCACAAAGCGACAGCTTTGGTCTTGTTAACCCAGAACTTGATGTTGAAGTAAGAGCCCAAGTTGCTGTCAACTACACCAAAGCTACAGAAGGTCAGTTCAGCTCAGCACGCTTTGAACGATTTTCTAGCTGGAAGAGACTACTGCAAGCCATCACAAAACTTATTCAAGTAACAAGAACATACTCCAAGACTCAAAAAGTGGACGCAGTTGATGCACGGTGGCAAGCTAAAACAGTCGTCATTCGTTGTGTACAGCAAGAGTTCTATGGAGAAGAGTTAAAATGTTTGGGAGATGGGATTCAGCTCTCAAAAAAGAGTTCACTGAGAAAGTTAAATCCCTTCATCGATGAGGATGGACTCCTTCGGATTGGAGGACGCCTTACCAACGCTGACTTACCCAGAGACGAGAGACATCCCGTCATACTGCCCAAAACTCATCACATCGCATCTCTAATAGTGAGACATTACCATGAGGACGTTTTCCATCAAGGTCGTCATTTTACGGAAGGTGCCGTCCGGTCAGCAGGAGTGTGGATAGTGGGAGGTAAACGGCTGGTGTCAAGTGTCATCTATAACTGTGTGACCTGCAAAAAACTGAGAGGGCGGTTAATGGAGCAGAAAATGGCACCACTACCAGCTGACAGACTCACCTCAGAACCCCCTTTTACCCATGTCGGTCTGGACGTCTTCGGACCATGGAGCATTGTCACTCGGCGCACTCGTGGAGGTAGTGCTGAAAGTAAGCGATGGGCAGTGTTATTCACATGCATGAGCACGAGAGCAACACACATAGAAGTGTTAGAATCCATGTCTACTTCAAGTTTTATAAATGCCTTACGCCGATTCTTTGCTATCCGTGGGTCATCTAAACAGCTTCGCTCCGACAGAGGCACAAACTTTATTGGAGCGTGCAAAGAGTTAAAATTCAACATCAGTGATCCAGAACTGACAAGTTTCCTTGACAAGCAGGGATGCTCGTGGACGTTCAACTCCCCCCATTCATCCCATATGGGAGGTTGTTGGGAAAGACTGATAGGAGTAGCACGTCGCATTCTGGAAGGGATGTTGCTGCGGTCTGACACGAAACACCTCACACATGAAGTGTTGACGACACTGATGGCAGAAGTCATGGCCATTCTTAATGCCAGGCCATTGATTTCAGTGTCAACTGATCCTGACAATCCTTCAATATTGACACCTGCAATGATTCTCACTCAAAAGATAACTCCAGTGACAGCGCCTCCAGGTGACTTTGATCATAAGGATCTGCACAAAAGTCAGTGGAAACAAGTGCAGTGTTTGGCAGAGAGCTTCTGGAAACGTTGGAGGCAGGAGTACCTGGTGACTCTCCAGAAACGTCACAAGTGGACTGATGACAAGCCAAACATACAAGTAGATGATGTAGTTCTGATGAAAGACAGTCAGGCTAAACGGAACGACTGGCCAATTGGACTTGTGGTAAAGACATTGCCTAGCAAAGACAACAAAGTCCGCAAGGTTGAAGTTAAAGTTGTAAGGCAAGGAACAACAAAAACTTACTCTAGCGAGAGATGAAACGGTAGAAATTCACTACTGTGGAAACACCAGTAACTTATCTACCTTATTTTTCAATGCAGAAGGAAGCTTTTTTCTGTGAATGTGCGAAGCTTCCGCTTCATTAGGCATGGTAGGGAAATCATGTGAAAAATAACTGCTGTCTAAAAACAATTTTTATAATTAAGACAATACATTAAAATTAGCCAGACCCATTCATTTTACAGAACTTGGCCTTTTTTATAGAGTATCACTGATTTGAAAAAGGGGATATTACTTATAAAGATTAAAAATACCACTGGGTGGATTTTTATCATTATAGGGTGTTTGTGTACACACACCACCAACACACATTTCGTTGCCTTGGAATTTGACATTTTTGTCAAACTTGTGTTCACATATTCTTATTCTGTGACAACTTATTTACATTATGTGATGTTTTTTTGTTTGTTTGTTTTTTGTTTTTTTAAAGTTGTGGACTTTTGGGACATTTTGGGACTTATTATTTGGAAAACAAAAAAAGTTCTATCTACAAAGTCGAACTCTAACTTGGTTCTGTAAGGTTCTACCCGTAAGCCAATCAGCACTTTGAATGCACACAAGAGGACCAAACAGGATCAACTAGATATAAGTCTGGGTCTCTAAAGACCCGAATATGTAATGATTGCGGAAACATTCATGCAGTGTAAAGTCTTAAAATGTCTTAACAGTATTAGCAGTATTAACCCTTAAAGATCAAATAGTCAACAATTTAAATGATGGGGTCTTAATTACCACAATAAACGTCAGCATGTTATCTCAGCCATGCTGATCTAAAGAGAAAGCCATTTTTCCTGTCCCGCTTTTTGTGGAATAAAGTCCCGGTCAGATGGATTAGAGGAACTGCTTTAACTGTTCCTGCAATAATGTGTTTAATTACCCACTATAATCATGCCTGAAATCAATTATCTGTTCTGGACAAAATATTTAACACTGCCTTTTATGCCTCACTTAAACAAGAAAAAATTATTTGTCCTAAAATATGAAATAAATGTGATAAAGAAAGCATTAAATTTACCTTTCTCATACATGCTGACACATTGTTACAACACTAATTTCATGTTTTAAAACAAATTAGAAGTAAACTATTTGTATTTCTTGAAAATGGTTGCTTCAGTTAATGTTTTGCAAGATAGAACCCTATAATTCCATGTGGGAAATGACTTCTTAGAATTAGAAGGTTCTATCTGCATTTGACCTGTTCCGAAAATCTGCATTTAAAAATTTGAGAGGATTTTGATATTGTATATTTAGAATACATTTTGGGTCTCTGTCATTTTAACGTAGGTAAGGGACTTGTTCCCCATATAATTTTTGCTATATGGCATGCAAAAACATTGAAGCTCAATATCTCAAAACCACTCCTTACAATTACAAGGCGGCAACTTATGTTCAAACAACATGTAAAAGTAGGTTTTGCATCCGATGACCCCTTTAAACATATACTTATTAAAAAAAGAGAAATATATGTCATTAATATCTGTAAAATAAGTAAATTAGCTGAATTTGTTTAAGTGCAGGATTTCAGAAATGAGTACACCCTATTTAATTTAACAAATGTATAATATACTAGTACTTAGTATGTCCTCCATAATTAAGTTTACTGTCTGAGCCTTTTTGAAGTGTACAAGTTCATGACAAATTGTCACGTCTGTCTTGTTTAACTCCTGGAGTACGGCTCATTAAATGCCCTGATCTCTAATGGAGAGTGTTGCTTAACTCACCTCTACAAAATCGCCCCACAGATGCTTGAGAGTGTTAAGATTGGATGAAATGCATGTCCACTTAAGAATTTCACCTCATGTGAATGCATATCATCATTGTCAGGCTAAAAATGTCCAACAGTGCAGGGAATGTGAATAGGGTAGCATCATTTGTGTTTTTGTACTATAATTACACAATGGTGTGAAATCATGACAGCACTGATACAGCACAACTACCTCACATCTTTAGCACTCTTGCATCCATATTAGAGCTTTACTTCTCACTGTACTCTAGCAACACCATATTTTGGATGTTTCTCATGTTTGATAACCGCCAGCAGAAGAACAGCGAATGCCAGGAGTTGCGCCAAAGGTTGCGCACTCAAAAACAAAGCCCACTAGACAGGTTCTTTGCTAGGCGGGATACAGCTTCGACCGGAAACTAACATTGAAATTAATTGTTTTAACTATTAGATTGGGTTTTATTAATGTATACACCTACCCCAACCCTAAACTTAG